>NC_141254.1:19641980-19986980 GCF_054856555.1 Leptonotus elevatus
AACACAGGAAGTTACTTCCTGGTGGTAACTGAGAGTTGATGGCGAAAGCGGGCCGATGTGCATAACGACAGAACTTCCTGCAATCAAGAGGCCCGGCTGAGTCACTCGCGGATCACGTTCCCCTCCTCCGCACCGCTTTGCGTCTGCCGCTTGCAGGGCCCACGTCAGACGTCGCCCGGTGGGCCGACAGGAGGCTCGGGTGTCGGCCCCGAATGGAAACGACGGCGGCCGGCTCCTAATTACGTCCGGGTCGCCTCCACAGATCGCATTCGAACAAGCGACGCCGCATTTGATTTGGAAAACGGACAAATGGTTCTGCTCATGTCGCATGAAAAAAAAGAGGCTGCTATACAAAAGGGTTTACTGATGATAATAATAAAAATAATCATTGTTTCTTATTTTATAATTTCAGAAGAATGAAAGTATAAAAATGTAACAATTCAAAATGTGGAGGTATATTTCATTCTTATGCTTTATCTTATCGTTTATAGTCGAAAAACAGACAAATTAATCGACATGTTTAATTTCAAATGTATGTAAAACGTGTTTTACGTTTTGCGGCAATGTTGCGGAAAGTAAGTTTTCCTACAGTCTTCTCATTTTTACATTTTATTGACAATAATTTTATTCTAATTACTTAACCAACTATTGAGTGTAATTTCTTTTCATGTGAATGTAAAATAGTATATTGTATTTTGAAATCAAATAGAATGATCATTTTGTTCTTTTATTATTTATCATGAATTAACACATTATATGTACATTTTATTTATTTTAAAAAACAGCAATAATTCATTTTTGTTTATTTTTGTTGTTGATTAATAAAAGAGTGTATGCTATTAAAATAGTCATTCATTTTCACTTTTAATACTTATGAATTAAAACATGATTAATTACCAGTTATTTAACATCAACATTTCAGATGTGGATGCGAAATGGCATGAAATGATCAATTAATTCCATTAGTTTTTATTTGTTATATACTCGATAATGAAGTTAATAATAATGGATTGGCCTAACATGCTGCAAAATAAATAATTCATTACAAGTTTCAATCAACTGCTTGTTTAATGATACGGATGGCAATAAGTTAAGGCAAAAAATGAATTAACTCATTGGAAATGTCAAAACCACCGAACAGAACAAAAAGCCCATTTCAAGGAAGGGAGCAAGTTGACTTACGGACAAAACTCGCAGGTTCTTGCCCTGCAGCGTCTTCAGCAAATTGGTCACGCCCCCTTCCAGGCCGCCATTGATGAAGATGCCGCGGCTGACGTGGTAGAGCAGGATGGTCCTCAGCGCCGTCGGGTCGCCTGTCGAAGACAAAGCGACTTTGATGTGGGATTTTGCCCGCCTGCCGAATCGGCGCTCCGATGAGGCCACCCGACGGACTTTTCAGCAGCGCCATGTCGTCGTCGCTCAAGTCGGCGAAGGCTCGGTCCGTCGGTGCGAAGACGGTGAACGAGCCCTCCTGCTTCAGCAGGTCGGTCAGATCGGCCGTCTCCATCAGCGCCAGGAAAATTCTGAATGGATTACAAACGCAAAAGAATGAAAGCAGAGAAAATGGCAGTCTTGTTTCAACTTGTTCTTCAGCGCTCGTCCTCACTTGAAGCGTCCGTCGGCTTTGAGGACGTCGTAGGTGGTCTTCTGCGAGGGTCTGATGATGGTCCTGGTGAGGTGGAGGACGCCGTTGCTGCCTTGCTTGCTGCCGCGCACCATGCAGGCGTTCTCGATGCACACCGCCTAAACCGCGGCAGAGCGCCAGGGAAGAAAGTAGGTCATGGCCGTGACCCGCTGTTAGGACTATCAGGTGGTCTTGCAAGGATTTGGCTCCTGTGAGGCGCTCCTGGACCCAAACACGTTTGCCAAACCCTGCCTCAGACCAGGGTGCGAAGTCTGCTTATTGTCCTGCCGATTGTAATCCGCAGCAGGTCAGCGAGGCAAAGCAAACCCAGATGAGGTTTTTACGCAAGAGGGAGCAACGCGGATCTTCTGCCAGAGTTTTATTGAATTTGGCGCCATTTATTGAAACGCTCGCCAACAAGTCATCTGGCGGGAGCTCACCGTGCGGTAGATGAAGACTCGCAGAAGCTTCCCGGCCAGCGTCTCCAGCAGCTGGCCGTTGTAGAGCTGGCTCAGCGTGACCTTCAGCTTCAAGACGTGGTTTTCCAGAAGGTACCTCAGCGCCGTTTGGTCCGTCGCCATCACCTCGTCTGACAAACGCAATCAACAAGACGGACGGGAAGATGGCCACTTCAAATGTGTGAGCTGGTGTTTTTTCCCGGCCGTAAGATGCCGGGAGGCACGCCGGACGGAGGAGTCAACGCCGGACGGAGGAGTCAACGCCGGACGGAGGAGTCAACGCCAGAAGGCGGAGTTTGCAAGAAATTGGAATGTCAAGAGCTGAGTTATTGCAGCTTGGTCAAGATCGGACCTTTTGGGACTTGATTCCTGAGAAATTTGCCAGCATGTTCAACTCACAATGATGAACATTCCGTTTCTTTGCCAGCCATTTTATAATATAGAACAGGGTTCATTAACTGCGGTCCTCAGGGTCCGAGTCCTGCAGGTTTGAGATGTTTCCGCCCACGAGCACATCTGATCTTTTGTGATCTTTAAGTGTGTTGGTAGGCGGAAACATCTCAAACCTGCAGGACTCGGACCCTGAGGACCGCAGTTAATGAACCCTGATATAGAAAAAATTGGGGGACCAAATCTTTAGGACCTAAGATCCCTGGAAATGTCCAAGTTGAACCTGAAATGGCCAACTTAAACCAAAGTTGTAGACTTCCTGTGTCTTTTCAGGTATGGCTACCTGAGACTTTTTTGTAGGGATGCTCATGACAGACAAGTCTACCAAATTTCATGTCGCTCAGCAAAACTGGCTTCAGGGGCTGGATTTTTAAAAATGTGCTTTTTATGGTCAGTCATTCACATTTTGTAGGAACTTCGGATACGAGCCAAAGATGGCTGCTTCAAAGCAAAATTCTTTTTTCAGACTTGGCTTCTTGAGACTTTTTCGTGGGTCTACTCATGATAGGCGTGCCTACCAAATCCCATGCCGCTAAATGAAAGTGGCTGCTGGGGCTGAATTTTCAAAAAATGGCCGACTTCCGCTATGTATTTGGGCAGGTGTTCTTGAGACGTGTTCTTGTTGGTCTACTTGCGAGAGACACGCCCACCAAATTCCATGTTGCAAAGTTGAAGTGCCTTCAGGTGGCGTATTTTGGGGGTGAAACTCAGACCCTGTGACTTTTTTGTGGATCTGATGATCGACGTGCACATCGTTTCATTTTGCAAAGTGAAGCTCGGCTTCAGAGGCAAACAAGGTCAGCCGTTAAAATCCTCCAATTTCTAAGCAGACCCGCTAAAGTCGGGCGACGCACTCACTGGTGAAAGCCGAGTTGAGGGGGGCAAGAAGCGTGTACTCCGTCTTGGGACCCAAAGCGGCGGCTAAGCCCAGTTCTGACATCAGGTCTTTGAAGGTACTCTGGCCGGCGCCAATCAGTTCCATCACGTCCTTGGCTGAAACACACGCAACGCGGCCGCCGATATCCCGAGAGTCAGTTGGGAGTTCTCAAGATCACTTCGACACGAAAAAACAGGCCAATCGCATCAATCTGCGCAGGTGGTGGTATGCACGGTGAGCAGGGAGCTATGGCCGCCAACGGGCGCGTTCTTACCCGAGTTCGGCACCAGAACTTGGTCAATGAGATGGATGACGCCGTTGGTGGTGACGATGTCCTTCTTCAACACCATCTCGACGCCGTTGACCGTCAGACTGCGGCCGTCGCACCCGACCTCAACGCTGCTGCCCTCCTCCGTCTCGTACAACGTGCCCGCCATGATGGCTTCCGAGCACTGGACGCTCTTCAGCAGGTGGTAGTTGACCAGGGCTGAGACAGGAAGTAAGTACGTCATTAAGCAGGTAGGCGGGCGGCGGGTTCACGTGAAGGGCTTCATAGACCGAAAGTCATCTAAAAATGATTTGAACAGACTTTTGTCCCGCACGCGTAGCGACTGCAAAAAGCGATTTCGTGAGCCGCTTGTTCAGTGTTTCCTTTTGAAATGAGCAATCGTGCAATAAGCAAAGAAAAAAGGAGAGAGCGCCGTCCACATCATGAAAAGCGCGTCCGCGGCCAAAGCTGCTTTGGGGCCAAATGTGACCGAATGGTCCACGGAGGACGCGACTCACGGAGGACGCAAACGCTGGCGGCGGATTCCGGGCTGGCCGACGACCGCGTGACTAAATGCTTGGCCGGCCGCCGCCCGCCGCGGTGGAAGTCGTAAATCCGCGCTGTTTGTCCTCGTTTGTGGACGGACGCCTGCGCTACATGCTGGACAAATTGCCAGAGCAAGACAAAAACAATTTGTTGCTTTTGAGAAACACAACTGGACATAAGATGGTTTTGAATTTGGACTATGCGAGAACCGCTCCGGTTGATATGAAGAGCGACCAATGACTGCACGGACAGCAAACCTGACGAATGGGGGTGGAGAGTTAGGAAATCCCAAATGGACCAACGATGGGCGCGCTTTGCGAAAGTCAAAACGGGACTTTTGCAGGACGCTGGTGCTTCCCGCCATGATTGGCAAGTTTGGATATCAATCACTACAAGGTCAAAGGGCAGGCTTTAAAAATAAAATGGAGTTTTCACGCCTTGATTGACATGTCGAGCGGCCAAAGACCGAAAGCACACAAAACCGAAAACCAGGCCAATCACGCTTTCGAGGACTTTTGAATTTCGCCTTTCAGAACTCTAAAGTATCCTTGGTTGACTTTTTCAGTCTATCCGGTCAATTACGGCGTGAAGCAGCAGTTTTTCCCGTTTAGATTTTCAAACGCCTGAACTATTCATTACTGGTTAAAGTCCAGTTCTGCTTTTCAAGACTCGAACCCCCGTTGGTTGCCCTACATGTCAATCACCGCAAGTGCTCGGTTCAAACCCCTCCTGCCCTCACCATCGGACATGTGACGTCATACCTGCAATGACACCCCGGTCCCCCATGAGGCGCTCCAGGTAGCCCGGCCCCAACCGGTCGAAGGCAGCATTGGTGGGCGCAAACAGAGTGTAGCGACCCGGCTGGTCCAACTTGTCCATCGTGCCTGACGCCAAAGCGGCCATCTGGTGGCGCAAAGGTCGCCGTCGTTAGGGATTTTCAAGTCCTTTGAGGTTTTAGTTCTCTTGCTTTTCTGGTTTATTGCTTTCTTTTTGTCTTCATGAGTTTTCGAGTCCACTTTTTTAGCACAGAACCCACAAGCGTTTGACAGACGTCGCCGTTAGCCTGTGCTAAGGAAGTTAGCATTACGGAGCGCTTACGCTGAAGGAGGACAGCTGGTCTTCCACGTCCAGGACTCCTTTGATGGTGCTGGTGACGGCGCTGATGACGCGGTCGATGACGTGCACGACGCCGTTGGTGGCCACCTGGTTGGCGTGGACGATCCTGGCGCAGTTCACCGTCACCACCTTCACAATCATGGACGACACTTTGGACTTCCTTCCAGAACGGATGTTTGGCGCTCAAGGGCCACATTTTATTAAGATTATAAGATACTTATTGTCGTAATGGCCGTGTGACATATTGCAGGACGCCGCCGGCCGGCCGGGTCCGCTCACCCCGTTGGAATAGTGGTTGATGTGCAGGCCCAAGTCGTCGTACATGGACGCGACGCGCATGCCGTCCTTCATGTCTTTGGTCAGCAGGCGCCAGTCGACCATGTGGAAGCGCAAAGCGTTGTACAGCTCCTTGTTGACGTTGCTCACGAGCGCCGAGCGGACGTTCTGCAATCGCACCGAACGCAAGAGTTTAGTTCGCGGCTGCTCAGTTTGCACTCTGTGGGTTTTGGGGACGTTCGGGGGGCACGAGAGAACTTTGTGGGTTTTGGGGACGTTCGGGGGGCACGAGAGAACTTTGTGGGTTTTGGGGACGTTCGGGGGGCACGAGAGAACTTTGTGGGTTTTGGGGACGTTAGGGGGGCACGAGAGAACTTTGTGGGTTTTGGGGACGTTAGGGGGGCACGAGAGAACTTTGTGGGTTTTGGGGACGTTCGGGGGGCACGAGAGAACTTTGTGGGTTTTGGGGACGTTAGGGGGGCACGAGAGAACTTTGTGGGCTTTGGGGACGTTCGGGGGGCACGAGAGAACTTTGTGGGTTTTGGGGACGTTAGGGGGGCACGAGAGAACTTTGTGGGCTTTGGGGACGTTCGGGGGGCACGAGAGAACTTTGTGGGTTTTGGGGACGTTAGGGGGGCACGAGAGAACTTTGTGGGCTTTGGGGACGTTAGGGGGGCACGAGAGAACTTTGTGGGCTTTGGGGACGTTAGGGGGGCACGAGAGAACTTTGTGGGCTTTGGGGACGTTAGGGGGGCACGAGAGAACTTTGTGGGTTTTGGGGACGTTAGGGGGGCACGAGAGAACTTTGTGGGGTTTGGGGACGTTAGGGGGGCACGAGAGAACTTTGTGGGCTTTGGGGACGTTAGGGGGGCACGAGAGAACTTTGTGGGGTTTGGGGACGTTAGGGGGGCACGAGAGAACTTTGTGGGCTTTGGGGACGTTAGGGGGGCACGAGAGAACTTTGTGGGTTTTGGGGACGTTAGGGGGGCACGAGAGAACTTTGTGGGTTTTGGGGACGTTAGGGGGGCACGAGAGAACTTTGTGGGTTTTGGGGACGTTAGGGGGGCACGAGAGAACTTTGTGGGCTTTGGGGACGTTAGGGGGGCACGAGAGAACTTTGTGGGTTTTGGGGACGTTAGGGGGGCACGAGAGAACTTTGTGGGCTTTGGGGACGTTAGGGGGGCACGAGAGAACTTTGTGGGCTTTGGGGACGTTAGGGGGGCACGAGAGAACTTTGTGGGCTTTGGGGACGTTAGGGGGGCACGAGAGAACTTTGTGGGTTTTGGGGACGTTAGGGGGGCACGAGAGAACTTTGTGGGGTTTGGGGACGTTAGGGGGGCACGAGAGAACTTTGTGGGCTTTGGGGACGTTAGGGGGGCACGAGAGAACTTTGTGGGGTTTGGGGACGTTAGGGGGGCACGAGAGAACTTTGTGGGCTTTGGGGACGTTAGGGGGGCACGAGAGAACTTTGTGGGTTTTGGGGACGTTAGGGGGGCACGAGAGAACTTTGTGGGTTTTGGGGACGTTAGGGGGGCACGAGAGAACTTTGTGGGTTTTGGGGACGTTAGGGGGGCACGAGAGAACTTTGTGGGCTTTGGGGACGTTAGGGGGGCACGAGAGAACTTTGTGGGTTTTGGTGCACTTCAAGGGGCCTGCAGGGGCTCGGGTGCACTTTGTGGGGTTTTCATCGGGCCTCGGGTACACTTCAGGTGCATTCTTGGGGGTCTTTGCTCCTATTGGCTCTCACGTCACCCTGACCCCGATGATGGGCGGGGTCTCACAGATTGTGTACTCACAGTGTCCAGCTCGTCCCAGGCGTCGTTGCTGGGCGCGAACATGGTGAAGGATCCGCTGCCCTCGATCTCCTCCCGCAGCTTGGAGATGTCGGCGTACTCTTGCGTCATCCGCGCCTTCACCAGGCCCAGGGTGCCGTACACGTGGTCAATGGGGGCCACTTTTTCAAAAGAACAACCAAAAAAAGCAACGTAGAAAAGAGGGCTTTGAGGGCTTTGGGTCCGAGGAGATATATGTATATATTTTTTTAATTCCAATATGTCAGCAATAGGAGGCACCGACCTGCAGGACATCCTTTCATGCCTTCCAGACGCATATAGCCGGGACAGCACTCGTACACCACCATGCTGCAAGGGGGCGATAGAGGGACATGAGACAGATGCAACATGAAGAAGAAGAAAGACCCCAAGAAGGCATTTACACAATAATGTACACTCAGCGTGCACGCATTCAATGGGAAACTCTTAGAATTCATATTATAAATATCGAGGCACTAAATGTCTCACTCTCTCAGCATTTAAAGAAAAACTATTAATACGGTCACGCTCAACATCGACGCTTAAACGCGACTCTCTCTCAGCATTCAGACAATGCGCCGTCTCAGCATTTCAACAATAAAGACGGCCGCTGTCAGCGTCCACGCAACCAACGCTGTCCTGACCGAAGCCAAATGAAATCCACGAGTTCTCAACATTCCCACGCCGAGCGCTTTGGATGAGCGCTCGTCCAATGGGACGAGAGCAGCCTCGCGGTGCGTTCACGTTTGCTCGGAAAATGAAACAAGCCGTCGGATTGTGGTTTCCACGCTGAGATCATCGACAACGCGCTTCTCCGCAACAACTTTCTCACGCTTGCGCACACCGCGTCAAATGTATCAAATATCCGCGCGCACAGCTGGACGTCAGGAAGATGATGTCATCGCCCACTGACAGGCAACAGATGTGCTCCACATGTGCACAAATTAAACACACACTTTAGGACCCGCCCTCAGAATTCACTCACCAGTCAGTCAGCAGTTGCACTGATTGACACATTTGGGATGCGTCAAAATCATAAACACAAAAAAGTCTCAAGGACCCGTGCCTGAAATTGAAGTCAGCCATTTTGATTTGAAGCAGCCATCTTGGGGGAATTGGCTCCATTTCTTGAGAAAATTCTGATTGACCGATCCAAAATGAAATGGGGTGGGCGTGTCTATCATAAGAGGACGCAAGAAAAAGTCGTAGGGGCACATAGCCATCATTTAACAGGAAGTCGGCCATTTTGGGGGAATTCCAAGGCTCATTTCCGGGTTTGCCATGAAACATTTGAAAACTTGTGAAAACTCAGCCCCTTATGCTCGTTTCATCGATCAACATGAAATTGGCTGGATCACAACAGGACACATGAAAAAAGGCTGCAGGACCGACCCATGTCCGTTAGTGTGCAGGAAGTCCGTCATTTGGGAGGAATTCCATGTGTGGTACGACTATATTCAAAAGTTATTATATTTAGAATTATTATATTTATTTGTGGTCATTTGGTCATCTTTTGTTATTGCTTAGAAAAATGTGCTATTCGAGAAAGAAGTCATTACTACCGCCGACCAGCGGAGGGCAGCGTTTGCTTTTTGTGTACACGGCCTCGGAGGGAGCTTCGCATTCTAAAGCGAAGAAGAGCCACGCGCAATGTGGAGACCGCCGTCCGCTTTGTGAACGCTGTGCATTAACAGCGTTATAGTTGGTGTTTTTCAGCAACTCAAAATAGAAAACCCAGAAAAATGACACGCGTGGCGCCGAACGCTACACGCGGCTTAAAGTTGGGTTTGCCTTGAAAAGAGTGAATTGAGGCGAAATTCAGCCCAGCATCCGTTTTGCAAATATGACATTTGTCATGACAGGACTCGTAAGGACCAAATATGAAGTCAGCCATTTTGGTTTGAATCGGCAACATCATACAAACAGCTGTTTCTAATATTTTGACAGGCTTCCAAGTCAACAAATGCGCACGCACCGCAAATGTCTGGCATCAGTTACGGTTTTTTTCTTGGTTCGAAAACGCTCCCCTGCGGCCTCGTCAAGCGCAAATTTGTGTTTTCCTTCCTGCATTCACGTTCAAGTCGTCCTTTGTTTGTTTTGTTGTTGCTTTGCCCGCAAATGAACGCACGTGTTTGTCTCAAGGCGTTTGCCGTCAATTGCTTCCATGCGCAAAAGCGACGTTTGCCGGCAAATCCTCGGGCTGGCTTTTAATGCCGTGATTTTCATAAGGAATTGTTTACATTTACTTTATAAACAGCTGACGTTTATAAACCTTAAGCCCCCAAAATGGTCTCGGGAGCGACGGGCGGCCATCGCAACATTCAGCCCCGGAAGTCGTCTCACTGAGCGGCGAGACGTTTGCTCGACGTGTCTTTTGCGAGGAAACCCACAGCCGGAAAAAACGTCTGCCTGGAAATGCACAGGACGGCCGCCATTTTGCTTGGAAGCAGTCCATTGACAGGGAAACTCCTCCTAAAGTTTTGGGAAAATTCTGATGGAAATGTGCTTGACATGTCTTTCATGAGGAAACCCACCCAAAAAGTTGGAGGGAGCCTTGCCCCCCCCCCCCCTCCCTAAAATACATTCAAAGTCAGCCTTGAACGCATTATCTCTATAAAGCCCCACCAACTGCAGGTGTACCTAATGTTATGGCCAATTAGCGTAAATAATAAGCATGGAGCTAGATTGGGGGGGGGGGGGGATTTGGGGGGGTTGATGACACTTACGCCTTCTTGCCACAGATGGCGCCTTTGTACCAGTTTCTGCATGTGCTGAAGTATTTCTTCTTGGTCCCCAGAACCTGCTGCAGGGCACACACGTTGGGCCTGAATTGGGGGGGGTGGGGGGGGGGGGGGTGAGAGGAAGAAAGGGGGCGGGAAAGGTGGAAGTTGTTGAGTGATGGCGACAGAAAGAATGCACAAATATGGCGGCAGCTCACCTGACAAAAGGAAGCACGCGCTCCAAAGCGTCATTTTGTCTCACGGATGTCGTGCAAACTTTTGTTTGCTTTGTTTTAATAATTCATACAATTTTGGCTTTTGGGGATTTTTAGGCCTGCAGAAATGTTTGGACGTGAAAAATATTCAAAGCCCCGTTTTTGTCCATTTCAATTAAGAGAAAACATTTCAAACATGTGTTTTTAGTTATTTGATATGACAAAAAAAAAACTGTATGCATAAAACACACAATAAAAACAGTGTGTATTTTATTTCACTTTAAATAATTCAAATGAACACACAAAAACATTTTTTTTCTAAAATATAATTGATTAGCTAAATCTCAAATTTTGGGGGGCCAATATTGTCCTGACATTTTTTAATGAACAAAAAAGCATTTTCATGTGAAACGTTTATTAAAAGATTTTTTTGTCTTATTAAAGCAGTATGTAAATGAACATTGTTTGAAAATGTGAAAACGTTTTCACTCCTGCATTTCTCCCTCAAAATTTTGACTTTTTTGTTCCTGAAAACAGCTTTTTTCCTTATCCTATGAATTTTTTCCCTTCAAAATAATACATGATTTTCTTGAACAGAAACTACTTTTTTCATGTGACCCCCCCCCCCCCCCAAAAAAAAGAAAAGTTAAATTATACCATTTTTATTATTTAAAAAATAAAGAAATACAGGACAGCATTTTTTTTGGTCACAACTATTTTCTTCTTTTTTTAAATGAGCATTTTGTCTCCAAAACGTACAACAGTTTTTTTCCCCTCAGAAGCGCCGCAATTCTCTTAAAATATTTCTGCAAAAGTGTGCGCCTTACACTCATAATTGATTTTTTTTTTTTTACTTGAAAATTTGACCTAAAAAAAAAGAATGAATAAATAAACATTATATATGAACTTCTTTGGCTAAAATGTCACCTTTTTTCTTGCAAATATTTCTTTCCTCATGTGATGTGAAATTGTTTTAAGTATTTTATCCTCCCTGTTCTTTTTTTTAATGAAATGACTTTCTTCTTGCAAGCAAAACTTTTTTCCCCTCCCAAAAAAATCCTTTCCTTGTTCCGTAAACTGGGATGCACTTTTTGCGCAAACCCCCCCCAACCCTTTTTCTTCTTACCCCTCATTTCTGGCCCTGATGCGGCTGTGGCTGACAATCTTGTCGTAGGCCGACGCGTCCACGGCGGCCAGCGAGCACAGCGCCGCCAACAGGAAGGCGGCCGTCGTCACCCGATGCATCCTGGGAGTCGTCATGACACGCGAGCACTCTTTAACCCCGAACGGAACACACTTGTTGAGATGTGTGCGCGCCAGTGGGCCAGGCGCCGCTTTTATACCAACGCGCACACAGACCCAGGGCCGAGCCCCCCTCCCACTCGCTGGCCCCCCACCCCACCCCACCCCACCCCACCCCATCAACTCCCACCCAAACGAGTGACTCAGCTCAGACGGGTCGCCGCCCCTCCCTCCCTGGCCGACACCTCCATCACGTCCCGGCGCACCCGGGACGCCCTCGCACGTTACGGACACGTCCAAAAGACAAAACATGTTTACAAAACTGCTATGTTATGATGTCATCTTTGTATCCAGTCACGATGCATCGGGGGCAAATGGAGCAGCGCCCCCTAGGACCAGATTGTCGTTTGTACCGAGTACGGAGCTTGGATTTCCTTTTCAAATCAGGAAATGGAACTCAAAATTCCCCCCTCTATCGCCACAAATGAATTCTGCCTAGCAACAAGTGACCCTAAAATGCATGAGGGGCAGGAGGAAAAGCGCCCCACCCCGCCCGCAGGATGTGTCTTTCATATTGAATACCAAGATAGGAATTCATTCATTTTGGTCAATGGGGCGCCTGTGAATTCTGCCTAGCAACAGGTGACACAGACGTCTCACCTGATTAAGAAAAGGAAGCAATCGATCTATCGTCTTAAGTCCGCCATCATGAATTTACAATGCAGGTCCTTTCGATTGAAAATGAACAGATGTATCTCATAACCCCGTCCTGAGGCCTTTTTTGCACGTTACGAATTCTGCCTAGCAACAGGTTTTGAAGAGCGTCACTTTTTCCATTTCTGAAATTTCACAATACCCCAAAAACCAAAACAAACGATTATTCATTGCATTTGAGTCACAATTGGACAACGATGTAATGACCTTCCAATGTTTTGGAGGCAGAGGGAAGAAAAACTAAACGAGTTGGCTGTTTTCCTGAAAACATTGTTGTTGTCTTTTTCTGGAAAATGATCCCCTCCATTAAAAAAAACAACTTCAAACTTTCCTCTTATCGTGTCGATTAGAAGCTTGAGATATTTGTTGTTGAAGCGAGTCAACCATTAAAGATGATTCATTGATGGTTGATTGTGAGAACAACGCGCACACGCGCGCGCGCACGTAGAGACGCGCAATGAGGTGCAAAGAAAAAGCGAGTAAATGCGTTTGTGGCGCTTGAGTGACTTTCGACGATTTGTCGCCTGAAAGTGGATCTGATCGTCTGCTCGTCTGCTCGTTACTCGGACTTGATGACTTTTGTCTTTCTCTTTTATGACTTTTTTATCCCTTACTTTTATGGCTTGAAAAAAATAAATCTTTCACACTTTTATGAGCAGGATTCATCACTTGTTTAAAAAGTCTCCCAAGCACAAAAATGGAGAATTCTTATTTTTCCTTCACTTTTAGTTTTCTTTGGATCAACACTTTTTGTGACCTCGTCAATCAAAATGCGGATTTTTGTGAAGTGTTCAACATTATGGATGAAAATGAATTGATATACTGAAGGGAATTTGAAATGAACGCTCGGCTATCACGCGATGACGTCGCCCTCTAGGGGTTAAAATTGTCAGTACAGTTTCCTGGGACGTGAAAATAGAAGTCAAAATACAATTTGTCAATGGATTATTTCTTTCTCTTCAAAACATGTTTGCTTTTTCAAATGTCATATTTTTTTTTCTTTCTGGTAATATGACCAACCTTTCTGGTAAATATTTCTGTCTGTTTTTTTCTTGCTAATATAAAGAAATGTTTGATTTTTCTACTTTAACTCATTTTTTCTAATCAACAAAAATACAGATTTATTCTGTAAAATATGAGCCTTTTTCTCAAAATAGTACTTTAAGTGGACGACATTTTTAACGTGAAAATATGCATTTCTCAAATATGTGACTTTTTTTTCTCAGAAATGTTTTTCCAGAAATATTCAACGTTTTTAGTGTATTTAATTTTATTGTGTTCAATTTGCAGAATATATACTTTTTTTTCTCACTGAAAAATAAACAAATAAAAGGAAACATTAAACTTTTACCTTGAAAACATCCGCCTTTGTAGTTTTTGTTAGATTACAGAATGTGACATCTCCGCCCCCCCCCCTCAAAAAAATAATGCATAGGCGATTATTTTCTCTCAAAAATGTATTTTTCTGAAACAAGGTGACTTTTTTTCTTGTACACTTGGTATTGTGAAAAACAACACATATCTTCTATCTAAGTATTTATTTATTTTTACTACCCTGCTAGTACAGTGACATTTTGTTTCCTGTTGACTTTTCAGCATTTGAAAAGAGTCCGAGTGAAAGAAACGCAATAATGTTGGCTCCAAGTTGTTCATCAGTTCCTTGGCTTTGCGCTTGAGAGAGGGCGCCCCCTGTGGTCAGCGTCCAAAGCGCAGCCTCTCATCTTTCGGTTGCATAGAAACCGGTGACGGACAACGACCAGAGGAATCGGGGAATCGGGGAATCGGGGAATCGGGGAATCGGGGAATCGGGGAATCGGATTCAGTAAAGTGCGCAAAAAATGAAAGTAAGGCAAAGAGTATAAATGCCGCCATGCTTCTACGATTGTGCTCATACGACACACGCTCTCTGATGGACGCTCACAAACGCAAACATCCTCTCACAATTCTCACACACAGTGTGTCGACTTGCTAGCGACGGGCTAACTTTTGCTAACCTTTTCGGCTGACTGCTAACGTTTCAAAACACTCGAACGCCTCCCTGAGTCTCCAAGCAAATCGTCGCTCGCGTTTCCACCGAGCGCTTCAGTGAGTCCAGCCAACGCTTTTTTTTTTTGCCTTTTTAAAAGGGGCGGACCTCAATACAAAGCTCTGTATTGATTGGTTGGCAGGAGAACATGTACTTCCTGATCGGGAAGAAGACAAAAAACAACAAAAGACTTGTGCTAAAGGAATGCGGCTGCCCGCATCGTTTTTGGGCCTCTCTTCTTCTATTCTTTTACAAATAGTACGAATATTATCTATCTGTCAAAATTAGAAAAATATATGGAAGGCTGCTGAGCTTTTTTGGCTTTAGAAGCACAATATTAGCATTTATGCTAACAACATTAGCTATTTGTTTGAGAAGCTTCTACTTACCTTGAAGATGTGCCTGTTGATTTTTTTTTTTAAAGAATCCAAAATATATATATATATATATATATGGATAGCTAGCCGCATAGCTTTTGTTGCATAACATTGTAGCTAATAGCATTAGCATGATTTTATGGATAATAAGCAAACTGCTTATTTTGTAGCAAACTAACATGTGGCCATTTTAAGAATAGCTTTTAAGTGTCCCACATTAGCATTTGAGCTAACAAGCGAGCACTTGTTTTACTTGGGATTGGTCAGCTGCATAGCTTTATCTTTAGCCATTCACCTGTGCTACTTTTGTGTTCTCATAAACGTAAAGCCATGTGGCGCCGTGCCGGACTGGACCGGAGCACTCGGTGAAAACACGACTTTTGCGCGCGTCACGAAGCGCCGCCGCGTCCGCGAGGCTCCCGTTGAATGTCGAGCCGCTTGGACCGGCGCGTCAATGTTCAGGCGGCGCTCTCGTCTTCCTGCTGCGCCGTGCTACCGACGTCGCCGCTGACGTCCGGGTCGGTCCCGCCCTTTTGGTCCCTTTCGTCCTCCTCCGATAGAGAGCACATTTTTCTGCAATGTTCCGCGGGTCCGGCCCGGTTGCACAATCGGTGGTGGCAACCCCCGCGTTGGTGTCGTTTGTGGAACGCAGCAAAGTCGCTCACGTCGCTAGCGTTGCCGCCGCCCAGAGGGAGGGCCGCGCCATTGGGGAGCCCGTTGGGGGCTTCGGGGATCGGTGCGGCGGATGCCACCCTCTGCAGGAGGGAGGCGGCCATCTTGAAGCGGTTGGCTTTGCTCTTGGCCGGAGCAATGGAGGCGGCCATCTTGAGGGAGGCGTTGGGGTAGGCCAGGGCAGACTCGGGAGGGCCCATGGCGGCGGCGGCGGCGGCGGCGGCGGCGGCGGCGCCGCCCTGCAGGACGGCTCGCCCCGCCTTCATCATGCCCATCACCTCGTAGCGGAAGCTGGAGATGTCCTGCTTCAGTTCCTGTCGCAAGCAGACGCTCATTTCAAGCATTCCGATTATTAGTGCTGCATTTTCAGCTTGATGTGCGGTCAGCCGCCATTTTGTCTGTGCCTCTTTTTCTAAATGTTTTGCATCCTACTGCCACACGTTCAATCTGTGCTTCCTTTTTAGACTTGATCTCATTTTCAGGCGTTTTGGTAGCAAACCTTGTCACACTTTTTTGCTGCCCACTTTCTTGTGCACTCCCTTTTGAGCCCCTTTTTCAGAATTCTCACTTTTTCTGCCACTCGTAACGTGAAGCTTTTCCAGTATTTTTTTTTGCATATTTTGATCATAGGTTCACTCTGTGCTTCTTTTTCAGGCTTCAAACCTTTTCTGCCATTCAGGCTCTCACCCGGGTGCGCTCACCTTAAAGTTGTCTTCGGTCAGGCCTTCCTCGGTCTTGGCGTCTCGGATCATGGCGGCCACGTAGCGCTTCACCAGGTTCCTCAGCACCTCCTGCGCGCACGCACACGCGTCCATCAAAGGGGCCATCAGCACCTTTCCAACCCGGTGCCGCTCGTCTCCGTGGAAACGTCACGGCCCGTTAAGCGGGAGAGAAATGGCGAGCGGCAAAGAAGAGGAAAAAGAAGACGCCCCCGCCACCACCGCCGAGCCGCACAAATAGAACTACACGCCCCGCTGAGTGACGCGATGACTCATCACTTCGTTTCTTCCAGCAGCAGATGGAAACGCACAAATATAGACACACGCACGTACACACAAAAGGGGCGGGACTTACCTGGTACTGATGGTTTATTCTCAGGTTCTCTGCTGCTCGCCTCTGCACAGGAGACAAATATGTTTCCTCTTTACACTCGCATTTGATCACTTTCAACTTTCAACTTTGAAACCCTAATCCTTCTTTTTCAAACTTTAAAAGCCGACCTTGAAACCCTCATTTGAAACGCTAGCCTGACTTTGGAACCCTAATCTTAGAATGAAACTCGACTTTGAGACCCTAAATACGCTTCAGGTCTTAAAGTAGGGTTTTAATGGACAACAACAAGAAGATGTAAAAGCCGTGGCCCCGAATGCCCCCTCACCCCTCCTCACCCCTCCTCAGCCCTCCTCAGCCCTCCTCACCCCCCCTCACCCCCCCTCACCCCTCCTCAGCCCCCCTCAGCCCCCCTCACCCCTCCTCAGCCCTCCTCAGCCCTCCTCACCCCCCCTCACCCCCCCTCACCCCTCCTCAGCCCCCCTCAGCCCCCCTCACCCCTCCTCACCCCTCCTCAGCCCTCCTCAGCCCTCCTCACCCCCCCTCACCCCTCCTCACCCCCCCACCCCTCCTCAGCCCTCCTCAGCCCCCCTCACCCCTCCTCAGTCCTCCTCACCCCTCTTCGCCCCTCCTCAGCCCCCCTCAGCCCTCCTCAGCCCCCCTCAGCCCTCCTCAGCCCTCCTCACCCCTCCTCACCCCTCCTCAGCCCTCCTCAGCCCTCCTCACCCCCCCTCAGCCCTCCTCAGCCCCCCTCAGCCCTCCTCAGCCCCCCTCAGCCCTCCTCAGCCCTCCTCACCCCTCCTCAGCCCTCCTCAGCCCTCCTCAGCCCTCCTCAGCCCTCCTCACCCCTCCTCGCCCCTCCTCAGCCCCCTTCAGCCCTCCTCAGCCCCCCTCAGCCCTCCTCACCCCTCCTCACCCCTCCTCAGCCCTCCTCAGCCCTCCTCAGCCCTCCTCAGCCCTCCTCACCCCTCCTCAGCCCCCCTCACCCCCCCTCGCCCCTCCCCGCCCCTCCTCACCCCAATGGTGCCGATAGTGTCGCGCCGGGCCTCGCCGTCCCCTCGGCACACCCGCGACTTGAGCCAGCAGACCAGGTAGCAGACGGACTTGGGGCTGGGCACAATGTTGAAGGGCGGCGGCAGGGTGGCGCCCTCTTCGAAGTAACTCATCCACAACTTGGTGCGGGCGAACTTCCACTCGATGTCGGCGTGATCCTGAGCGAAAGGAACCCGGCCACAGATTATTGGAACCCGCGGACGATCCCGCGGCGGCTCTTCCTCACCGCGATGTGCTGGTAGGAGTTGTTCATCATGGCGATGAGCATGTTCAGCAGCACCACCAGAGAGATGATGTTGTACGTGCCGAACATGGTGGCGCCCACGAACTCGGTGAACTGGTGGTCGGCGTCCACGTTGGTCACGTACAAGCTGATCAGGCCGAAGATGGACCAGAAGAGAGACTGCAGGGTCTCAAACAGTCTGCGTGAGAAATTTGAGAAAGAGCTGACCTGAGATTAGGAGGTCAGGACGGCGTGAGGTTGACTTGATGACGTTTGGAGGTCCTCTTGTCATACGGCAAGATTATCATTTGGGATTATGGCAACGTGAGTTTAGGAGTTGGAGAAAGGACTTTGTCACATTTAAATAAGAGAACATGGAGATTAAGAAGACCTGCTATGAGAGTTTGCAGGTAGGAGATCATGAGATTATGAGGCTGTGATATGGGATTAGGACAACATGAGGTTATGAATGTATTATGAGTTGAAGAAATGAGTTAGGTTCATTATATGTAGGAGAACGCGGAGATTAAGAATCAAACTATCATCAGTGCTGATAGTTTGCAGGTATGAGATTGTGATTATGAGGTTATAATGTGGGATTATGACAACATGAGGTTCGATTATGGTAATGTTTTTGTTTTGTTTTTTTCTCCCAGAGTGAGGTCCATTTAATAATGTCCCCAAAAACTATAAAGTCTTCTTGTGCTACTTTGAGTGTGTGAGGTTATAATTTGGGATCATGACATGTTGAGATTATAAATCTATGATGATATCAGGAGATGATTTTGTGAGTTAGGAGAGTAGGAGATCATAAAGTTGCGTCCCTAAATTATGAAGACCCATTATAATCATTTGCAGGTTTGGGCCGTGAGATTATGAGGTTATAATGTGGGATTATGACAAAATGAGAATATGAGTCGACTCCATGTTGATATGAGGTGATGATTTTGAGAAATGCTCAATTATAAAATGGCGACCTTTGTCAAGCGGACCCTGTTATGGGGATGTATTATGAAGTTATAATTTGGGATTATGACATTAATCTCCGATGATTTCAGGTGGTGATTTTGCGAGGCACGAGGTTGAGTCTAAAATGAAGTCCTGCGATGGTCACGAATGGGTCCGAGGTTGTAAAGTGACGAGGTCACAAAGCGGGATTACGGCGCCATCTGAACTCACGTGGAGAAGGCGTTATTCTGCTCCACGCACCGGATGCCTTTGCACTTGCCCCTCTCATCCGAGGCTTTGGTCTCGTAGTAGAAGTAAAGCTGGTTCAGGCCGTTGGCGAAGGACAGCAGAACCTGCAGGAGGGACAAATGTTGCTCCCCAAAGTGTCTGCATAATCTCTCAGTCGACAGCGGCGCTACCAGGCAGTAGATGAAGAGGAACTTGAGGATGTCCAGCAGCATGCGGCCCAGGGAGATCTGCAGGGGTCCCAGGTGCGAGTTGGCCGTGAAGAGCGAGATGAGCCGCAGGGAGCTGAAGATGTTGGCGATGGCGAACACCGCCTCGGCGACCAGCGTCGGGTGCCACATCTCCCACTGGTTCCTGGGTTTGCTGCCACTGTACTGCAACGGCAGGACCGAGACCGAGACCGAGACCGAGACCGAGTCAAACGCGTGACAAGCGTCCAACATGGCGCCGGGCCTACCTTCGTGTAGGCTACGATTTTCAGCGAGATGGTGGCCAGGTACAGAGAGTTCATGACAAAGTCCATCAGGTTCCACCAGTCGTGGACGTAGTCCTGGAAACCTCCGTCCCACATCTGCTTGATCTCGGCCCAGATAAAACCTGCAAACACGCGCGGAAAGAATATGAGATGAAAAAGTGCTGGGCGACGTACGTGGTCTCATAATTGCAAAATGATGAGATTGTCATAGAAGGAGATTACGAGGACGAGGCTGGGAAGTTTTGAGACGATGATGCCATGAGATTATAAACCATTGATGAGATAAAGGTGGTATGAGAATTTGGGATTATGAGCCGTTGGGCTACGTGGCTTTGGGATTGAATTGAGAGGTTATGTGATTAGATTATGAGGTGGAGATTATGAACAGGAGATTGTAATACTGTTTCTAATGTTCTTATCAAATTAGGAGATCACAAGTTTATTTTACGATAATGGCAATGTGGAATTATGAGGCCACGAGGTTGTGACCTGGGATTAAGATGTCATGAGGTTCTTACTTTACGAGACGTCATGATTTTGATGATATGAGATTATGAGGCTATAGTCTGAGCCTGAGGTTGTCGAGTCGAGATTATAGTCTTTTTAGGACACTTTCAAAATTGGAGGTCATGAGATTATGAGGTTCTAAAGTGGGATTATGACATGACTTCATCAGCCTGTGATAAAATAACGTGATTATGTCCTTCATGAGGATATGAGATTATGACGGTGATGGGATTATATTATGAGGCATGAAACGAACTGGCGCTCAAATTCTGAAGTGCTGTTATCGTACTTTCAAGGATGTCGTGGGATTATGAGCTTCTAAAGTGGGACATATGAGGTCACCAGGCTGTCCTGGCGCGATCCCGGACTCACCCAGCACCCAAGGCAGGATCATCCACTCCACAGTGGTGGGCGCCGGGCCCTGCCGGTCCTGCTCGGTGGTGACGATGTGCTGCGAGGCGAGCAGCAGCAGGAAGAGGAAGGTCAGGTAGGACGCCGTGTGGCAGATGAACTTGATGAAGGGCTTGCGGATGAACAGCCCGTAGCGGCTCTTGGGGGCCGTCAGGTAGCACACGGCGAACGCCGGGTACAGGAGCCCGATGAAGACGCACGTCAGGAATTTGCCGGCCCAGTGGCGCCGCCTCCAGCCTGGGAACTCGTCGTACCAGCGCGACGCCAGCAGCTGCTGGCAGTTGGGCTGCGCTACGAACTGAAAACAACATGCTGTTTACTGCCCCCTACAGGACTGGAGCGGAACAGTGCAGCTCGCCACATTGGGATTTTCAACAGATTTTCCTGTATTAGGGCCAAGTGGTGTCGTGGCCGGGTGGGTCGGCCAGCTGTTTACTGCCCCCTACAGGACTGGAGTGGAACTCTACGTCAGGATACTTGAAATCAAATCGTTTTGGCCTTGGCGGAGGTCTGACATTCCGGTTGGAGGTGGCACAAGGCTGTGATAATGCGCATAAACACACACACATTGTGAAGTCGAGCCACAAGATCAGAGCCGCAAAGCGCCGACCCGCATCGTCGGGTGCCAACTCGTGCAGCCCGGTTACCGTGGCAACAAGGGCTCCTAATGCTGTGTGTGTGTGTGTGTGTGTGCGTAGTGACTCACATTTCTCGATGTAAAAATGTCAAAGGAACACAAAAGTGAAAAGCAAACTAAAAGCGTCTGACGCATGCCCAGCAACTTGTCAGACGGATTTTCAACACATGAGATTTTGATGAGAGGAAGTTCAAAGGCGAGCGAGGCTGTGACGAGGTTAGCGCATCGTCACGAGAAACTTTTTCATGTCATCGTGTAAAGATCTGCGATGATACTTGAGGATGTGAGATTATCAAATGAAACCGTGGGATTATGGCACCGTGCGGCGCATTCAATGCCAAGGACGTTTATGTTCGTCAACTAAAATCCAACCATTCGCTGCCACCGACATAACGAGCGTCTTTCTGAGTCTTGGTTGAGCTGCGCGTAGTTTGAGAGCAAAAACTGTGAGCGTCGTAAAGTGAAGAGAGCGCGATGTCCCCAGACTTTGCTGCCTGAACGGGTTTCTGTAAAACATGCAACGTGCGTGACGTTTGTCACAGAATGCAAACTCCTTATCATCGGCAGCATGCCCAACAAAATGCGCTTGAAAGCGAACGGAGCGAGGCTCCCCGGGCTATTCTGCCTAAACGGGCTGCGGTAAAATTAGCAGCAGAAGATAAGGCGAACCTGTTTTTTCTCTCCCCGCGTGGACGTGCGCTCGCCGGGTGTGACGGGAGCGCGGAAGCGTCGGCTCACCGTGATAACATCAGCATGAAAAGCGCAGATTATCTCCCGCCTCGTCCCCCGGGGGTCTCGGTGGGATTACTTTCATTTGCACTCGATGCGTGCCGATGTGAGCGGCACTCGAGCTCCGCTTCTGGCGCCGTTGACGATGTTTTTGCGCTTTGAAGGAGCGCCGCAAGATGTCACCTTCGTGCGCCTTCGTTTTGTTTTGTCACTCGCGACGAACGTTCAATTTGTTCTCGCATCATCAGACCCTGAAATGATCCCAACGGGACTTGATCATCCTGTCCTCGCCTGGCAAGCGATCATAATCTCAAGATGATTTAGAAAATCCATCTCATGGGATCATAACCTCAGATTTGATATCCTCAATCTCGTCATCCCAAAACGGAAACATCATAACAGGACTTGATCATCAAAGCAAATCTCCAAAAAAGATCCTCAGCCCGTAACCTGACCTGAGCAAAGGACGGGGATCTGCACTTTTTGTAAGCGTTTCACTCGCTTGCTGTTAATTGTACGGCAGCCCGTCGAGGCGGCCGAGACCAGCGTCCAATCGGAATGTTATATTGCGAGCCATCAATTGTTAGTGCCGAGCCCGCATTGGCGTGTTTTCCAGAAGGTCGTCAACCGTCTCGTGACTCACTTTGACATTTCTATTCTCGTCGGGCCTGAGTGTGTTTACGAGAGCCCTCAGCATAGACGGGATGCGGCCAGCGTGAGACGTGAGAAACGAGCCCGAAAGGACTTTTATTCCCTCTCTGCGAGTCTGATTTGATTTCCCACGGAACGCAGCTCGGCGTGCGTCCAGTCTTTGACCGTCCAGGCCCGAGGCTCGTTAATCACTCGGCGCGACGTTTTCGGGTGGGAAGTCTCATCTGGGCCGCGCCGAGATGACGCCGTCGCTCACGGCGCCGTCATCTCACGCGCAGGTTGTGTCACAGGACGAAGTGCTCTCGCTTGCGATGCTTCGATCACGATCAGGTTGACGACATGAGGTCGGGAAGATGTGATGTCATAATGTAAGTGGGTGTGACGTCATGAGGTTAAAGTCAGGAAGGTACGAGGTCATGATGTCACGTTAGAAGAGGATGATATCGTGAGGCGATGAGGACATGAGATGCATGAGGTTCGTGGGGTCACGATGTCATAGGTCACGAGGTCGTGAGGACATGTCATGTGTCACGAGGCTGTGAGGTCACGAGGTTATGAAGACATGGCGTCAAAACGGGCGTGGCCACGTCATAACCACGTCATGAGGTCGGTTAAAGGACGACGATGTCACAACGTCTCATGACGTCATGAGGTTGCGCATTTGCGAGGCGACGAGCGGACGACGCCGCCAGAAGGACCCTCGGCCGCGCTACCTCCTTTTGGTGGTACTTGATGGCCAACTTGAGCCGGGCCAAGTCGCCGCTGGCCTCGTCCTCCAGCAGGTTGACGTCGTCTCGGTAGTTGAGGATCATCTGGAGTTCTCTGGAGCTTCTGGTCTGGTCCAGCAGGTCTTTGGCAAACTCCTTGCACTGCTGAGCCAGCTCCTCGTATTCCGACTTGAACTCGTTCTCCACCTGCAGCCGGGTTCTACTGCTTTACCCGCGCCGCCTCTTCGCCTTTTCGGTGCGACGGCGCCGCTTACCTTGCTGAGCTCCTGCAGTTCCCAGCTGAGCCTGAAGGCGGTGAGGAAGGGGTCCTCGCTGGAGAGCGCGATGAGGGAGGGGCTGGACAGCGCCTTGTAGATGTTGAGGCGCGAGCGCGAGTGGCGCAGGCTGTCCACGTCCGAGCTGGACACGCACTCTACGCAGTTGCAGCGGACCTGGGTGCGAGCGCGCACACACACAAACACGGCGGACGGCTGCGTGAACGATCGAACCCGCTTGGGTTTGATTGACCTTCCCGCATTCTACGGACCTTCTAACAGGCCTCCGGTGGGCAATCGTTGACAATTAGCGCCGGTGCTAAAACATGTGAAGCATTTCATCTCTTTTGGCGGTTCTGGTGATGTGACGGCGCCGTAACCAACCAATTCCGTTCCGAGACGCCAGCTGATGCGCCGCAAGGTTGCAATAGTTTCACCTTTCGCATTACGACTGGACTTTTTTTGTTTTTGACATTTAGTTGGTTTTGTAATTTGTTTTTAGAGCAGGTTTGTATTTTTTTCATTGGATATAGTTTTAGAATGAGTTTTAGTTTTAGTTTTTTTCTTCTATATGGAGCAATTTTGTCCTTGACAAAAAAGCTTTTTCAATTTTAGTTGAAGTTACTGCTTTCGTTAACAATTACAAAACATCAAAGACAATTTGCTTTGACTGAACGGAATTGTGTTGTTTAAAACAATGTAGCATTTACACAAAACTTTCAGTCAACACCAGATATTGTCTTGTGTTTTTGATCCAAAATTAAAAAAACGATGTCAGTCTTTAACAAACCAAAAAACAAACATGTTTTCTTTACAGTCAACAAAGATTTCGTTTTTGGTTAGCATAACTTGAACCCTCTGATAAACATCAAAGACAATTTAGCATTTGCAAAACTCCAGTCTTAGGTGGCGCTATCGCACGTTTTGCTAAACCCGTTTGCTATCAATGGACGGACAACATTGAATTTGATTTTTTACGTCCGTCGTCTCCGATCAACCGAAGTTCAATGTTTTCATAAACACGAAAACTATTTCGCATCAAAGAACGATGAAACCGAAAGTTACGCACGTAACTACGGTTCTATTTCGTCAGGTGGCGCGCGTTGGGATTTTCCGTGCTGTTTCAGCACCGCCACCTGCTGGTGGGGAGGGACGAAGCAGAAGCGAAGTTTTTCAGTCTACAATTTAGAGTCGTCGGGAAACAGCACATGCTTGTTTTTGGGACTGTAGCAGAAATCCTAAAGAGAACCGGCGCCAACTTCCTTTTGGCGTGATGATGCTTTTGCTTGTAAGCAAATGATTTATTGTCATCGTTACGAGTCGTGGCTTGCGTTAACTCAAAGGCACGACGCATTTTCGAACCAGCTTCTTTTTGATTTTCGGGCACTCAATCAAGCTGGAGATGTTGGGCTGAGATATTGCGGAGTAAGGCAGGCCGAAGTGCTGACTCGGTGGCTCGGGCTCGGGGGGCGTGGGGGGGGGGTGCATTTGACGGACGCCCACCTCGTGTGGCTGCGGCATAGAAACGCCCCTCTGCACCAGAAGCTTGATGATCTCGTAGTTGTTGGTGTGCGCCGCCAGGATGACCGGCGTGATGTCCGGCGTGAAGTCCGAGAACTGCTTGTCCAATAGGATGGGAGGAACCTGTCGGGGGCGTGGCACAACAGGACACTTCATTAGATACACCGACTGGCTTGACTTTTGCAGTTTTGGGAACATTCGGCCATTTTGTTTTCATGCTGCCGATCTTGTTCAAGTTTGAAAATCTGCTCCGCATGTCTATCTTCAGTGGACCCGCCAAAAAGTCTCAAGACGCCTTTGCCTGAAAAGACATAGGAAGTCAGCCATTTTGGTTGGAAGTGGCCATTTTTGGTTCATTTTGTCCATTTTTGGAAAAGTGCGGCAAAGTTGAACTCTTTGGAAAATTCAGCCCCGACAGCCGGTTTTCCTAAAAGCGACATGAACTTTGGTCGGCGTGTCTATAAAGAGTAGAACTACAAAAAAGTCTCAACAAGTCATGCCTGAACAAGCACAGGAAGTCAAACGTTTTAGTTTGAAGCAGGGTCACTTTGTCCATTTGAGGCGATGTGGTCCAGTTGCTTGCTTTGATGAATCACCACAAACCAGGAAACAAAAACCACCACACATTAACAGAAGCCCGCAGCCGTTGATTGAGAAGGATTTCATGTGTAGTGTAGGCATAAAAAGCAGGACTGAAGATTTCACATTCAATAACCTTCAGCAAAAACAGGCTGAGCTTGAAATACTTCCTGTTTTCACGTCTCTTCTTCTTTCAGACAAAATTTGTATCTTCATCCATCTAGTAATAAACAGAACAAAATTGTTCTAAACGACATCAGAAAATCTGTAAAATAGCAGGACCGCGGCCTCGGAACCCATGATTGGGGGGGGGGGGGGGCAGAATTCCAAGACCAAGCCTGCAAAAGGCAAAATCCGCAAAGTAGCGACCAAGTATTTATGGTATTACTTGCAACTAACAATTTTTGAATGTGAGGTGCAGGAATGACTTTTGTGCATATTTTGAGGCGGTACTTGGTATAAAATGTTAACGAGCCACAGGTCTAAAAATAACGGGTTTTTTCCTTCTCTCTCCTTCCAGACAGAAGCTCTTCACACCTGGTCGGCAGGGTCAATAAAGCCGTAATTCCCGCGACATCCAGCAGGAGCACACGCCCGCCGCTGCAGCTGCTGCCGCAGACGCACTTAATACGGCGTGAAGGCTTTTTATCAGATGGAGCGTGAAAAGGGAGGAGAGAAGAGATAAGCTTAATGCCTGCGGCAGATAAGGGTGCGAGTTGGCACGGCGACTCGCAGCAGAGACGGACGGACGGACGGACGGACGGACGGACGGGCGGACGGACGGACAACCTCACAGCTTTTCTGCAACTTTGAAAGGCACGCCGCAGTGGTTTGCACCCGCCGCCACCTTGAGCTCACGCCCAAAGGGAAAAAAATAGCACGAGCCAATGGCCGTTTTTAAAATCACATTTTTAAAATGAGATTGTGCATTTGGAGTTAAATGTCGCATAGTCAATTAACGAACCTTTTCATTTTGAACTCTCTTGGAAAATAACTGGGAATGTCGATTTATTTTAGGTGGGATTCCATTAAAGCATTTCGATTTTTTTTATGAGTTATATTTTATAGGAAAGAGTCATTTTCATTTTTAAATATTTGTAGAAAAAATCCATTCACTGAAACTAATAATGTGTAATTATTTAGCGGTGGGACTTGATTAAAACGTTTTTTAGTCATATTACGTAAGAGTTGTTCATAATTTGATTCCATTTCAGTAATGCATAACTTCACCTTTACATAGTTTAAATATTTGGTCTTACATATTTTCATCACATAAAAAAAAAAGCCTCGTCTCTTATTCTGTCAATTACTGATAGTTCATTAAAAAAGAAAAAGAAACGTGTTGATGCTAACGTTAGCCGTGACATCCGCAAATAATCCAAATGCAAGTGAAGCGTCACATCATTGAATGAAAAGAACCGCAGCCACATTTTTTCTTTTCTTCTTTTTTTCTCTTGACCCAATTTAGAGTGGAAATGTTTCCCTTCCGGTGAAATTTATGACAGACGGCGGCGCTTTTAAAACGGACAAATTGGTCTGCTGCCGACCACTTAGCAGTCGGAGAAGCAAGAAAAGCCCAAAGTCATTAGATCGGAAGTCAAATAGACAACAAACAAGTGCTGGTTATTAATCACAGAAAATGTTTGGGGTCACTTGTTGCTAGGTAGAATTTGTGCAGGCCGTTCATTGGTCGGTGTCACAAAGCGCAAGAAAGAGAATGAAAGAAAGAAAGAAAGAAAGAAAAAAAAGGGAAAGAAAGAAAGAAAAAAGGAAAGAAAGAAAGAAAAAAGGAAAGAAAGAAAGATGCACGAAGGTTCGGCACAAGATGGCGGCGAAAGCTTTTCATTCTTCATTTTTAACCGCTTCCAACATGAAGTGGCTCGGTAGCAAAAGTCTCCCAAAATCCTCTTGGTCAAAACATCAGCATTTTTTTGCCAGGTCAGAAGCGAGAGCGAAGCCAAACCGTTTTGAGTGCGATTCCCGTTTTTGCCAGGCACGACTTTCCACTTCGCAGTCCGCTCGATATGAAATCTTGCGAATAAAGCAAAGCCGGCAGAAGCGACGGACGGCTGCGGCGCCGACATCCGACATCCGGTCTCATCGAACCCATTGGTCTTTTTGTAACGTTGGCGCCGTCCGGAGGAAGCGTCGCGGCTGGCAGATCTCGCGGCAACGCGGTCGCCTCAAAGAGGCTCACGTCTCTTTTCAATCGCCGTCTCGGATTCATCCTCTTTTTTCCCACAATTCCGTTTCAATGCTGGAAAAAGAACATTCAGAGCTGAAGGAAATTGAAACTTCAGAAGTTGGCAAAGAAAAGGAAGGAAAACTCGATTGAAGACATTCGAGTTGTGAGCATCAAAACGTTGCAGAACCTGTTTTTAAAATAGTTTGGAGTTTTAAGACAATTCTTAGGTTGTTGTTTTTTTTATCTTGCACACGAAGAATACAACATTTAAAAAAGAAAAATGGAAACAAACTAAAATGAAGCATTTACTAAATAACGGAACCAAGAAAAACGATCAAATCCTGAAATCGAATCAAAACGAACTCCATTTAATAAACAAAAAAGTCACTATAAAATAAAAAGTTAATATAAGGAAAACTCCGAAACTATTTACAAACCGGCAAAAGTAAAACATAAACACTCTTTTTTTTACTAAGAAAAAGTCGTAGAAATGCGGTTTTGTAAAGCTTTTGTAAAAAGAACGGCGACTTTGATGTGAATTTTTGTTTCTTTTGTGAACCTCAAAGAAAAAACAGAAAAAAGTTGAGCTCACAGAACGGTTGCTTGAACGCACGCGTATCCGAAATACAACGAACGAACGGCGCCCGCTAACGCTACGTGACGCGTCGCTTCGAATCCAGCTGGCAGACAATTGACCAAAAGTCGTCCTGTCGCAAAAAAAGACACAATTCTCGAGCGTCTGACGGCGTTCCATCAATAACTTTTAACAAGCATTTCTCTCAACCGTCAGCCTTCATCTCGCTCGCCATCCTCTTCCTCCTTCCATTGGCCCCGCCCCCTTCAATCGACTACTTGTTGCACCTCTGATAATTGTGCACTTTTTATGACGTGCGTTGCGGTAGAGTGCTTTTTTTTTGGTGGTCTTTTTGTTGCTATTTTGCAACCCTCCAGAACTAATCTTCCAAATTTGGCGCCAAGCTTCACTCGCGCCGTCCCAACTTTTACAAGCACGCATTGTTAGTCTGTCGAGTAGACCCGGTTGCAATTTGGTGGCAATGGGGTCCATTTCCTGGGCGGAGTTGGTTCCCAAACGCCAACCGGCATCGCGCTAAATCCTCGCCAAAACGGCGAAACTCGGTGGGCGGGCGCGGCGGGCATTTGAGCAGGTGCGATTCCCGGCGCTCACCTGCATGCCGCCGCTGGGCTTCTTGTGGTTAAGCAGCAGCTCGACGGCCCCCACCACCTCCTTGCGTATGGCGTGCAACAGGGCGTCGCCCACGTAGACGCTGAAGCTCAGCAGCAGCTCGATGATCTCCAGGTTCTCGTTCTCGATGGCGATGAGCAGCGCCGTGCGGCCCAGCGGGTCGATGCAGTTGATGTTGATCTTGAAGTAGATCTCCGCCTCCTGAAAGGAAAGCCGCAGCTGACCCGGGTTAGAAAGACGGAGGCGAGGGTCACAAGTCCTCACGAGCCGCAGTAAGACGAGTCATTGGTCAAAAGACGCCTTTGACGATTCTGACGTCATCGACGCGTCGCCGCATCGCGTTCGCGTCTCCATTGTTTGAAGGGTTACGAGTTACAACGTTGTGACTTTTGATGCGAGTCGAGGCCATCGGTGGCGTTTTGCGTCGTTTGCTAGCATGCGGCGAAATGCATTTCGTTAAAGCGCGTGGCAGCTGCAATTCGAATTGTTCCGAGCGACGTTCACGATCTGCCAAATTGCTGCTTGTGAGCTAACGTTCTGGTGTTCTGGCTAAAATGCTAACGGGGCTCACCTGCAGCGAGTGCTTGACGCTAGCATAGTCGCCTTTCTCCACGGCTCCCAGGTAGGCCTTCTCCAGCGCCGACAGCTCCGACTCGGCCCGCACGATCCTCAGAGGGATGCGGTCGCGGTACGACGAGCTGTCCGAGCGCCGGTAGTACAGCTGGGACATGGCCCCGCCCCCGCGCCCGCGCCCGCGCTAACACCTGTTAACGGATGCTAACAGACGCTGCCGGGCCGGAAGATGTCGTCCTGAGGGCGAAAGAAAAATGCTATTTGATCGATAGCATTAGCGGTTGCGGTTGCCCGGCAACGCTTGTCATGAACCTTAACTGTTAGCTAGCCAACCAACAACGGCCCCGTGTGCTGCTCAAGGTGTCTTTAATTGCCGGCCGCATTTCCACGTGAAGATCTTTCAGTGCGTGACACACAAACTTCCCGGACAATAAACGTGACCAAGATTGACAAAATGCTTCCATTTTATCCACTTACAAGTTTGGCTCTTTAGAGTCGTTGAAGTTCCTGCAACTTTAGTTGGAGACGGCTACAAAAATGGGGAAACAATCGGTCCAGCAATGGATCACGAATCAGATCAAAGAGCGCAAAAGTTTCAGGAGCTTTTTAACTCTCGACGGTTCGAAAGAACTTCCGAAATGTGAAAAGTCAAAGTTCCCAGAACTGTACGCAAGATCGCAGTCTCACCGTAACCCCGTTAACTCGAAGTTCCTTTAGCAAGAAATGTGTTGATGGTTTGAATCTCAGCTGGGAGTTTCTGTTGCCAAATTGTCCTTGGGCAAGGCACTAAACTTGAAATTGCCTCCAAGTCAACAATGTCAATGAGAAACTGCCTCAGCTGGTTCAACAAACCATAAATATTAGTGAGCTGAACAAAGTTCGACCGGGAAACAGGAAGTAAAACTCACCCGGTACCGAGCAGGAAGTGAACAGACTTCAAAACTAGAATCTCAAAATGAGAAAAATCTTGATGTCTTATTTGCGAGAAGTGCCGTAAGAAGCCGTCAACGCCAAAGCGAAGTGCGGCCTCCTAATCCTTCTGCTTGGAGATCAGCAATTCAAATGCTAAGCTAATTACAATTAGCCACGCTAGTAATGACATTAGCTTTAGCTGCGGGCCAGCTCTGATTGGCAGGCGCGGCCGACGCTGTCCAGACGCGAACGCCATTAGCTTGCTAATTGATTGACAGCCGCTGCGGTTGCCTGGCGACCGCAGCTAAGACACAAAGACGCGTCCAGCACTTTTGTTTTTTGTTGCCCTCCCCGGCGGCAACGTGTCCTAACATGGAAATGTGTGATGGCAATAAAATCGAGTAAGCAACAAAAGTCAAGAAAACAAGCGAGTGGATGGAGGCCTTAAAAGGCAAAAGTGACATCGTTTGCGAGGCGGGGGGGGCTTCTTGTATTTGGAACAGATAAATATATATAAAATCCAGATTGGATCCGGATTTACACGCTAAAGGGCAATGTAAACACCACAATGTGCAGTTAACTAAAGTGACCTTTTCCCCTTAGCATCATCTTATGAATGTACTCATGGGACACACACACACGCACACACGCACGCACGCACGCACGCGCACGCACGCCCATACAGTAGTGTAGTCAAGCTGCATATTACCGCAGCATCTGCATTGTTTCATCCTGCAGCCTCCAACGTCGCTCCGGTGGCTCGTTCAACAAATAAAAAGGACACTTAACGGGCTGACTGTGGGATTATGCAAACACGCGTGCGCGCGCGCACGCACGCACACACAGCTGCTGCAGTGGTGGCCAAAAGCATCCAAGTCATGAAAATGCCAATTAGTGATTTGTCCAAGTTGCTCCGTGCGTGTCAGCGCGCGCGTCACTTTGCTTATGCGCATTTTTCATGGCACGTGGCAACATGAGAGGAAATGCAACGTAATCCTAAAGCCAAGAAGAGGGAAAAGGGTCATGATGAGGAGGAGGAGGAGGAAGAGGAGGAAGAAGAAGAGAAAAGAAAAGAAAAGAAAAGCACCCACCTTGCTGATGTTGCTCATGGGAACTTCGTGCAGGCAGAAATCTTTTTTCTTTTTCTCCAATGAAAACCGCACGAGGCCGTCTTCTACCGCGGCGTCCCTCACGCGCACGCGCCTCTCCACTTCCTCCTCCTCCTCTTCATCATCAACATCATCGTCGTCACGCTCCCGACACTTGGAAGCGAGTCGCAACAACATCCGCCGGCGCCACCGGACCGCCGCGATCGATCGCAACTTGCTCGCTGACGACTTTGGACTGAGAGAAGCGCGAGAGACGCAGAGAGAGAGAGAGAGAGGGAGAGAGAGGGAGAGAGAGAGAGAGAGAGAGAGAGAGAGAGAGAGAGAGACAGAGAGAGAGAGAGAGAGAGGGAGAGAGAGAGGGAGAGAGAGAGAGAGAGAGAGAGAGAGAGAGAGACGCAGTCAACCCCCTCAAAGTGCGCCTGTCGTCCGCTGGCCACCTGTTGGCAAGAAGAAGATGATGATGAAGATGATGAAGATGATGATGATGATGATGATGAAAAAGAAGCCGTAGAAGGTTGCAATAGTCCAAGCGGGAGAAATAATGCAAATCTGCATTCAATGTCAATGGTTTGAATCCAAAATCAAGTGAACTGAAACGAGCAGAGCGTTGACAAAAATTTGCATTACGGCTTTCGAAGACAAATAAAAGTATGCAAACGTGTCATTGCTGCACATAATGTAGTATTCATTTGCTCGATGTGTTATTATTTGGGGTCCGATTGGCCATTTCTCGCCCCCAAAATCAGCTGCACCCGAAGTCAAATTTGAAGCCATGCAATGTCGCCATCTACAGGGATATGCTTGTCACTACATTGGTTTACGAACCCCCTTTTCACAGACAAGCTGAGCGAGACCCTCTTTCACATCGACACGTTGGAAAGAAAACCACTTGACCGACGCAGTCCACGTCCTTCAAAACCAGTTTCTTGTTTTGTTTGTCAGTTAGCCTTCGAAAGTGTCAAAATCAAAACGCGTCTTGATTGGCCCAAACGAGAAAAAGGTGCCAAATGACGACCGAGCGTTGTGCGTATTTTAGTTTGGCGACCTCTGTCAGCCATGTTGAATAGGACAAAAATCCAAAGTCAAGACTCGAACCCGGCGTGTCCAGACCAAAGACCAGCGTTGAACTGACTGATTGTTACCGAACTTGTTAGCGAACCCGTTAGCGAACCCGTTAGCGGCCCGCTAGCTCAGTAAGCTAAACGTTTCTCATGACTTTCTTTCGCTATTTAACACGGCCGAAAAGGTCGCTAAACTACAAAATGGAACACTTGGTCGTATTTTGTCAAAAGACCAAAATGGTCGTTATTGTTGGAGGACTTGTTAGACAATTTATGCAAATATATTCACGTGTGTGAACAAGTTTGGAAAATCCTCATTTGATTTCGCTGAGCCATCAAGGAAAAGAAATCCTTTTCATTCTCCCTCTTTGTCGTGTCTGATCGTCCCGCAACAGCAAATATCAGCCCCTGGCTCATTTCGTGATTGATTTTGGCGCCGCGTTTGCCGTCCGCCTGGCACGCGGCGCCGCGTTTGCGGTCGCCGGCCGTGTTTACAATCCGCAGGCCTGACGACGAGTGTTTGCGTGGGAGGAATGTCGGTTAGCATGGAACATCTCTTCCAGATAAACAAAGATCAGAGCTCGCCATTCAGCCGAGCCGCCAAGCTCCGCCCACGCTGAGCACTTAAAAGGAGGAAGGCGAGTCAAAGGAGCGGATTTAGATTTGAAAAGGGTTTTATTTTTGCCGAGTCACCGACTTTGATCAAAGCTCCAGAGAACAGCAACGGCAACGAGGAGACAACATTTGGGTATCGAGCGACTATTTGGACAGCGCTTAAGTGCTTTGTTGACTTACAGCAAACCGGAGGGCGCAGTAGGCTCCGCCCATCCGCAAAAAACGGCACTGAAAAGTCAAAAAACAGCAGACAGAGAAAAACAAGATCATGTTCTGAAAGGTTGCACATCATCAGCATAACAGAGTGTGGCAGCATATAGCTACTGAATAGTACAGGGCAGAGCAGCCATCCCTGTGGCACTCCGAAGGTGGCGTGACAACACTCAAAGGACACGTTTGTTGTGTCCCATCTGACAAATCATTTACAGACCAGGAAAGTGCTAAACCTTTAGAAGCGGTACCCGGTCGACAAAAGTGAGGTCGTGAGGTCGTGAGGTCATGAGGTCGTGAGGTCGTGAGGTCGTGAGGTCGTGAGGTCAAGTAACAACACAACCGATGAAGAGTCCGCAGCTCGTCAAAGACCATTAGCCGCTTGTGTTGGCTAACGCTGCCGGAAATAGATCACAAAGTTAGCGAGAGGCGGCATTTGGAGTGGGCCGCAAAAAAGGCGATTCAGCTCGAACCCAAGCATGTCGCCTCGCATCGGAAACGTTTCACTTTTCACGTCCTGCGGATGCGGCTGGAAAAGGAACATCAAGCCGAGTCGTCGTCCCCGCTGCGACGCCGACGGTCCTTCGGAATCATCATCATCATCATCATCATCATCATCATCATCATGAGGAGCGCCAAATCATGCGCGGCCCGATCAATGAACGGTGTCGGGAAAAGTCATTTGCGAAGAGCGAGCCCCAGTTGGCCGATAGCGGCCAATCACGCGCATGATAATCAATAGCCGATGGCGCTCAGCTCGCGTATCAATACATGCAAGAAGTCCGCAGGCGGCTTTGCATGAGCTGCTTTTCTGGCGGGAGCCATTTGCGTCCGCGCACACACAAACGCTGTCGCTGGCTGCGAGAAGAAGAAGAAGAAAAGAAACATGATTGATTCTAAAAATAGTCCCGAGCTAATTCTTCTGCCGTAGAAGGCGATCGATGGTGGCGGACATTTAAACAAGATTCCGTCCGGTCGACGTTTCATCAGCGCAACGTTGCTGCTTTTAATGACGGAGGCGTCTCCGAGCGCCGCCAAAAGTTGATGTGTGACTTCCGCGGAAAAGGAAGCGCGTGCGTGCGTGCGTGCGTGCGTGCGTGCGTGCGACGACAATTTGAAATGTTGCTAGCAATTTTAGCAAGCGTCATGGAAGTCGACACGCTTGATTTTGCTGTCATCGCTAACGCTGACCCAAATAAAAAGTGTACCCAAGTCAATGTTTAAAAGGAAACCTTTTTGAAAGATGAAATGCAAATGTATTAAAGCTAAAAGTTAAATACAACTGAATTTTTTTTTTTAAAGCAATGTTTTTTTTTTTAACTGTCCTGGATTTCAAATAATAGTTCTATATAATAATCATGAAATATGCCATAGCAACGTGATAGAAGAGGAAAATCAGCAAGAATAGTCAGCAACAAAAAAAGATTTTAAAAAAATTGTCTATCGAAGCCAGATGTAAGAAAGCGATGCCGGAAGTGAACGCAGTCAGCAGCGTTGAGCCACAAAAGCTTGCAACAAATACTCGCGTATAATAAATGAATACTCAACGTGAATGTTCAGCGCAGCCGGGACGCAAAAAAAGTTCACGGGTCAGAAAATAGTATTCGGGGGACACAAATTCTTTTGTTCCCGCACACGCGGTCTCACAAGTTTACAGAAGATTGCCTGCCTCAAAGGAACCGCGTCTTGGGGATCAAAGTGCGTGCGTGTTCTCGGGGGTCGGGGGTCGTATCCGAGCCCCGCACTGTGAGCGCCACTCGTGTTGAAAGAGTTTGCGCTCCGACCCAGCCAGGTTCCTTTATCGCCATGGCAACATCTCATCCTTTGGCTTTGGCGACTCATTAGCTGGCCCCTCCTCCTGCTCTCATAAGCCCCCCCCCACGCACACAAGCCCACTCCATGAAGTTCCGCCATGATTGGGCAACAGTGCGAATATATCATGCGATTTCATGATTTTTCCCCGAGGGGGGGGGGGGGACGTGCACTTGAGACCCCCATTAGTCGCGCAGGACTCGAGAGGCTGCAAGCGACTTGATATTGACGCGAGGGCGTCCTCGGGGGACGCGGCGGCGCAGAGGGCCGACCGACCGTAAGCAACAATGAGCGCTCGCCGTTTGATTTCCTTTCAAGGCGCATCAAGCGCGACATGGCTGGGCGAGCGGTCGCCGTGACAACCACCTGTGGAGGACACGTGCAGAGATGGCGCCGCAATCAGCCACGGCGAGCGCAACCGAGTCCACTTGCCGGCGGCTGACTGACGCAACGGCCGACCAACTCACTGACTGATGACTACCCGTTGACAAATACATGCTTTACTGATCCCAAAGTCAATTCTGGAAACTGATGTAATCACTAGCTGACTAGGTTAGGGTAAGAAGATACTTTAATTGTCGGAGAAATGACAACTGAACTATGAGAAGACGAGCAACTTGACTGATTTGCTGACTTAATGACGACCAAATTGAGTCACTGTGTCAGCTCGGTTATGGTCGGTAGATTCTTTGTTGATCCCAAATTCTGGGAACTCACTAACTAACTAACTAACTAACCGGCAGACTAACTAAGTCACTCACAATTCTATTGACTAGGTCAGGTACTGCCTGATAGCACAAGAAATCCTGGAAACTAAGCTAGCTATCCAGCTCAATAACGAACTAGGTCAGGTAGATAGATACCTGTTGGAAAAGATTTGATCACTACCTCCTTAACTTACTGCATAACTAACTAAATAAGCAGTTAGGTCGATACTGTACTTCTTCCGAGGGAAATTGTGGAAACTAGCTCACTTACTTATCCACTAATGAATGCAGCTAACTACTTACCTGGTCTACTCACAGACGACTAACACTAACATATTGACTTACTACCTAACCAACTGATTAGGTTAGATAGGTATATACTTTATTGAGCCCAAAGAAAACGACGAGCACTACTAACTAACTAACTCACTAGGTCATGTTAGGTATATACTTTATTGATCACAAAGAAAATTATTGAACTAACTAGCTACATCGGGTAATACTTTAATGATGTCACGGAAAATGTTAGAACTAACTAGAATGACAGTAGCACACCAGCCACCAGACTTACTCACTGACTAACCAACTAACTCAACGATCAGTCAGGCATCTGTACACAAATGGCAGAAGTGCATAAAATACAATTTCAATTTCAATTCCAATTCCTCACACAACTGCTCACACACACACACACACACACACACACTTGTCTTTGTATCATCGTGGGGACATCTCATTGACTTGATGCATTTCCAAGCCCCGCCCCCTAACCACCCAAAAGGTTTGCCTGCCACCATTTCTTACCTTAACCTCAACCATAAGCCAATTCAAACCTAAATTCTAAAAGCAAGTCTTGACCCTCAAAAAGGGGTCTGACCTTGTGGGACCACCAAAAGGTTCCCGCAATTTCAAGTCGGTCCCCACAATGGTCGGTAAACCTGTAAAAACACGCGTGGCAAAGACAAAGGCGCGTGCACACGCACGCACACGCACGCACACACGCGCAGCGTTTTTCAGGCGGTCGCAATTAGCCCCGTCCACGTGGCTCTTCGCACGTGATCTGACGGGAAACCCAATCAGGATGAAAAGAAACCAAAGCTGAGAGCAGCTTCTTTCTCTCTCTCTCTCTCTCTCTCTTTCATTTTTTCCTTTTTTATTTGTATTTTTGCCGCCTAAAGCACAAAGCAGAGACAAAAGAATCCAATGAGACTTTGAGCTCCAAACCATTTGATTGCGTAACATCTGCTCGGAACCAATTAAAAAGCAGGAAGGAAGGAAGGAAGGAAGGCAGGAAGGAGTTTGCACTGAAGGCCATCAAAGCTTCATCGCCATCTGCACCTTTTTCATTACGCGGACGTCGTTTGTGGCACGCGCGCCGGGCAAAGCGGGAGGTCGCGCGCCGTGTGCTCGGCGTGCGTGCGTGCGTGCGTGCGTGTGCTGGATGGCAATCGTTGCGTTATGACCGCTGGCTGCTTCTATTATACATTTGTCAGAAGAGAGAAAAATGAAAATTGGTTTTGTGGCAACGCGTGTCGCGAGAGTGAGCACGTGTGCCACCTAGTGGACACAAAATAAAAGTCTCCAAAAAAGAATCGAGCACTGCAATCCAAAAGTCAACATTAACATAGCATTGTTTGAAATGACATAAATGTGGGACACCATTTTTCTTTTGTTGCTTTTCCACGGTTCTTTTTGCAAGAAATAACGTCATCACTCGGTTACGTTGAGTCAATGATTTATTGATTTCAATTGTATTTTCCCAGATTTTTTTAGGTTCTTCTTTTTGTCGTTACGAAAAAGTGTCCAAATTTTGTGTAGCGCTGCCATTTTAGGAAAGTCCATCAACATCACCAAAATGGCGTGGAAAAAAAAAAGAACGGCATGAAAAAAAGATTTCAGCTTCTTCAGTACAATACCTTCTCTTCCTTTCATCTTCTCTCAAGTACACCCCCCCCCACAGCCCCCCCCCCCCCCCCTCTCCCTGGAGCGCCTCCTCACCCGATTATCCCGTCCGTCCAAGATGACGGATGGCATGAAACCTGAGCTTCAACGTGTCCGATTAGATTTGCTGTCCACGCCGGCCGTCTTCTTCTTCTGTCAGGAAGGAAGGAAGGAAAGAAGGAAGGAAGGAAAGAAGGAAGGAAGGAAATCCAGCCTGCAAGCTTCAATCACAAGCAATTCAAACGATTTTTCAAGTAAGTTCAAACCAAAAATCGTCAGTCAATATTGCTGCAAACAAGGAAGTTTAAAAAATGTACATAAAAAATGAAGCATATGAATTTAACAAGTTCCTCTTTGGTCCTTTAATGCTTACAACAACAAAAAGATCTGAAAATATGGCAAATTTCATGAAAATTGGGGATGATTTTTGCCGATTTTGAAAGTGCGAAATCAGCTCATCAAATCGGATGGCCAATTATTTGGCGCGCACTTCTTTTTATATGAATGTGGCGTATTTTGTGTAAAGTGTCTATTTTGTGCTTTTTTGGGACATCCACCATTGATCAATCGATCTATTGATGATCAATCTGTCTATGTTGTTTTATTTCATGTTATTAAGATTTGATTGAATTCCTGTTTTTAAGATGCAGCGCTATTTTTCTGTACGAAAGACAAAAGAAAATGTGTTCAATTGAGTTATGAGCAAACAGAAAACAAATGGAACTTGCAAGTCAAGACGCTACTGTCTAGAATGTAGAGGCGGGCAAATCTTTCCGTACGTAACGGCCGATGAAAGTCCAATTGGATTGTTGGCTCAAACCGACATTTGGGGAACTTGTTTGAGTTTCCTTTCCATTTCTTTTCCCAGCAATTTGCGTTTAAACCCGCTCAGCCGTCTGAAAAGGACTTAAGAATTGAAAGAGGCAGGCAGTGAGACGTGTTGAGTCCGGCGAGTCCCTCGGAAGCATCGTGACACGACGCTTCACGAGGCTTCACGACGCTTCACGAGGCTTCACGACGCTTCACGAGGCTTCACGACGCTTCACGAGGATTCACGACGCTTCACGACGCTTCACGAGGCTTCATGACGCTTCATGAGGCTTCACGACGCTTCACGAGGCTTCATGACGCTTCACGGCGCTTCACGACGCTTCATGACGCTTCACGATGACAAAAGTCAACCCGGCCAAAGAAACGTGTCATTCGGAGCCACTTTCTGCAGCGCTTGCTAACTTGCTAAGGTTGGCCGCTTAGCGCTCAGTGTTAGCCTCATTGTTTGTAATTATTGACTCCCTATACCGAACCCGATATTTGCTTCACCAAATCCAAAAAGAGACTCTCTCCTTTCAATTATGCTTTTTTTGTGGTTCTTTTGTAATGAAGAGAAAATGAAGGTCGGTTGCACATAATTGGGCATTCTCTCCCCGTCCTTTCAAAATTGGCACAGTGGTGCCATCTACTGGTGGTTATGCATCACTGAAGTTGTTTCCCAGTTTTAAATTGACAGTGTATTGAAATCATCTTATTTGAATGTGGAAATGTCCCTTCATCATTTTCTTTGACTCGCCATCTCCTGAATTGTATTCGCTCGATGCGTTTTGCAGCCTTTGTTGGAGGAGGGGCTAATCGGTTGCATGAGATTCGATGCAGACTTGAAAAAAAGAATCAAACGATTGTCGTGTCAAAGCTGCAAATTCTGTGGCGGTTCTCCGCCTTTCCTTCTTAACCAAACGCTGCCGCGTTCAATCACGATGGCGGCGCGGCGCGTCAACGACGGAGGCTGATCGCGGTCCGGCTAATTGGGGCTGCGTGCGTGCGTGCGTGCGTGCGTGCGTGCGTGCATCAACAAAGACGCGCACATTTCAACGCACGCTTCCTGGTGAGCGTCCATCAGTCAACGTGATGGCGATCCTGCTTGACCTTTGAATGAGTAACGAGGCGCGCGACCGGTTCTCATTTGGAGATGAGGATGAGGAAGAGGATGAGGAAGAGGAGGGTGACGGCGAGAGGGAGGATGACAAATGGAAGGCGCGGTTGCTGAACGTGAAGCACTTTTGGAAGGAAAGCTATTAAAGCTCCTTTAATAGTGAGATTACTTTTACAGTGCTGTTGTCATTGGCCACGCCCACTTCCGATTGCGTCAGGAAATGTCCAATCGATTTACCTACGTAGCTACCTGTCCTACAACTACCACCTACTTACCCATCTATTGCTCAATACATGAACGCATACTCATACCTTTCCACTTGGGCCGTTACGATTATAGTTTGATTCTGCCAATTCCGATTATCCACGAGTGAGATTGGCGATATCCATTCCGATATCAAACACACCGATTAGCTGCACATTTTTAGAGCTGCTCACTAATGATCATTTTCATTATTTGGATTAGAATTTTCAAGAAATGCAAAAATAAAAACTGAATGGAAACGATAGAAATTGGAAAAAGTTGCGCATTTTCAGTAAATTGGCTTTAAAAAATTCCAAACAATTGGATGGAAACCCACTGAGTGATTGCGTTTTTCCAAGTTGTGTTGTTACAAAATGGATTCGATTCAAACGAAAATACTTTTTGTACAGTTTAAAGTGTCGCCGACCAATTCCTCTTTTTTTCCACACGAATGAACTTTCATCTGATGATAGACTTGAAAATACAAACGCATTATAAAAGTCTTTCTGTAGGCGTAGAAAGCAGGATTAAAGAAGAGTTTGCGTTCAAACATCTCGAGCAAAAACTAAAAATACTCCCTGGTTTTGTTCTTCTTCTTTTAAATGAACATTGGCAGACAAAATAGTGTGCTGCCATCTAGTGGTCCGCAGCGTATTCCGCTCAAAACAACAACAAAATGGAGGGAGGTTGAAAGTATAAACAACAAGGACGTGTCAACGGCTTGTTTTGGAGTGAAAAGCGGCAATGCAACTCGCAAAGTCACCATTTTTGAGAAAGAGGAAAAAAACTCGAGAAAAGAAGCTGCATTCTTGTGTTTGAAGAAAATCAAGGTTTTAATCGGAGAACAAAGACGTACTCGGGTCCTTTTGGCCCCAAGCATGGAAGAGGAATTGTTAGCTTGCGTTTGTCGCGTTAGCATATTTTCAGAGCGCAATATCGTCACGCAGGTTTGCAGCTCGCTCGCTGCTCGCAACATTTGCGGGATTTCAGTCGAGTGCAACGCAAGCGACTTTCTCTCGTCCCGGCCGGCGGATCGTCCCGATGGCGCCTGAAGGACGTGACGAAGCGACAATGTCGATAAGAGCGCCAATCCAACGCGCGCACTTTTCTCATCCGCTTCGCATTCGCAGTGACGACAGCGGCGAGGACCAAAGTGACATTTGGAGCTTTGCGATGCTAATGAGCTCTTTTCTTTGCGTGCCGCCCGCCACCGCCGCCGCCATTTTTAGCCTCCTCCACGCCACGCCCACCCCAGCGGCCGAGCGGTTCTTCTTTTCTGCTTTACTTTACTCGGCAAATGCGCTATTTTGATTGACAGTTGGTAAGTGACCTGGCAGCGGTTTCGAATTATTGCACCGATTTGTGCAAGCGTACCTAATAAAGTGGCACGTTCTTTCATCGTGGCCCATCTATTAATAGCTAGCCCTCTGCTGCCCCCTGCCGCCCAACACATGAATTGCTTCATCCCCAATTTATTATCATCTCATAAATGTAAAGTAAGAATTGCATTGTTTTCATTATTTATTTATTTTACAAGCTGACAAGTGCCAGACATCAAACATTCCACCAAATCAGCTCAATGAACAGTTTTCTACACAATGCTGGCCAATAATCATTTAAAAAAAAAGTGTGTCATTAATTCAAAGTTTTATTTTCTGGAAAAATCTGACTATGGATACATATTATTGCCGATTTGTATTTTTCCCACGGGTCATACCAAAGATTCTAAAAATGGGACCCATTGCCGCTCAGCATTAAAGGTTGGAATGGGTGAGATCACCAAATGATTCCCGAGCTCTGCCCTTGCTGCTGCTCACCGAATAATTTTCTAGAAGAACTTGCAAGTTGTTTTTTGTATTTAAATCGCTCATATTCGTACTTATTTTTTCCCCGCTTGAGACTGTCGCTGAATGGTCGATCGTGGTCACGTGACGAGGTTTTACTCCTTTTACGCGTGACCTGAAGCTTGCGGAAGTACTAGCACAGTTCCGTGCCGATATTTTCAAAGTAAGTTAAGCTTTTAATTGCGTGTGTGACTTTTGGGAATCAATTGTTCATTCTGGACCACATCCCGTGACTCGGGTCTCTTATTGAGATGTTTTCAAATGATTTGATATTTTCAAGCGTGAGTCTTCCACGGGAATGTCGCTCCAGAGAGTGTGGAGCGCAAAATAGTGCCTTTATTTTGAAGAAACTAACGTGGGGAAGTTGTCCAGCATTGTCTCCGGCTGACCTCGCTGCTGTCAAATTCCACATTTCTACCGCAACCAAAGTATGTTTGTGGCACATTTGCGAGCTCGGGTCCAGCTTGCGGACGAGAGTGCGCGCTAACGCGATGTCGACGTGGCGCAGCCTGCGTGCAAATGTGCGCGCGCTCCGGGTTCCGCTCACCTTCAGACCGCGTGCACTCGCCGCGTCGCGCCGAACCTTGAGCACCGGGACGCCGCGAAGGAAGGACTTCTTTAAAGGTTCGACGCCATCTGTCGTGAAGGCCAAAACAAGGGTCGCCATTCAAATATGAACGTGAGAGAGTGAGGCCGAATGACTTCCACGCGTGCGCTGTGGACTTGGACCTTCACCCCAAGTGCTGCTGCTCAAATGTGCCCGTTTGGCTCGCAGATCTGGAGGCCACGTTTGCAGCCTCGCGGAAGAAGCTGTCGGACGCACTTCCGGGCAGCTCCTGGAACCCGCTGCAGATCACGCCGGGCCTGCCGCCGGAAAGGAGCGACGTGGTGATCGTCGGGGGCGGCGTGGTGGGCTGGTCCGTGGCCTACTGGATCAAGACCAAGGAGAAGGTCCGCCCGGGCAAGGGGCTCAGAGTCGTGGTGGTGGAGAAGGACAGCTCGGTGAGTCGGACGGAACCGGAAGGGAAACGATGCTGTTGACGCGGCCGAACCCTTCTTACCGCCATGTAACCGGTCCCGCGTGATCCGGTTCAGTACTCGCAGGCGTCATCGGTGCTGTCGGCCGGAGGGATCCGCCAGCAGTTCTCCCTGCCGGAGAACATCCGCCTGTCCATGGCGTCCGCCGACTTCCTGCGGAACATCAACGTCGGTTGGCATCCCGCCGGCCAGCAGGCGCGTGTGGCGCTGACCTTTAACCTTTAACCTTTCCCAGGAGCACTTGGGCATCGTGAACGAGGACGCGGTGGACGTGCACTTCAACCAGGCGGGGTACTTGTTCCTGGCCAGCCACAAGGGGGCGCACCTGATGGAGGAGAACCACAAGACGCAGACGTGAGCTCTCGTTGACAGTTTGCGTTCCAAGACGCGCAAACGTTGGCCGTTTTCTCACCTTTGTCCCACCTTTGTCCCACCTTTGTCCCACCTTTGTCCTTCTGAAGCGCCGCCGGAGCGCAAGTGACGCTTCTCTCGCCGACGCAACTGAAAGAGAAATTTCCTTGGATCAACACGCGAGATGTGGAGCTTGCTTCGTATGGTCAGTACTTTGTCTTTATAGACATTTGTCGAAAACGTCTCGTCGTTGTGTATTTCTTTACATTATTTAAGTACGTTTTAAAATGTGTCCATTTCAAACGTATGCATTCAAAGTGCATTTTGTAAAATGTCCAATCAATATTTTTTTATGTGTTAAATCACTTTCTTTCTTCTTTTATTTAACAAATAAGTTTTGATTTGAACCACGCCCAGGAGGTATTTAAAAGTATATTTCATTTTTGAATTCAGTATTTTTTTGTGATATTAAATCTAAAAGGGTGTACGTCTTACTAAATGTTTACAAATGAAATCACTTCTACATAAATCGATTTTTTTTTTTTAATGTATTTCTTTCGGCATGAAATGACTTCCATGCGCGTCCTGCGATATTTGAGCTGTAACAAGCGCTGGCGTGTGTGCGTTGAGGTTTGGAGAACGAGGGCTGGTTCGACCCGTGGTCTTTGCTGAGCGCCTTGAAGAGGAAGGCCGTCTCCTTGGGCGTCGTCCCGTGCTGCGGAGAAGTCACCGGTGGCCAAACGCTCGCCTCGCGCCGCGTTGACGTCAGCACGCCGCTAACGTGGCGTCCCTTTGCCAGGTTTCAGATATTCCATCAATCAGGCCAGGACGGAGGACGACAAATATTTGGAGTATCACAGGATCAAAACCGTTCAAGTGAGTGTGGGAAGCACGAGGCTTTTTGTTTTTTTTTAAAGCACGTGCTGTCATTTCTCGGGGGCGGTGGTTGTGGGCGGGGCCATCAGGTGCGCATGCCGAGCAGTTTGGAGTTCCAGCCGGTGGAATGCTCCGTCGTCGTGAACGCGGCCGGGGCCTTCTCGGCGAAACTGGCCCGAATGCTGGGCGTGGGGCTCGGACCCGAGGGCGCCGTGGAGGGAATCCCGCTCCCCGTGGAACCCAGGAAAAGGTGGCGGGAAAAAAAAGTGCAATCCTGCCACGTGTGAGGACGGCAAATCTTCACAGTTGTGGCGTTTGCGTTGCAGGTTCGTCTACGTCTTCCGCTGTCCTGAAGGTCCCGGACTGGACACGCCCTTCCTCATAGACCACTCGGGCGTTTACTTCAGGAGGGAGGGGCTCGGAGGCAACTACATCGCTGGCAGGTCGCCCGACCAGGTTTGCTGCTCAAACCCTCATCGGGGAAACGTTTGCTCTTCGGTCGGACGGGGACACGACGCCGCTTTCGCCATCGGACGCAACAATGGCTGCGAATGTCTGTCCTCGCAGGATGCGCGAAAAAGTCGCAAAGACTCATCATGACCCAAACAGAACAGGAAGTCAGCCATTTTGGCATGACGCAGCCATTTTGGGCAAATTCTTCACTTGTGTTGCTTAAGCAAAATGACAACCCAAGACCAGTTTCACCAGTTGACGCCATATTAGGTGGACTTGACGATTGTAAGAGGACGGACACGTTGGACGGGTGGTCAGCCATTTTGGGAGACTTGTTTTTGCGATACCCCGTCAAAACCGATATCGGTTACTCGTCAACAAGAAATTGGGAGCTCATGACAGGAAACGTTGAAGGACCCGAAGCCAACCCGAGCGTGTGTTTGTGTTGTGTCAGGGGGAGGAGCCAGATGTTGGCAATCTGGATGTGGACCACGAGTTCTTCCAGGACAAAATTTGGCCCGAGCTGGCGCATCGCGTTCCGGCTTTTGAAAAACTGAAGGTAAGTGGACCGCCCCACAACCACGGCATACGTCCCACAACCACGGGTTGTGTTCTGCCGGTTCCAGCGTACGAACGTTTTTTGGCGACTATAAATTGCATTTGTGCGGGAAATGTATTTGAGCAAGAACAGTAGAGCCGGGACCCTCGTTCATAATTGCCGTTACCCCATCGTGTTGACGAGCGCAAACGGGTTCCAGCTGGATTCCAAACACCAGGAAATTGTGACCCGGGCTGCTGCGACCCAAAAGAGCGGTTTGCCGCTGTTTGAGCGCCGCTGTGTGGTGTGTTGCCAGGTGACCAGCGCGTGGGCGGGCTACTACGACTACAACACGTTGGACCAGAACGGCATCGTGGGCGCGCACCCGCTGATCAGCAACATGTACTTTGCCACGGGTTTCAGCGGCCACGGCCTGCAGCAATCGCCCGCCGTGGGCCGCGCCGTCGCCGAGCTCATCCTGGACGGCGGCTTCGCCACGGTGGACCTCAGCCGGCTCGGTTTCCGGCGCATCATCCGGCAAGAGCCCTTATTGGAGCGCAACATTGTCTAGAGGCCGGACCTTCTTCATCTGGATGAGGGTTCCGGTCTGGGCCGGCAAATGTACGGTACGTTTCTGGGAGAGAAGAAATGACCGCAATTATTCCGTTACGACAGCCAGTCCACTCGACACTCGTACTGACACCCATGTCACTCACCAAGTCAGGACCCGCCTTTTAAAGACAAGTGGATAAAATCATTCTGCATAATAATAATAATAATAATAGTAATGCATGGGATTTATAGAGCGCTTTACAATGGAACGAATACATCATCGGCGCACATTGACACTGCGGTGGCGGCGAGCTACTTAAGTAGCCGCAGCTGCCTTGGGCTGACGAAGGAAGCGTGGCTGCCAGTGCGCGCCTACGGCCCCTCCCGCCACCGCCAAACATTCGCACCTTCCTGTGTGAGTAGCAGCACATTGGCCTGTCAAGTGCCTTGCCCAAGGACAAAAGGACACACGACTCGGGGACGGCCGACCTTCTGGTTGCTGAACGACCGTCTCTGCACCCGAAGCCACGCCCACCGCATGTTATGTCCATTACTGTCATTATTCACCATGAGTTGTGATAATTGCTCGAATGCTTGATTTGAAAACTCTTTGGCAGATGCTGACCTAATTTACAAAAAAAGAAACAAAATGCAGTCAAAGCGAGCAGACGGCAACTTTTGACCATCCGAACACCTCGGGCTGGTTACCGGCCAATCACAGGACACTTGGAGGCAGACAACCAATCCCATTGGACAATTTGAAGTTTTCGGTGTATGGTTTTGGAATGTGGGGGGGGAAGCCGTTTTGCCGGATTGCCCTTTTTTAATCGCACTCCTCCTAAATGACAAGAATAAATAAAGTTTCTGCATCCCACTCCTGTTTACTTTTGTTCTCATGTAAATTCCAAAAGGCAACTGAGATCTCTTTTCTCACACGCAGAGAATCGTACTTTTTTCAATTTTCACCCAGATGACATTTCTGTTAATGACAGCCGGTAATAAGCCGTCTTTCAGGTGGTGGTGCTTGGGGGGCTACATATGCCCCCCCCCCCCTCCCCCAGTCTGGATTTTGTGCATCTAATGCGTCCAGAGTACACGCTGCTGGCATGTGGCTGGGATTAGGACATTTCAGTGTGGATTAAAACCGTTGCCACTTGCTGAAAGAAAGGCCACAGAAGCACAACTGCCGACTCGGGTACGCGCAAATCCACCTTTTGGAGCTTTCTCCACATTTGTATGAGGTCGTAAAAAGTTCTGGCTACGACGCTTGATCTTGGCTGCGGTTCGGCATCGGCTGCAGCGGGCGAACTCCATTTTGGTCATTTTCAAGGTAAATGCAGAAATGAATAGAAAAAAAAAGAAGCCATTTTGTTCAGACGAACGCTGCTCTGAATTGAAAAATGGTCGTCGAGAACACTTTCAAGCGTTTCCATCCTTATTTTTGCAATTTGATTGGACTTTTTGCCACAAATGAAAACGTTGCTGGAACTTTTAATTTGACACTCGCATTATGCAAGATGCTTAATCAGCAAAAAAAAAAAAAAAAAAAAGTATTATTAAAAGCAAATTTAGACTGCTAATCCTTCCATTGTTTAAAAAAAAAAAAAAAGAATTCCCGAACTATGAAGATGGCCTTTTTATTGATTTTTTTTGCAAATTATATTTAGTGAATTCATATTTGAGTGTTTAAAAAAGAAAAAACGCTACTGTTAGTGAGATCGATATTTTTTCCGGTTTAATTTCAGTTGGAAACATTTTTAGGTTTATAATGACGAGTTTTCAATGAACAAAACATTAAATACCGGCAAAGTAGCGTACCTCTTTATATGAAGTGCTAAATTGTGTCTTTGATAAGTTGTATTTATTTTATCACTGCATCAGGCTGAAACGTCACGAGCCACAATGTGGTCAATTTCACATTTGTATAAAAAAACACGTATTGGTCAGTCACGTGTGGGTTTTATTTATTTAAAAAAGATTGACCAATGTAAAGTGTTGAAAATGGCTTGCCGTCTTTGATGACGCAATGTTGATTGCGCAACATTGCGTTTTTGTTTTTGGTGTATCTTCCTATTTTAGAGATGCAAGGTTTTGGCCCGACGTCAAAATTATAACGTGTAGTACTTTTTATTTTAGCAGGTGTGCTTTTTTTTGCTTTTAAACAAATAAAGCGAAAGAAATACAACTTCAACCGGCGTAAACCACCTGATTATGACGTCACCATTCAACATCATTTTCATGAAAACGCCAAAAAAGTGACAAGTTTAGCAACAATGAGCTTTGCCACGTGACTCGTTTTGTTTTGGGGAGTTTTTGGTGTCCAAGCCTCCATCTCGGTCCCCAAGCCTCCATCTCGGTCCCCAAACGTGTCCCGCAAGGCGCGTTCTCGTCAAGTCGTCAAACGTTACGTCGCGTGAAGAAAAACACAAATAAAACAAATAAGAACTAAATGAGCTTGCGACGTCATTCGCTGACGCTTGAAGACGAAGGACGCTGACGCCGAGAAGCTGCCGGCAAAGCTGTGGTTACTTTGAACGGCATTTTTGCATAACAATGAAAGCGTTGACATCGTCTCGGGGCTCCCGGTTCGTCCTCATTCGGATCACGGGAGCGCGCGTGCCAGGTAAACTTGTTGTCTTTTGACGGACAAAACTGCAGTTGAGCCAAAGTGGCGACATTAACACGTCGATATTCCACAATTGTCAGACCTTAAACCGGAAACGTCAATCGCATCTGTGATTGATCGGCGGGGCCGATATGTGCACTTTCGACAGGTGACGTGTCCCAATACTTTTGAGATCACCTATAAGAAAAAAAAATGTCGCTCCCTGTACCACCAAAATGGAGTCTGGCAGAGGTTCTATTCGTTCATCAAAGATAAGACGCATATTTTGCAACTTTAACACTATTCAAATTCAAGTTGTACTTAACGATTTGACTCCAAAACATACTGAAGCCAAAGGTCAATAGTTCAACGCCATTTCAGATCCAGTATTTGTCGGTAAATCTGGTTGGCAATCGTCTGGAAGGAAGCTCCTCAACTCACTTGAAATTGTTCAATGGCACAAGATGCCAAAGCAACGCAGTCAAGATTCTTGAAAAATGCCATCATTTATCCAAGAAGAAGAAAGTAATTGTAATTGTGCCCCCCCCCCCCCCTAAACCCCTCCCCCTAGGTTGTTCCAGAATGTTCCAGCGTCGCAGCCAGCCAAAGGTGCACCCGGACTGCAAAAAACGCCTGGTGACCAAAGAGGGGCGCTGCAACATCGAGTTCGGCAACAGGGACCCGGGCAACCACTTGGCCTACCTGGTGGACATGTGGACCACCTTCGTGGAGATCCGCTGGCGCTTCGTGCTGCTCCTGTTTGTGGCGTCCTTCACGGGCAGCTGGTTCATCTTCAGCCTGCTGTGGTACTGGATCGCCCGCAGCAACGGCGACATGTCGCAGCGCAACGCCACCGACGGCCAAGGCATGTGCATCGCCAACGTCAACAGCCTGACCACCGCCTTCCTCTACTCGCTGGAGACGCAGACCACCATCGGCTACGGCGGCCGCGCCCCCACGGGCCGCTGCGCCGGCACGGTGGCGGTCATCATCCTGCAGTCCATGGCGGGCGTCTTCCTCAACAGCTTCATGTGCGGCGTCATCCTGGCCAAGATCTCGCTGCCCAAGAGGCGGGCCAAGACGGTGAGCTTCAGCAGCACCGCCACCGTCTGCCTGAAGAAAGGCAAACTGTGCCTGACGATCCGCGTGGCCAACCTGCGCAAGACGCTGCTGATCGGCAGCCAGATCTACGGCAAGCTGCTCAAGACCACCTGCGCCACCGACGGCGAGACGCTGATCCTGGACCAGCTGGACATCCACTTCACCGGCGACGCCGGCAAGGACAACCTGTTCTTCGTCTGCCCCCTGACCCTCTACCACGTCATCAACCGGGCCAGCCCCTTCTACGAGATCTCGGCCGACACGCTGCCCCATCAGGACTTCGAGCTGGTGGTCTTCTTGGACGGCACGTCCGAGTCCACCAGCTCCTTCTGCCAGGTGCGCACGTCCTACACCCCGCAGGAGATCCAGTGGGGGCACAACTTCCTGCCCATCATCTCGCGCAACAAGACGGGCAAGTACCGCGTGGATTTCGCAAACTTCTCCAAAAGCGTGCGGGTGGCGACGCCGCACTGCGCCCAGTGCTTCGAGGGCCAAGCGGACGCCAAGCACCGCGGCCACGGCCAGCACAAGCAGAAGGGGGGGGGCATCCACAACATGGCCTTCCGGGCCTCGGACATTCACGACGTCACCAAGATGTGAGACTGAGACGCTTCCTCAAACGGGCCGGCAAAAATACCCCCAGGGACCGTTTGTTGCCATTTCCAACCCGGCCCGGGCTCAAACTCGGCCGCCGCTTAGCATTCGTAACCGTCAGTGTTCAGACGAGTTGGAAAATAAAAGCCCGACACATTTTGACCGATGGATTTGGGACCAGGTCCAGGCTCCAACTTGTCTTAGCGACTTTTGGTCGACTAATCTATCAATAACGTGACATCGACTTTTGCCGACGATATTTCGCGGCCTTATTCAAGCTTTGCTAAAAGTGGCAAATGTCTGAAGGGCCCCAGCGGGCACCGCTCGAGAAGATCCACGTCCGAGTCGCTTTGAATGAAAAAATGAAAACAATTCAGAACAGCGCGTTGTCGTTATTAAGTCAGTGACAGGTCAAAGTTCGCGACGCACTTAAATACTCATTTGGAGTTCGGGCATGCAGAAGGTCCATCAAATGACATTTTCCACGTGGCTATTTTGGAAGGGAATTCGATTTGATAGCCACTAGAGGGCAGCAAAGCACTACGATCACAAAAGGAGAAGAAGCAAAAACGCTTTCAGCTGACTAAAATGGGAAAAGATGAATTTCACATTTGCACCAATTGATACATTTACAGGAATAAATACATGAAAAATTAATTAGAAGGGTCGCTACTAGACTATCTGATTGGCTGGATCGGGATCGGACTAGATTTGGTATTTTATGCAAAATCGGTGATCAGATGTAATGTCTTATCTTAATTTAGTCAATAAATCTAAGACATAGGAAATATGACAATATGACATTACATGTTAAATTTAATGTTGATTAGCATGTAAAAGTACGATATTCATGAAGTACTTTTTTTTGTCACAGCATCAGTAACATTCAAGCTTTATAAAGAAACAAAATTAACCTAATTAAAACGAATTCAAATCATTTTATTGTATCATTTATAATTACAATTAGCCAATTAATAAAAGAAAAAAAGTTTTTTTTTACTATTACGGTTAAAATGTGTGCAATTGTATTTACAATAAATAAACTAACCAATTATTCCATTAGATAAAAAAAAAATGTAAAGACAAATACTAAAATGTGTAGGGACATTCTAACCTTTTTTTTGGGGGGAGGGTAAATAAATAAAAGGCCCTAAAAGTTGCAGGTACATGTTGGAGGCGGCCACTAGTGGGCAGCAGAGCGACATAACACATGAATGGCAAACTACCAACCAAAAACCCCCAAATCTTTTCCCTGCAGCTGTTGTGCATATTGGCAAGCATGTTATCCTGGTCCTCGGAAGGAATTCGTTCATATTTAAAAACAACGCCTCGAAAAAATGTGCAGTGTTGTGCCTTGTTTTTGGAGGACAACTTGGCTGGTGACCGCACGTTTCGGATTAGCTGGAGATTACAAATCAAATTAAAAAAGAGAGAAAATAAGAGAAGGCTGATGGAAAGTACTCGGTTTGTAATCCACCAAACAATTGTTTGTCCGATCGTTGTGTACTACGGCCGCCAAGGTTGAAGGCAGTCAAACGTGTGTGAAAATGTTGCCTTTTTGGGATTGACGTTTGACCTTTGCTGCGACCTCGACACTTTGACAATCCTTAGCTAAATCTCGGCGATTCTACGACAAAATTCTAAAAGCAAATTTGCCGACAGTTGGATTGAAATTGTGGGAGAATGTTTGTGTGTGTGATTTACATGTTTGACCTTGCTGTGACCTTGAGCACCGTCCTCACCCTTGAAGCTTCCACCTGTGAGCAGCCAAAGACAAAACACGGTTCATCGCAAAACATTCAAAAGGGGCGGGGACAAAAGTACAAGAAAGAGGCAGTGATTGTTTGCACTTGGGGTCGAAGTAACAAATGTGCTTTATTGACAAGTCCATTAAGGGCAGATGGAAATGATGTCGCCTGTAAACATGTTTTGTGTAAGGTCACTTGAATGTCAGCCGACGGGAGCAAGAGGAAGTCGGCGCAATGAATTCCGGCACGAACCAGTTGGAATCGAAAAGCAGACAATTCCGCGAGTGTTTTGCATCTACTTTGGCTTTTTGTCAACAAAGTCACAAATGTGCTAATGGCTAGCGATAGCATGGACTTCACTTCCATTCCCTTCCTCGCGCTTTCGTCGAGGACAACGACGACGTCGCAATGCTAACTGCGCTGCTATTAGCCCCGTGACGCTAACGAGAGCGGACGTGGATCATAACGACGCGAAGAGGGCGCCTCTGGCGTCCGCTCGCTACGTCCGATCGCCGTGGACTCGACGTGCAGCTTGCGCTGGCGTATCCAAACGCGGCGACGTCTCGGCGTGACCCGAGACTTTTGAAAAGGCTGCTGGGGAAGCGCTTGCGGGAAGCCGTTTGAGCATTTCATCCGTACTTGAGGTCCTGGCTTGTACGAGCACACATTTCTGTCTGCACTAGTTTAGACAATTCAGCGCTGTCGTAGAATGATGCCTTTTACTAGAACCCCCAAACTCCAGTCAGCTTTCTCTGGACTACGGAAGAGGATTAGGGCCAGTGTTTTTGTTGTTGTCACAATTCTGAGAAACTTTTTTTCCCTCTCTCTTCACTGGCCCTAATCCGCTTCCGCACTGGACACTAGTAGGACGGAAAAGCATTTTGCAAGTGCAAATATAACTGAAGTTCAACCACTAGTGGTCATTTTGGTGCTACTAGTATGGTCCAGGAGGCTACTAGTATAGGACACATGACAACTGGTTGGGCCGAGTGGTATTACTAGTGCAGGAGTTTAATTGCATACAAGTAGGCCAAAATGTGTCACTAGTAAAAAACAAACAAAAAAAAAAACACTACTACTGTGCAGAATTGTCTTACTAGTGAGGAAAAGAGCCTACTAGTACACGGACCTTCATCTCGATAGCAGAAAACCTGGACTAAATGCCCAAGTGGCAAGTTTTAAAGAGACGTGGGGGGGGAAATAGTAAGATGCTTTTCGTAAACAGATCATTTGTTGGCGCTTCACGCAACGTCAAATAGACAAGTGAAGTCCCTTATTTGTATTTGTTGAGACAAAATGGAGCCTTTTCCTTTCCTGAGAGGACACAAAAGTACACGTGCAGCCACCAGTGCTCAGGGACCGTCACATTAATGCTAAAAAACAAAACAGGAAATGTCTGTTTTCATTTCCTCAAATGGTGGCCACGCAGCTGCAGTTTCTTCGAGGTGAGGCATCTACTCAATATCAGTTCATTTCAAACTTTGCACGGATGGACGAGTACCGATACCAGGTATCGGTCCCATACTAGCCTTATTTAGGTTTTCCTATTTTTTATTTACCTCTCTCGCCTGTAGTTGGCGCTACACCGCGGATCCACTTCCTTACACCGCGGATCCACTTCCTACTCCATTTCAAATACGTCCAATCTCATTTTAAATTTGACTTGCATGTTGCTTCGTTTTTGTCATTTTCAAAATCATGGACTCCGCGTGTGTCAGAAAGACAGAAAGGTCTTTATTATCGGTCATTGTGTTGATTGAAATTCGATTGGTTTTCAAAAGTGCTCGTGGTATCGGTGCGGACTCAATAGTACTTTTATGTATTCTATTGATTAGATTTTTGATTGCAATTTTTTTTAATGTTCTTTTAGTGAATGCAATTTTCAATATAGATATTTTGTTAATGTTTGACTTTACATGTACAAGGCCCTCCTTAGGGGGAAAGCTGGCGTTTCTTTTTGAGGCACGGCTTCTAATGGCGCGGAGGCCGCAATTTGAGGAAATATTTGTGTGTTCGCAGGAAAGCGTTCATCATTCAATATTTTTTCTCCGCCCGCCGCTTGCGTATCTAGGTCGCATTTTTGTGCATTATTAATTGCGGTGGGAATTTTCAGGAGGCTGTAAAATAATAAGAGGCGGAAATGTTGCGCAGCGGCGTTGCTTCCCGCCAGGAATCTCATTTGAGGACGAGCGCTGGCAATTGGAGTGACGGATTTGCGCGAGTGGGCACTGGTGGCCGAAAGGCGCTTTTGCAAGTCCAAGTGGGTCAAAGCGGCGTTAAACGTTGTCGGGTCGCTCGCTGGTGGAGGAGCGCAACAATGGCCGGAGAATGACGATCGTCCCCAAACAGCGAGGACGCCGTCGCCTCCCGTCGTCTTTGAATCTGTTGCAGGAGAAATATTGCCAACGTGCAGCTGCTCTTTGAAGCCCGCCATTCAAAATAGAACTGAAAGAGAACGTCCAGTCAAACCGGTTCTTGAAAAGATGTTGTGTGCGGCCCGAAACATGTCTAAAGAAGGCAGTCCGATGAAAATGACATCACAACAAAATGGCCGGCCCCCGAGATGGATAAAAACGGGTGCGCAATATTCCTCACAATGCCGTGTTTAGTGGGGCTGCACACACGACATGACTGGCAAAGGACATTTTTGACTCGACTTCCCCTTTGAGCAAATAAATTAAAAAAATATATATAATATATCAAAGACGTTCGATGGATTCCACAAAATGACTTCACACTTTTTTTGGCCCGTTTCCCGGACCGTTTGTCATCATGGGCGCTACCCCAGTTGAGTTTGGGCAAGAGAAGCAGGGTACAGCCAGGATTGGTCGCCAGACCATTCAAGGCATTCACATTCCCATCTATGAGCAATTTTGAGAAAAGCGAGATTCAAACCCGGATCTCTTGACTGTGAGGCAGCCGTGTTACCCACTAGCGCACCGTGCTGCCACAAATATCCAGCTGTCCAAATGTACACCCTTGATTGGTCGCCGGCAGAGGTGGGTACTAACCTGCTACATTGACTGTTACGTCGATTTCAGTGATTTTTGGCATAAACGGTCGTTTTCAATGCAAAGTATTTTTTACTTGAGCAAATATTTGTTAAGAATGAGCTTGATTTCATTCCATCGAGCGACATTCTCTACACGCTACCTGCATGAGAGGTGAAACGGTTCCAAAAAGTCCACGGTTCGGTTCACATCTCGGTTTTGTGCTCACCGTTTTCGATTCGATTTGATTGCGTAAGACTCTAAGAACAATCCATGACGTCGAGTGTAGCTGGATTAAGAGTCAGGTACGAGTTCATGGCATTAGCATTTGTTTCCGCTGAATGCTAATCGTCTACCCACCTCTGATCGCCGGCCAATCGTAGGCATTCACGCATCTATGGACAATTTTGAGTTTGCACTCCAGCTAAAATGTTTTTGGAATCTGGGAGAGAAAGTCCACCAAAAACAGAGATTCAAACGCGGATCTGCCGACTGTGAGGCTGACGCGTGAAGCGCAAGGTCGCCGGGGGAACTTTGTCCCGTTAAATCAAATCTTCCAGCGAGCAACGGCATCCCCGCCACCTCAGGACGGATTATGCGCCGTCTTTCGTAAGATCCGCCTTCCCGGGAAAATCTCTCCGAGAAGCTTTTGCCCCGCCTTCTTCTTGCTGTTCCTGACCTATCGCAAAGGCGGCTGGGGCTGCTGGGGGTTGGGCCTGTAGAGCTGCTGCAATCGGACCGAGCGCCCATTGGCCGGCCAGCCCCCGGGCAGCTGTCCGATCACCCTGAGCCCCACCGGGTGGAGGGGGGCACCGGCGCCCAGGACGTGTCCCTGCGGGCGGGGATCGGGCGGGGGAGTCCTGGCCTGCTGCGCCTGCGGCGAGGCCGGGTCGGGCGCCGGGCCCGAGGCTGAAACGGGGTAACGCGGCAGCAAGATGGCCGGCGTCAGGCCGTAGCGTACCTGGAAGACCCGGAGAGGTCCCTGTGCCAGGTAGCCATTGGGCCGCAGAGGTTCCGGAGCATCAGTCTTCACCTCCTCGGGGACTTTGCCCAACGCCTCGCCGCCGCCGCCGCCGTCGCCGCCCCTCTTGCACAAGTCCTGCATCTTCTCCACCTGCGCTCGCCGGATGTGGCAAGTCCTCCTGGAGCGTTGGAAGGAGTCCAAGAAGTGGTCCAGGCTCATGTTCCCCTCCATGAACTTGTCCAGCAGCTCCTGTGAAGACAAAATCAAACGCCGTCCGTCAGCAGGCTGCACTTGCAAAAAGAGGGAGGGACATTTCAGGTCAATTTCCATAGCAAGTAAAAAGTGTAAAAGTTCGCAATCTAAAGTGTAAAAGAAAACACAAAACGCACCGTCATGCTTTCCAGTAGTCCCTAAATAATATCATTGGTCAAAAATACGTCCAAATGTTAAAAGTGACCGTGTCAGCAAAAAGTGTCCGTCTGTGGAACGACGGTTGTGAAGCACGATGAAAAAACTCTGTAAGGAAGGTTTGATCATGAAAAGATGGAAAGATCATCGCAGATTTCTTTGGCAGCCTCCTGAAGTTGAACGTTTGCTGAACGTTTGATCTTCTTCTCCAAAGTTCATGATTTCATTTTCCCATTGGATGATTTGTGTTCGAAAGCGCACGTTTGCACTCCGCATTGTTTTACTGCTGTTGGAATGAGCAGATGGTCATTTTCCGAGCCCGCCGCTCTGCCGGACATTTCTTCCGACAAGTGAAAATCAAGTAGCGCCGTTGCCGTCGGACTCGTTTTCATTTGGCGCGATGTCAAATGTACAATTATTGAATTCTTGATTATTTTCTTCGATTTTGTCGTGCTCGAGGCACAGAAATGAAAAGCTTTTGCTTCTGCCGACACACTTTCATTTGCATGCTTATGTATGGAATCGGGTGTTTGTTTGTTTGTTTTGGTTTTTGACCGTGTTGTATTTTTTATTTGTCAATGAACCGAATCAAAAAAAAATAAATCAACAATTTGAAAATGAGCTCAATCATGAAATTGAGATATTTTTCTGGATTATTAAAGCACTTGTTCTTAAATGATGTCATGTCCAAACGTTATTGTGAGTTGTAATTTTCATGAAGTGGCAGAACGCTCGATGGGAGGTCGCGTTTACAATAGTTACTAACTACTTAATTGTGGCATTTAAGCAAGTCATGCATACCGTATTAATGTAGGCTAAAATACATTATAAATGATCTAACATATATTTGGTCACTACTTCCTTGATTTTCATCGACTTTTAAAGCCACACGCATTAAACGTCACAGATACTACAACGTAGAATGTCAGGATGGCGGACACAAGTGGACAAAAAGTCATAAAGACCGACACCTTACATGCGTTTTATGCTAAACAAAAAACTTATGTCAAACTGAAATGCCTCAACTCACGTCAACATACTTCTTTTACATCACAGGGCACCAACATGTTTACTTTTACTGGTCTGGCAAGAGCACAAAAACTGCAAACAGGATCGGTTCCAAAAAAAGATCATCTTCAGAAAGGCAGACTTGCAAATGCTGAACTGTGAATTATGGAGGACTCAATTGCTGCCTTTTTTACTTTGGCTTGCAACGTAAAGATTTGCATTCATTTTTTAGTCAAGCAAAGTCAGAGCCTCGTTTACTTGCATGGAATTTGCTTGTCGTCGAGTTGGCGTTATGCCTCAAATATAGGACTCCAAATATAGTAGAAGCTCGGAGTTTGAACGTCTCGGAACTCGTACAATTCGGACTTCAACCCCAAGAATCGGAGTGAAAAATGCCTCGCACTGAACTCAAGCTAGCATTAACATAGCATTTATCATCCACTGATGCCATCACACCACAACAGGTAAGCTAAGATATGTTTTATTGTTTAAATACTGTACAGGGTGTACTTTTTTTTTTTTTTTATAAATAAAAATGGAAATGGAAATTAAAATAGGATTTTTCCGTTTTTAGAGCTTCGGAACAGATTCATTGCATTTCCATGATCTCCTATGGGGAAAACTGTTTCGGACTTTGAACACTTTGCAGGAACGAATTCCGTCCGAACTCCGAGCTCCCATTCTGTAAACGAATGTTCTTTACGATGAGCCAAATTTCCATCCGGTCAATTCCTTTGTTGCCAGATTCCTGGAATCTTGAAAGTCTGCAGTAGACAAAGACGCTCCCACCAGGGGACGTCCCATCCGTCCAGCAAAGCGCTCAGAGGAGAAAGAGAGAATTTAATAAGTGCGGAGGATGTTTACACGTGAACTTTGGCCCACTTTGTCAGCTGGAATAATTCAGTGTACGCGAGCCGCCCGCGGCTAACAAAGGCCGTCGAGCGCAGCGACTGTTGCTTTTGGCAACGAGCGAAAGCCGAGCGCTTCCCTTGCCAACGGCTTCCCGGGACGGGAGCTTCGGCCCCGTCGGGTTTCCGCACGTTGCGGTTTGCAGTCGCTCGCGTTCATTTGCGTCCTCCGGCGCCGTTCGACGGTTGTCGTGGCGATGGTTTAAAAGATGCGCCAAACTAAAGCGGCGACTCCAGCGCGCGGCTCGTCGTGCGTGTGACGCGTTGCGTTACGTGACGGCCGTGCCGCGACTGGCTTTGATTGAGAGTAACGACACCGCACTCGATGAGCTTGTTGGCTTCATGGAAAAGAAACGTGCTATTTGCATTTACAGCGAAGCCCCGTTCACCGCGCAAGACAGCATTTTGAAAAACAAGTTCAAAGACACTTTTTAACATCATTGTAAGAGTTTTGACAAGCCTGGCGTGTGAAAAACCTGGGACGTTTTCCAGTGAAGAGGTCGAGCCATGCCGGCAAGTGAGTGTCTCTTCGTGAGCTGTGGCCAACAGCAGCTCCAGTGCGAGTGTAAAAGTAAACAAAACAAAACATGGCTATGAAATGTAGATTGACATTGCGTTTTACGGCGTCACCTGCGTTTGTTGGCATCATGTGCGACATCAAAACTGGGAATATGTGTCAACCTTTTTCCTGATGCAGCCCGTCGTCTACAAATGACCCGTAATCATGCATTTGTGTGTACATTTGAAAAAAGTTGAATGAATTCATTGTGAATTCTTGTTTTTCTCACGTCTGCCGTCATGTCAGTTTGTGAGCTTTAAGTGACTGCGTTGAATCATTTAACTCGTGAAGCGCTCATGACGGTGCACATACTACAGGCACGACGGTTCTGGCGCTTTTATCATCCTCGCCGTTCTGCTTGCTGCCATCTGGTGGCATCTATATGTCATTACAAACCTCTTTTCGAGGGCGGGCGGTGTCTATCACTCACAGATTTTTCACTATATCGCCACGAATAGCGGCGATGAAAGGAATCTATATAAAGATTCTCATCCTAACGTCCTGGTACGGGTGCGAAATTGAATACAGCAATGAGCGCAAATGTGGGACGATTGCTGCAGCGAAAGAAACCACCTTGCGACGGCAGCCGCTTCATCTGGCACGGCTGAGACCAAAAAGCCGCAGGACGCAAGAAATGACATCCACCGCGGGTGTTGTTTGTTGCCTGGCTATCCGTCAGAGCAAGCGATTCGGTATTGAACGCGGGTGGGGTGGGGGGGGGGGGTTGTAGATGAAGCAAGCAAGCTTTCCTTCATTTTGAGTTTTTATTTATTTTTTTTTACCTCCGAGTTGTCCTCGGCACGTGCCACCTCTTCTTGCAGGAGGTTCTGGGCGCTCTGCAGGCTGTGCTTCTGGACTCGGGTTCCTGAAAGGGTAAGGAGTGAAAATGAACGGCGGGCAAGTCATGACGTCATCACCACCCACCACTCACAAGGGAAGACATTTGGTTCCACTGGACATCATTTTCACGCCATCTGCTCATTCGCTTGACACTTGAATGTCAAAACGTTTCCATCTTTTACACTTGATTGATGTCAATCAGTGGTTCTCAAAGCTTTACGTGCACCAACAACCACCTAAAAGCGACATCGCTCTGCACATACCACCATAATAATAATAATAATCCTACATTTAAATCTTTATTTTAGTAAATATTTGGAACAAACAGGTGTCCAAGTTCAATACGATTGAACCGTACTCTTATTTTTGTTGTTTTGTTTTGAGATACGAGCGTGGGTGTTAATCTGGTGGCGACTTCCTGGGTGTCCCAAGCATGTTGGGGGTGTCCCCGAGAAGCGGGGGACAGCTAGCAAACAAATGGCATGTATTGATTTTGTATTTACTGAAGCGTACCAAGTTCCCACATACAAAAGCTCACTTGTGCTCCAGTGCAGCTCGGCAATTATCGTTAGCAATATACTTTTGGCGGTATGTCAAAAAAAAAAAAAAAAAAAGTAACATAATGCTACGTGCATTTTCAGAGGCCATTTCTAAACAAAATTCAACACTTTATTGTTCTTCATTTCAATAAAAGTCAGTCGTGACAATACAATAGGCTTGAAAACCTTTTCAACAACATTCCTCATCTATGCGTGAAACTTTTCAATCACAGGCGACATCACAAGAGGATTTGCTGGCCTGTTTGGTCGAGATCCACCGCGGGGGACGGCGGGCTTTGCGTTATTACAGTCGATTAAGTGACCTTTATTTGCACTCCACCCCCTCAAAACACCCCCCGCACACACACACACACACACCCCTTCGAGGGACCCGAGACGCCTTGATGTCAGTCGGGTCACGCGTGTTCATGATAAACAACCCGCTAATAGATTGATTAGGATGAATCAAAGAATCATATATTGATTCGTCTTCATCAGCTCATCCTCTTGTGCACATTTTTAGACGGTGGTGGGGGGGGGGGCAATCTAATTGTGTGTGAATGAGCACGACCCCCCCCCCCCCGAAGAAAGCTTGAAAAGCTGCCCCCATCCATCCCTTTGTGCAGCGACGCGTTGAAGAAAATGTTTTGAGGGCGAGCGTGATTTGTGAGCAGCTGCCTCGCTCGTCTTTTTGTTGCGGCTCGTTGCATCTAAATGCTATTGGGGGGGGGGGACTTGATAGTATTATGGGTGAGAGTGACCATGAACGCAAAGCTGTCGGGTCGGGTCAGCCGGCCACACATTGAGGGACCCCCAATTCAAAATTCATTGAATTGGCATTTTTATTCGGACCCAGAACATGCTCCCCATTGAAAAGACACCAAGCCATTCCGACCCACATAAAAGAGGAAAAAAGTCTTTTAATAAAAGAAAAATAGAGCTGTAAAAAACATGCACTCTAAAAACAGTTGGATGGGTCAAAAATGGACGAATCCTCTACTTGGGTCAATTTGACCCAACTTTGAGTCAAAAAAAATATTTCTTTTAGTGTAAACAACTCATACATATTGGTCAGATCCTTCATTTCCATATTCCTTCATGAAAGCAAATCAAAAACCGGCTTTTACTTTGTGAGAAAAACATCAGTATTTATGCCCCTTTTTGGACCAAAAATATTGTCGCTCATGCATTTTCTGCACTGCCAATTTGCAATAATGTCCTGTTTGACTAAAAGGATGGAGACTAACTACTACTAATCCATTTAAAAAAATGACTAGATTATTCAAAAATAGTTGCAGTGCCAATTCCTTGTAAACAAAAATCCCTAACATGGATGTTTTTTTAAATCCCCAAAACGTACGACGCGCGCAACTGTTGCGTTTTCTTTGAACGGCTTCACCTCAAGATGAGCAATTCATGGCGTCACATTGTGAGGGAAGCTCACATCCGGCGTAGGTTGGAAAAGCATAAAAAGGGAAGCGCTCTTGTCCGACGAGCGCACGCCGCCGACGCTGCCGGCGCTGCTGGCGCTGCGGACGTTCGGTTTCCAGACGAGGGATGCGAATGTGAGCCGACAGTCAGGGAAAACAAACACTCCTACGGCAGATGAAAAGTGACCTACATTTGGCACGAGGAGGGAATTGGACCCGAGGGAGGCCAGTGCGCGCATCACGGCGCCACACGTTGCAATTTGTTTGCGGTTCTGACGGATGAACTCGTCGTGTCGGGACGTCAGAAATGAAGCGATGGGAGAGGACGGAATAAACGCGCCTCGTGTGAAATGCGGCGGCGGCGTTCAATGAGCAGGTGGGCTGAAAGCTGACGGCAAGACTATCCTTAGCTTCCACCGCCATAAGAAACACAATCACAAATAGTAAGACAACTACAACCAGCTATGTTGCGTTCACTGCCAGCTACATTTGCTCAGAACTCAAACTTTTGCCCTCAAGCAAAACATTTATTTATTTTATTTTTGAAATCATCCAAGCAACTCCTACAACTCTAACTCTTAAGGCACTACTACTGTCGTTGTGTCATTATGATTAAATGAGCCACTGTAATGGTAAGCAGAGCTGCAATGAGTTTTGTTGGATGCTCAGATTAGCAGCAGCTTCTGATAAGCTGATAAACGAACGGTTGCTGACTTGCATGTGACGGCCAAGATTCCGTTGCAAGGACGGACCCAGTATTTTTGACCGCTTCACACCCAAGTAGAACCTCCTGCTTTCTTCAGAATGTATGGTTTCACAAGAGCGTGCCAGCTGGAACCACAGGAGACTGAGACGCCGCCATTTGAACGACTGATACGATTCTTAACTGGTTCGATTCAAAGCGGACAACTTTAGTGAAGAGAAATCAAGAAGTGTTTGAACATGGCAGCCGATTATGCACAAATTGCTCATCAGAAATGGATTGATAGATAGATATACAAAATCACAGATGGGGGGGGGGGGGGCTTGCTGGTATTGACCGACGTGGTAAAAACACGACCAATTCAGCGCACGAGTAGAACGGCTGTCTTACATTTTCCCACAATTGCCTTTCACTGCTTGTTGACACTTCAGCACAAACGTCGCATATTCGTGCAGCCAATTTACGATTGTAGGAGAATAACTAGTACGAGTAGCAAGGTGACGTGTGCACTAGTTGACATATACATGCTACTAGTGAATGAAGTACTAGATCTGGGGAGGGCAAACTGCGCTGGAGGGCCGGGGTCCTGCAGGTTTTGGATGTTTCCCTTCTCCGACACAGCTGATAAATGATCAGCTCATCAGCAAGCTCTGCATGAACCTGATGACAAACGCTGTTGATTGGAATCAGCTTGTGTTGGAAGATGGCAACCTCCAAAACCTGCAGGACTCCGGCCCTCCAGGACAGTTCGCCCACCCCTGCTAGACAAGAACTAATAGAATCTTATGTTGTTAGCGAGTGTAGAGTTTTGGCTCAGTAAAAAGCTGTAATTAAAAAAATGGTCACCCTGACCGGAGGCCAGTCTCTCCCTTGAAACCCTACTTTGAAGCCGACGCCTTTAAAACCTGAGGTCACACATTATGAGTTGACGGCTGAAATTTTCAACTCCATTTAGTAACCGCTGTTTTCGTGACTTAATTTGAAGAGCAACTTTGTAATTTTGAGGAACTTTTTTTTTCTTTTTGAACCAGGCTCTCCATGAAGCTTGAGGGCCCGCAGTTACCGATGCTTGGTCTAAACTATTACCAACCAATTTTCACCATATGTATTTTTGAATCAACTGTTGAAATGTAAATTGTAATTGGAGTGAAACATCCCACAGATGTTAAGACACCTGCCAACTGTTTTAATTGTTGAATCAAAACAGATATGTCTCCTTGAAAAAAACGGATTTATTTGTGTTAGCCTGTTCAAGAATTTAGCAAAAACATATGCTCCTTGGAGGAGGTAATAATGAATTGGATCAAGTTTGAAAAAGTGCGCTTAATCAAATTAGCTAAAGCTCTTAACAAGGAAAGGGGGAAGGGTGATGGTGGAGGGATCCGATATGTGGCTCATGTGCTTTTTGCAAGGCCGCCGCCGCGCATGGCGTCACAGCGCCTCATTATTCCCAACACCGCTTATGTCCTGTCACTGTCACCGGCTTCCTGTTACTGCACAATGCTCTTCAAAGACTTCAGAGTGGGGGGGGGGGGGTTCTAAACATGTCAACGAAATCCACTTCCGGACACCGGCAATTTCTTTCGACGTAAGAGAAATGTTGCAAAAGGCAATCGTCAGCATCTCCCGCTTAAGCAACCTGCAAAGAGCAGCGCACCAAAACACTTCATCGTTGGACATCTTGAACCGTTAACGTTTGCGTCACAGAGCGTCAAGCTGTCGCGACGTCCCGAACAATGTGCACTTTGTACTCCAGGCTGAGGAATTCTTGCTTGTCGGCGGGAAGGGCCAAAAAACACGTCTGTTCTGAGTCAATGAAGCGTGTGATGATGGTTACAAACAATTCGCCGCTGCCGGCCAGCGTCGTGCGTCGTTCTGACGGATGTTTCGATCCTTCGGTTTAGTAGCTTTGCGCCGAGCGAATTGCGACTGCGTTGTTTCCGTCACGAGGAGAAGATCATTTCTTGGCATTGAGCCGCTGGGAGACGTCGGCGCGGGGATTAAAGGAGATTAGGAGGAGAACTGGAAACGATGCGCCGTCTCGTCGTCATCGCAATCCAGCAGCCGTCGCGCAACCGACAACGTTTCCAACACGTCAAACGTTCTCAAAGTCCACGGACAAAACGTAAAGCTGTGGAGCTTCCGGATATGAAGAACAAAGACATCACAAGTCAAGGGCGTCTCCGCTCAAAATGGCCGAGCGAGCTTGTTCAATCAGAGAGAAAATGTCAAGGCGAATTTAGGAACGCGGCGGCGATTGAAGCCGGGACCCGAATGTGCAGCAGCAACCGGAGACCGAAAGACATCAGACACCAAAGACACGCGGGTCGGAGGAGCAACAGCAAAGACCTCATCTGACGAGCGCGCAGTGTTTTGCTCTCGGCACACGCGCGACAACAAAAAGGAGAGCCGAGCTTGGAAGTGACAATTCGGGAGGGTCCGCTTGTGTCTGATGACCGGGTTCTGTCAAGGTCCAACATAAATATCCCCAAAAAGTAGGACTACAGTCTGAAATCCGAATGAGCTGGTCTTCAAATGTTGGCCTATTTAATTGACCAAAGCTGATAAACTCGCAGGAGGCATTGATTGGTCAAGTTCAATGTCTGTCAAAAAGATGATCCTGACGGTTTCCTGTGGTGTGTTACAAGTGACCCCGCCCCCCTCCCACTCTCCCCCCCCCCTTCTCTCCCAAACAATCCAACAATCGTCAACTATAAACCTAGGCTTAAATATTGCTTAAATAGGGTCCACACATGTAGACAATCAAAAAGATTATGCTCAGGGCCAGTCGAGAAAATCTGATAATCAGGCTGAATTTGAACCCATTTCACCGACATCGGTCAAAGATCGAATTATCGGACGTCCCTGAAAGATGATCACGTGGTATGGGGTGTGTTAAGAGTGATCGTTCCTACTTGACCTCCTTGCCAAATGGTCACGGTAGACAATCGTGAATGTTAAACCTCTTCAATAGGACCCAAGTGAGGTCCGAGCACGCCGACAATCTCCATTAATGTACACGAAGAACAGATTATGGTTTAATTTGGGAGATTTTTGAAGGATCCACCGGCAGTCGCAAAGTCAATAACGTCACACTAATAATCAGCCCCGTCCGCCTTGTCCTTCTCCAGTCCGAACCCTGGTTGGCCAAATGAGATTCAGATGTTTTGCAGAGGAAGGACGGAACCCCTCCCGTCCCGCCATGTGTAAAGAATCTGTGTAATGCACTCACACGCACGCACGCGCGCACGCACGCACGCACGTGCACACGCACGCGTCTCACGCACACGCACGCGCCGGAAGCCTCAGAAAAGCGCCAAACTTTCCATCATTGCCTGGAAGCTCAAGCTGAAATGATTTTCATGAGAGAAGTAAAAAAAAACAAAAAAACATCAACTTGGCGCTGATTCTTCAAAGCCAACATTCGGAGTTGGACATAAGCAGCACTGGAAACGTCCTCTGGAAAGGAAGCGGCAAGAATTTAGTTGATGACCTGCTCTTCGCAGGCGCCGACACGCACGAGATTTTCTGCAGCGTGTCCACAAGGCTTAGAATTTGGGTGCGAAGCTTAGGGGGACATCATCTGGCGCAGCTGTGTCAAAAGCCAAACGAGGCCCGCTTTCACCCCCGTAAATTCCTTGACGAGTGCGGCGGGCTTCCCGCTGCTATTTGATATGGCCCATTTGCTTCCCATGAGCAAAGTCCAGAGTCACGCCGAGGCTTTTTTGGCCCAGCAATTGACGACGAGTTTTTCCCAAAGGCTGACGAGTCCAAAGGGATTCCATTCACCCGTGTCATATGCCGGCACCGGCACGCAGAAAACACAAACTTCTCATCGCAAGCGACAAACATTTGGCAGCTCAACGCCAGCCAGCAGTTTGAGCCGCTTCGTCAAGGAAAACATGACAAGGATGGCGTCGGATGGCGTCGGATGGCGTCGGATGACGGCAGCCGGCGCCAAACGAAGTTGGACATCTAACTAGCGTGTCACACGTTGTTCTGTGGGGCAAAAGCCCAAACGGGCTGTGATTGCATTTTTCTTGACGTGCCATTTCTCACACACTCCGTGAAGTGCGGCGCGTTCTCACAATCCTAACGCATGTTCATGTGACGGCGTGAGGTGCCGAACTGTGGAGCGAAAACAGTTAAGAGGAACCCCGACTGCATTGACAAGTTTGCTTGATATTATTTCTTTGCTTGTGACCAACATAACGATGAGGTTCGCTCGGCACAGAGCCGGCCGCCATTGGACGTCGCTGCGCACCGAATGCGTTGCCACGTAAATGACGATGGCGGCGTACAACCAAAGAAAGTTTCTACAAAATGTAATCAACTGGAAATGATTTTTGAAACGCGAACCTTATAGTTATGTTGGTCACAAGCAAAGAAATAATATAGAGCAAACTTGTCACGAGTCGGGGTTCCTTTCAAGGCTGCAGCTAGAAAATATTTCAGTAATTTTTTTAACTGGCGATTATTTCGTAGATGAATCAAATGTGATTTAAAAAAAAATTCCATCTCTTTATTTAAAACCACAACATTACTTCAAAGTGCATAAAATGCAATACATTGATTATGATTCAGTTACTGGTTTGTTCGGTTACATGGCAGAAAATAGGCAATCACTGCTTTTCAAAGTAAAAGCAAATGTTTTATTTGGAAGACTACAGAAATGGAATGTTTACTATTGAGAAGCAGAAATTGGGAGCATTTGGACAATTTGAAATGGAAAAAATGAATTTGATCATCAATTGGGAAGAGATCTGGAAAGGCGTCTCCTTTAAGGCTCACTTTTCCCAGAAATCCAAATTGTCTTTGGTTCATCATTGAATTGTCTTGAAATTGATCTTGTGGGTCGACATCCCGTCCTGGTATTTGAACCTGTGACCTTGTCATGATTACTTTCCAGCTCTCGCCACTTATTCTTCTGGCATGAAATATGGAAGTAAAATAAGAGCAAAAGCCCGCCCACCCTTTGCTCCAGGCCCCAGCAAACCCCAGCAACACCCCCCCCCCCCGCCCCCACCTTCCCCGTCTGTGGGCCTCGCGAGGGGTTCAACTCACCAAGCTGACTCTGTTTTTCCCAGCACGTGTTTGCCAGGTTGGACAGCTCCCGGTATTTCTCCGCCAACTGGAGTCTGCTGTTATTAAGGCGGGGCCGGCGAGCCAGGCTGTCGTCGGCCAGGCTGCGATTGGAGGCCATCATCATCTCCCGGTCCACTTGAAGCTCCTGAAACTGCAAGCATCACATCATAACCCGAACCCTTGACACACCTGCAAAGGGACTTCACTACTGGTTGTGTCCGTTTGATCGAGTGCGGCCAATAAATGTGATTCAAGTCAACACAACGTTATGGGAAGCTATTTGAGGACGTACGCCTTTCGGTTCTGTTTTACCGCCACGTGTCCCAAAGGCAAAATGTCTTGACATAAACGGGACTTCCGATCCACGTACTCGGTCCTCGTTGGTCCCGACCACTGAGACATTTCAGTGCACTCGTAGAAGAATGTGCCTTAAAGGCTCCGAGGGTTTTCCATAAACGCCGTGTCCAGTTTGTTGCGTGCGTGCCGGAGTCACCGGGAGCCGCCGGAACTGATCACCGTTGCCAGCCGGACCACCTTGGCTGCGCCCCGGCGGGACCACCACCAACACAAGGCCGCCACCGTTTTTCCGCTGCACGGCACAGCGAGGTCAACAACGTCCAGGGAGGCCGCTTTTTCCTTTTTACATAAATGCAACGTCTCATGATGGTTTGAAACCAGCAACACTCGCTATGAGTTTTTGTGAGGTGGGGGGGGGGGGGTTGTTCAGTAGAACTGCACAAAGCCCTTTATTGTTTCCAGCCAAATGTGCCATATAGACACACTCATTTGCATAACCCCTCCCACACTCGTGAAACTCCTTTAAACTTTTGAAATGGTTCCTTAGCGCCTGTTCTGCCGTTTGTCACTCTCAGTTCAAATGAACTCGTCGTTTGTCAGTTTGACAGACAACATCGTATATCAAAAGACAAAAATGTTCAACCAAACCATGAAAGTACAAAAGTTGGCTTACGTTAACGCTATATCACTAAAATACCAGAGACAGGCGAACGGAAATTAGCATCGATGAAAAAGCGACAATAACCTTCCAATAACACGATTGTAGCTTTAAAAGGTAGTGCCTGGCCTGGTGAGTGACGTGGGCGTCAATGAAAATAGTAAAGGCTGTTTTACTGGGTGGCCAATAATTGGCTAACAATTAGCCTGACTGCGTGTTGAGTGTCTGGCGTAAATTGTGGTCGGAGAAGCTAGACGCTTATGTTTGGTACGCGTTTATTTTAGTGTCCTTTGTTCGGTAAAACAATTGAAAGCACACCGACAGTTGTGTCAGATTTTTGGGCGTAACGTCTACTTGTGTGTGTCGCAGAAATATCACTGCCATAAATATGGATTGCCCTCGCACGTGGAAAGGAGAGACACCGTCGCTCATGTACACCAGGCACACCCGTGAAGAAGCTGCTGTTGACCACGGCTCACGCGCGCAAACTCACACGCAGACTCGCTGTACTTTGTAGCTTCTGCTTAAGAGCGTGAATGAAGGACTCGGCGCGAGGAGGGCGACGGGCTACAGAACAGCACTCCTGAAAAGATCGTCCCCACTTCTAGCGGTGGGTTTCTTTTTGCAAAAGCCTGGCTAGCTTTGCACTTCATGACCGAGGGGGGGCGGCTGTTTTGACTGAGGGACCACTTGTGATTGACGTGTTGACAGGAGCCCTTTGATGTCTTCCCAAATAGTCAAGACATTCCACGCCCGACCGACCATTTGCCGCAATCCCGCCGGATGAAAGCGGACGTTTTTCTCCGGAAATGAGCGGCGTCCTTTTGTTTGGCAGCTTCTAGAACAAAGGAAACGGGCGACAAACAACCTCCAAAGCTACAATTACGACGCTTTCCTGCACCCTGACGGCTTAACTGATGCAGCTAGAAACCAGGACGCCGCCAGGACGCCACCAGGACGCCACCAGGACGGCTCTTCAATCTGATAAGCAAACTCGGCGTGATTTGCGGCCATCGTTATCTTGCGCGTGAATGTGCTCATTACGTGCACCGGCGGCTGCGTCCGTTCTGGACTTGCGGCAGGATGACGTTGGAGCTCGCAATTGTAGGCCGCGTTCAAATGAGCCAACATCTTACAATGTATCAGAATGAGTGAAATGGAAATTGTACATGCGAGTATGAGGATGGATGAATTGTTGTGGCGCGTGAATTCCACGTACTTGTGCTACTGGCAAATGTACGTGCATGTCAAAGTGCGCTTGTACACACAAACAGGTTTATACATTTTCTTTCATTGAACTATATTAACCTTTTTTGTATCTATTCAAACAAGTTAAAACATAAGGGGTAGGACGAGACGCGTTTTCAACTTCTTCCTCCTCCCTTTTAAACATGGCAACTGCAAAATGACTTTCATGCAGACCTTCGTTAAGTTTAGGACGGCAATCGTCGCTGTTCTGGTACACATCAAGTGTGAAATAATCCCAAACTTTGAATGCTGTCTTCTCGCACGCTCTCCCCTCAATTTATTTCTACATGGACGGTTGCGTGCGACTGTAGCAACATTAGCAGGTGTGGAATTCTCAAGGCTGAGATTTTACTTCAACCTTCTTTCGCAATCAAACGATTCGAGTAATCATCATCGCCCGAGCGGCGCATACTAAGCAAGTGGATCTGGATCTCGTGGATCTGGAATAAACGGCTCGCCATAACGGAGGGGAAGAGATAACGGTCGGGAGGTTACGAGGAAACGGTATCAATTATTAAAATGGATTCCCTTTTGGGAGAACAATGCAGTCCCGAACACCGCCGTAATAAAAAAGGCTTCGTGTCTACCACATGAGTTCAGTCGTCCCAAAGAGTCGCAAAAGGCCCAAAGGCAGTTTCTGGAGAGACGCGGTGCATCTGCCGTGTTTTGTTTTCACGGGTCACCAAAAGGGTGAATGAAGTCATCTAAAAAGCTGCAGCAGAATTCACACCAGTTGATTCTAAACTTCCGCAGTTTGGAGAAAGAAAACACACTTTGCGGTTTGTGGTCGCGTTGGTTCACGTTGGGGCTTATCCCGCCCGGACTGCCCCCGCGGGGACTTTTGTTTGGATTTAGCAAACACTGAAAGATGACACCCAGGAGGGATCGTGGGAGCCCAGATGATGATAACGATGAGCCGCATTGTTGTAAGCCAACCGGCATTGAAAGAGTCCGTCTTGTCTTTGAAACAGCCAGAGCTCAAATTTCTCTTTCTGAAAACGGTTACCTGCAATATCCACCTCTTTTGTAAGGATGCGATGTCTTCAAACTGATTTCAAGAAGCAGCGCGACGAGATTTCCTAATGTTTTGGTTTAGTCAAATATGGCCGCCCCGGTGAACAATAGTATACCAAATGTTTTAGAAGTTGTACAGAAGACGACCTTGGAAAGAAAAAAAAATAACAACCGCATATTAAATCGTAATCGCAATTATGACCGGGGGGGAAAACGATTGCAATTAGTTTGTTTTTCAAAATTTCTCAGCCCTTACATGTTGTAATCATTTCTACACTGAAAGAACATTTTGTTGTGCTTTTGACCTCGCACGTTTAAAAAATCGGTTAGCAATGATGTTCAAAACCAGAAGGATGGCACTTGACAAAAGTAGCATCTCTCCTGAGGCTTGTAGCCAATCCATTGACGTTTCGCATAATTAAAGCTTTGGGCAATTATATAACAGCAGTTTGTTTTCAATACAGCTTAAAAAAATGGAAGAGGCGGTGATTCATCGTCGTGAATCACAATGACGGAGTCGCTTTGCATAATGCTATTATCTGCAGATCATTGAAGCGCGCCTCTTAGATCAAGTAGATCGTTGTATGCGAAGCAAAACGCCACCTTTTTTTTTTAACGTGTCACTTGCCAAATGAATAAGAAAATAACTGCTGAAGATCAGTGACTGCGAGCTTAGCTTTAAGGATTTGGTCTTGGGGATCAGGAAAAACACAAATCAGTTATTGACAAGAAAAGAAAAAAAGTCATAAAGACAAAGTCATGAAAAAACTGTCAAATGTTCTGCCTGTAATATATATGTTTATATATGTTTATATATGTTTCGTGGCGAGCTTTAAGGGGCTAAAAAAATACAGGATTTTATTCATTATATATATATATATATATTTTTTTTTTTTTACCAATCTGACAATTAAATTGGCTCTCAGATTGTATTCTTCCAAATATCGAAATCCCATTCAGAATGTCCGTATCGGTCTGGCCCAACTACTGACGACGACAAATCGCTCGGTCACTCGTCACTTAACTTTCAGCACTGAATATCGCAAAACGAGGCTGAAGACGTACAGTAAATCCTGTCGAGTTTTGGGGTTCAGGCTAAGAGCTGTGGAAGGAGCACCCGGTCAAATAACAAGTAGCGAGAGCTCTTAAAAAGAATTCAAAGAAGCTCCTCGGATGAACCCAAGCGCGTTTGTGCCTTTGGATCGCAGACCACACACCAAGACACAACATGGTGGAAGGACACCATTCACGCGTACTTGTTTTCAGCCGCTTATCCAGCTGGTGCTGCCGTACGCCGACAAAGCCTGCTGGGTCACGCCAAACATCCCCAGGGGGGCCGGGAGACTAAATTTACATCACAGGCATCCCTGCCGACTTGTGCGCGTTTGGACGAACCCCCAACAATGTCTGCGGCCGGTCCACATTCACCGGAATCCTCCTCGCAGCCTGGTGTCAAATGTCGCATCCTTTTAGTAAGACAGTCGAAGGATTTAACAAACAAGCGACAGCTTTCGCAAAGTAAACCTAGCATGTTGGTCGCAAATGCACAATTACAAATCTATCCTCGGGGGTCGAGCATCCCGGACGTGATGACAATGTAATCAACTTAAAGACCCTGAATGTGAATTTAGACATTTCTTTCAAAATACATTGCACGTTTGACGACACACTAACGAAAAGACTGAGAACTGTTTTCACCCTATCAGCTCTCCTGATTTTTGGGGCGTGGCTAGTGTAAATTAGGTCAAGAAAATGGTGGAAATGTAGATCTTGAATGTGTATAGCTTGAAACTGTTTTGAAACAGAGAACCAAGGGCGTGCATTTGCCCCCCCCCCCCCAAATCAACTGCGCTTTGCACACCATTTCAGAGAACTGTCTGTGTACCCGCCACATCTTCACAAGTTTGTGTAGAAACACTCGACTGATGGTCTCTGAAAGAAAACTTTCCATTTTCTCTGAAACACTGATTTAGTCTGCACCATCCCTTTCTTCATGTCAGACAAGCTACTTATACATTTTGATCAGATCTGTAGTTCATAAATTGATATATAGACAATTATGAGGAGGAAGTTGAAAGGTGGAAAAGGAGCAGTATGTTATCGCGAACCTGCTGCAATACGCATTTGTGCATGACAAAGAGCATGGACGGCAGCCAGTAAGGTCGCCACAATCCTGCCTGCTCTCTGGCATGTGCCGCAATGCGCGCGGAACTTCGTTAACAAAATGCACGATTTTAATGAACCGCATTAAACCGCAGAGCTGCGCGTACGCTTTCGTTCAAGCAAGGGAGCTCGGAAGTGTTCCAACGCCGCCCTTTAATTCTGCAGGAGTGCGATACATTAAGACGAGACACAACACCGAGTAAGAACACTTTTAATCGTAATTGGACGCGGTTCCATGTGCCACTCGGGGGCACGTACGAGGGGCGAACGTGCAGCTCTAAAAAGTTGGAATTTCCGTCTAAATAGAGTGTAGAAATGATTCGAAACAATGCCGAATTGTATAATAGAGCACAGACGTGTGTTTGGAAGAAAAGCGATCACATTCGTGCACAGGGACTCGTTGAAATAAGGAGTCGATCAAATGCGGGCAGGCTTTAAATGGCGTTTTGTGTTAAGCCACAAAGACGAGGGAAAAGGTGACCAGCGGCGTTTGCAGGTAAGCGTAAGAGAGAAACAAAACAACAACATCAATTCGATCTATCTTGGAAACTAAACCAGTAGCTAATTTGATTACCGCATAACGTCATTTCGAAAATAATAATAATAATCGACCGCTCGCCACGCACACAATCGACGAAGCATGTAAAGCGCTTTTGCTGCAACAAAAGGTCCAAAAGCATACTTGCTGTCATTCTTCAACATCCGGTTAACGACCCCCAAAAAACAAAAGCGATAACGCAGAGAACATTGCTGGAGGCACTTTGAAGGGGGAAGCTGACATACTGATATGTACCACGGTACCACGGTACCACGGTACCACCCACCTTCTCATCGAGTCCAATGATTTGCTCCATTTTGTCGTCGCTTTGTAAAAGCTCCCTCAGCTCGCCGGTGCTCAGAGCCCGGTAGCCATCGGGGCAAGCGGCAGGCTCCATTTCGAGGAGTTTTCCGTCCTTGAAAATGGACAAAAGGCAGTTTGGGGAAGGCAGAAAGTCCTCCGCGAGGCCCGGCTCACATCTCGCTGCTGCTGCTGCTGTTGCTAGCGGCTCACGTTGGAATGCGAACGCGACGCTACAAACATGCCATTCACGCCAAGCTAGCGCGAGGGGGCCACTTCCGGTTAGCTCCCGCCAAAGCAAGACCTCGAGGAGGATATGGGACTTGGAAAATAAAAGCTCAACTTAGTTTTGACAGGTGGCAAAACGCACGCTATATGGCGGAGGTTTGGCAATAGCCCTTTCACCTCTTCGCGGCGGATTTTTTTATTATATAAAAAACAACGTATTTTTAACAGTTTTTTTCTCTCTCATGTTTGAGCGGCAAACGGCGCTTTTCGTGCAAAACACTTATTGAAGACTTATTCATGAAGTCGTTTTTCAATTTTCAATAGTTACTTTAACAGAAGTACAATGGTAGGGATGTTCGATACCACTTTTTTCAGACGGGTACTACTATCAGTACTCAACTCTTGCATAGTCACCGATACCAAGTACTGATACCACTAGTACTTTTGTTACATAACATTTCCCCCCAAAACAATGACAGACCATTTTAAAGAACGACATCTCTCTCAATAAATAGCATTTTCCTTAAAAGTGCATGCAATTAATGGCAATTTTCCATTCTTCTAATTTGGAGCTCCTGGTCGTAAGACCTCACCGTCGCGAGTACCAATACCTTGTACTCGCCCATCCCGACTTAAGAGTTGAATTCTTTCAGCGGTCACATTCGTAACTCAAAATACTCGTTTCTCAGAAAAAATTTCCCCATTGAAATTAATGGAAATACCATTCATATATTCCAGTTACAAAAAGCCACCCAAAAAAGTTTTTTTAATGAGGGAAATAGCACTCCACAGTGTTGTATGTGATCAAAAGATACAGCGATAACATGATTAAATACAATGTCATGAATGAAGCAGTTTGTGCGTCATGATAATTCAATGGGCATCGTGCTGCTCTGCTCATTGTGCTGCATGCCTTGCCCACCAGGGTGCAGTATAATGCATACAGACATACGAAACGTCCATTTGAAAATATGTGCCAGGAAATATTGTTTAATGTCTGCAGGTGTTGAACGTTTCTAAAAGGTTCATCATGATCTGATTAGCCCATCGACAGCGTTGTAAATTGTGCGTTAGCGTTGACGCAGCAAGTTCACCTTTGTGAAATACGTGACTCCGTTGTATTTAAAAAGGACTCGAATCAAGGTGTATGACCCAAATTTCTCTTGCCCGTGTTGCATTTTTCTCTCCAAATGTCATTTATGGCTGCAGTACAGCGACGATGAAGAATACGGCTTTAATGCATCCATTAAAGCGCTTAAGCCCAAGTGAACAAGTGACTGATATTATAATGCGGCGCTTAGCGCAAGGGGATATCTTTTCTTTTTCAGCTGTGCCGCAGCCACCATGTGAAGAAAGGCCGCCCGAGGCAAGCGGTTCATGATTATGAAGAGAGCTTGGCGCCTTGTTGCCACCACAAATTTGGGCTTTTATTATTTAGCAACGTCTCATCATCCAACCCTAACATATTAGCTCGTAGAACTTGCATAAAAGCTTCTTTTTTTTCTGCATTAGTCATCTTCCATAAAAATAGAGGGGAACATCCAAGGCCGAGCATAAACCGTGTGGGATTGTTAAGAGGGTTAAGAGGGTTAAAAAAATAATAATAATAAATTTAAAAAAAAGACCCACAGCTCTGAGCCTTCACGACGCTATTCATGTTGCATCATCTCACATTTAAACAAATAAACGCCTCATTTAAAGATTGCAGGTTTCTCCATGGTATTAGCTTAGCATTAGCCCCTGACCGAGATCCAAAATGGAGTATCATCTCCAAAATGGAGAATCAACCAACATCGTCGTAGTCCTTCTGGTCCTGGTTTTCCTCTCCGATGTCGTCATAGTCCTCTGCGCCGTCGTCCGCCGGATCCAGGACTTCTTCATACGACGGAACCAGCGAGGTGGCTTCTTGGTCTTGATCCTCGACCTCCACGTAGTTTGACAGCTCATCGCGGATCTGCTCATGGTTGTTAAAGTCGCTCAGGTTGTGATCTTGGTTGTGGACATTGCTCAGGTAGTGGTCTTGGATGCGGGGGTGGCTCACAGTCTGGTCACGGTTGAGGAGGTTGGTGAGATTCCGGAGGTTGTCCAGGTTCTGGAGGTTGTCCAGGTTCCGGTGGCAGTCGGGCTGCTGGTCCAGGATCTGCATGTGTTTAGGAAGGTCGGCCATGTTCTGCTCGTGGTCGTGTAGGTGGTGGGACATTGTTTTTTGTCTTTGGTCTGGCACATCTGCAATGTTCTCATAGATCTGGGGCTCTAAAACAACAACAACAACAACGTAGCAACATTTCAACAAAACATGCGAGATAATCATGATTTTTGACCGACTAAAGACATGAATGTTTTCACATCTGATAACACGGATGAGGGGAAGATTCAGTCAACATACAGTATTTATAGTCTCTTCTTCTTCCTCTTCTTCTTCTTCTTCTTCTTCTTCTTCTTCTATAAATGCTTCCCGTCAGTGCAACTTTTTAAAAGTATGACTCACATAAACGTCTTTACTGCAACAGCAGAGCAGCTGACATCTGTAAAGCTGAACTTCCTTATTGTAAAGCGTACACGTATTTGGCTATTTTATTTGTGGATACATTCTCATGATAAAAATGGATGTATTTGCCTGAATACTTTTTATCGTTGAAACCATGAACTTTATTTGACATTTTACAGTATCTTGACTTGAACGCTATCTTTTGTTTTTTTACATAATAATACAAAATAATGATTACATCTAATTATATGTCATCAATGTTCATTGTACCTGCCAACAGGAACTGGGTGCGAGAAGGCAGAGGCGGAGTCGTCTGCTTCCACTGTTGGTTCTTGTTCTCCCTGAGAGATGCAACGGAAACAATATTAAAGCAAACGCTGCGTGCGTTTTTGTTTCCTTTTTCTTTCAAGTACTGTACTTTGAAGTCAAACATTTTCTAGCTTGGCAAAATCTATGTTTGTATAATATGTGAGTTCTGCCCATAAAGTGACAGGTTGCTGCCTGTTAGCAGGATTAGCGTACAGGAAAGGCCATGTTTGCATTTTAGTTGCTAATGAAATGATGCAAAAGATAGCGACCTGTCGGCACAAAGACCAAGCGACCTGTCGGCACAAAGACCAAGCGACCTGTCGGCACAAAGACCAAGCGAGCGCAGCAATCGACACAACCGATCACAAATGCTTGAAAGAAAAGTTACGAAAAAGTCATTTCAACTTTTCTATTGGAGAGAAATCGTGTCGGCTACTTGGCGGCTGTTATGTTTTCTTGAATGAAGCAAAGTCAAGCAGCAAGTTAGCAAGATGAGCATAAAGACAAAGCTAGCAATGCTATCCTCTATCTGTTAAAATGATGACATGTTTCTCAAATATGTGTTATTCATATGATTGTTTAGAAAATATATTTGGCGGTAATAATACTTTGATGTTTTCAAAGTGACAACTGGCTGCTATGTAGCAAAATCAGCATTAAAGACCCAGCGAGGACTCCGTTGTACACAAGTTAGAATTAGGACCGTTTTCTTCAAATAAATCCATACATAATAAAATGAATAAAATGCTGTTCTGGTCAAATATCCTTTTCAAGTCAACAATTCAGGCCAACCTAAACATGACTTTTTGGGGTGAAAGCTTAAAACATGTCATATGTCTTTGCATTACTTGTCTTTGGAGTCTTTGGGGCGCTTTGAGAATCTGTGTTTCTCTGTAAAAACAAACAAACAAATAAGAGCATAATTCGTGAAATAAGAAGCAAACAAAGGAGGAATTGGAACGACTCTATTATTCTCTTTGTCCGCTTCAGGTGACCTCGTACGAACTGCGCTGTGACAACATTGTACGTCTCAGTTTGCCCAAAGCCATCATTAAGCTTTCATCTGACCTAATCAAATACAGACACTAATAATACAAATTTGTACATTCATAATCTTCTCTTTTTTTTTTTACTGTGCGAAGGTGAAGGCTTACAGTGTAAAATAATTAAAAGAGTGAAAATGGCACACCTGGTGTTTCTTTCCTGTTTTGGCAATTCTTCATATCCAAAATGAAAGCCTTACTTTTCCAATTCTATGGGGTCGATGCCACGGACTTCCGACTTCCTGGTTTTGCGCCGATTTTTGTTCGTTTACCTAACAGATGTTGCGATTTTATTGGAATGATGTTCTAATATTGCATGTTTGTAAACCGTACTTAATAACATCACTCAGACATAATCATATGCAGCACAACTAAGCATTCCTTGTTTTGTGGGCGTGCCAACCCTCCTTGTCCTTTTTTATGGGTATTTGACAGCACTGCATCCGCCAAGAAATGTTATCGCTCCACGTCGCCACACCCACAAGCTAGTTACAATTTCATTTGAGTCATTAAACTTTAGAATGCATTGCATGTGATTTTTGTCGCAGGTGCGGTACGGTACATTCACTTCGGAAGTTATATTCGACGGAAAAACATTTCCGACAGTCGGTGAGAGTTGTATAGTTTTTGTCGAAAGTTCCCGCCGACTTTCTTCTTTATAAAAACATTGGCGAACATGCGGATTTTGAAACGAAATCAGACGCTTGAGTAGAAAAGTAAAACTCCTCGGCTTGTTTTTTTTTAGGGGAGGAAAAGTGAGCAGGAAAGTGCCGTGTCATGATGTCTGAAAATGGGCATGAACGTTTAGCTTGGAATGCCAGACGGTGCTTGGAAGTCACACCAGAATTCCTGCAGGGAAAAAAACTCAACTGAGGTCTGCGGTTTCTTCACACTAAGTGGGCCATGTTTTTGGTGGGTTATTGCGTACAGCAGCCGCCATCAGCACATTCCAACAAAAAAAATCAAAAAATCTTGAATTCACATTTTTAGCTCCTTCTTGTCTTTAACCAAATTCTGATAAGAAATCAAATGTTGTCATTAAGTGTGAGCAAAACACTGGCAATGCCTCAGTCTATGACCATGAAGAGAAAAGATGAGTCGGAAACAACCAACCGTTGCGGGAGATGCACACGTTGATGAAGGCGAAAATGGTGGCGAGGAGCAAACAGGCAAAAATCATCCCGAGCATCAGCCACAACCAAATGTACTCTCGCAGAAGCCCCATTGGGAACCAAACAACATTCAAGGGTAATAAAAGCACGTCCAAGTTGCTGCTGCTTTTGAGGAGGAAGAAACAAAGTGCATTGGACAGAAGAGCATCGGCCACTTCCCCTTTTTGGTACTAATGCGGCAAAGCAGACAATCAACCAAATGCGGCGTCTCTTGAGACTTGTGACTCAGCCAAGTTCCTGCACTGGCATCAAGCGCAACCTTTTCATACATACTTAGACAAACACACACAAGTGCGCATATCTACGCAAATACAAAAGGATATGGTTCTCTTATCGACATCCTCTCCCGTTCGCAGCTCCGCATCATCTTCCTTTTAATAATGACACGTAAGATACTGAAGTATATTCGTAGCTTTGGACCAGAAGACAGAGCTTGTATTTGAAGTTCATTTAGATATTTATGTTTTGTATTGAAGTCAATTTCAGCAATTATTACATTGAAATGAAACACATATTTAATCGAAAACTAATTAATTATATTAAAACTTAAAAAAACCAATATAATAATTAAAACACACGCATGCACGCACACGCAGTATAATTTTTTTTTAAATAACTTAAAACATAAAAAAAGACGTGATTGTAAATAATATTAAGATTAAAACACTCATTCAATTAAAAACAAATAATTACATTATAAAGCGTTACTTATATTAAAATTTTTATTTAAAAAATAAATTTACGTTTTTTTAAATATAATAAATAATGAAGACTGTAAATGACAATTCGATGTAAAATGCATCAAATTAAAAAAAATTTTTTTTAAATGAACACGATTTTTTTTACTTAGGTTTAAAAATCAACTTTAAGCTGTTCCTAAACTGCAGAAATTAAAGAATATTTCAATTAAAAACATTAACTTGAAAATGTATAAAAGTTTTAAGCATATTAAAGAAAAGTATTATTTCTAAAATCCATCCATCCATTTTCTTAACCGCTTGTCCTCACAAGGGTCGCTGGAGACTATCCCAGCTGGCTTCCGGCAGTAGGCGGGGTACACCTGCTAGCCAATCGCAGGGCACACACACACCAACAATCATCCACACTCACAATCACACCTATGGACAATTTGGAGAGTTCAATGAACCTGCCATGCATGTCTTTGGAATGTGGGAGGAAAGCGGAGTGCCCGGAGAAACGGGGAGAAACAGGGAGAAACTCCACTCAGGAAGGCCGAAGCCCGGACTCGATCTCACGTCCTCTGCCCTGGGAGGCGGACGTGCTAACCAGTCCCCACCGTGCCGCCTTAGTTCTACAAATAAAGATCGCAGATAACGGTTAAATTAAAACGCATATTTAAATAATAACGAATACAAATCATTACTTATTTTAAAAACAAAGATGACATTGTTTTTTTTAAACTGATGAAGATTGTAAACAATAATGGAATCTAAAACACGGCAAGCTAAAAACAAAACTGAACACTTATTTTGAAAGGAAAAGCAGGAACTTTCTAAAAAGTTTGTTCAAACAGCCCCTATACCAAAATAAAAAGCGGTTAGTGAGTGGAAGGTAGTCTTACCACGGTGTTTTATAATGTTTATAGTACTTTATTTACGTTTTGCCGCCATTTAATTGCAAAAAACAATATGGCTAAATGAGCTGGACACACATTTACTTTGAAGACTCAAGCGGACGTGGCATGTATTCCGGTAGCTGACTTGACGACGGCTGTCATGTTGTTAGCCTGGCTTGTGGGACACTCCTAGCACGGATCCCCTTCCTCATCGTCAGGCCCCCCCTCCCCTCCCCACCGAACCATGGCCGAGCAGGCCGCGGGAGCCCCTCCGTCGTCCCAGCATGACGGTAACATGTCTTGTGTGTTTCGTGATATTTTATGGCGCATTTATGTGCTGAAGGCTGGCTTAGCCTCACGCTTGGTTAGCGGCCTCGGCATCTTTTGACAACATTAGCTCGTTAGCACCCCCCCTCTCTTCCAGGGCTACGTGTCACACACGCACACGCACACACACATTCAGTGACGACAGCATGTCACTCATTATTTGCTTATGTCATGGATGTGTATTTTTGGGAATTGTTAATAAATGATATGTGATAGCATTCCATAACGCCTTAATATACGTTGATTTTAGCTAGCTGGTGTGGCTAAAGGTAGAACATTTTGCTAACTTGCTCCGTGTCTAATATGGAACGTAAAGCAGCGCTTAAGCGGCTTATTCTTACTATTGGTGATAACGTACATGTTATTCTGCACCCAAAACATTGTGTTATTGTTACGTCAGTTTCCACGTCCCCGAAATTGCCACATTTTCGATTAGTCCACGTTTCCCATGATAACATCCTCAAAACCAAGCACACGTTTTGCATATTTACATCTCGTTTTCCGAACATGATTCCAAACATGCCAACTTTCAAAGTATTCAGCTCATTAGGGATATCTTGGGAACTTGCTATCATGTTTCCAAATGTACACAATAAAATTCCCAAATTAAGAAATACTTTACGTATTTAGCTATTCCTTCCACATTTCACGGATGCAAAGCATTTTCAACTTTTCCTTTCCACCTTTTTGCGCTTTTAGACGAGCTCCGGCAGCGAATGGAGGCTCTGGAGCGGGAGAGGGTCGAATTCGGCAAAGTCAAGCAGCAGCTGGAGGCGGAGTTCAACCAGAAGAGAGCCAAGTTCAAAGAGCTCTTTTTGGCCAAAGAGGGTAAGAGGTCGCCCCTCGGTCACAATTCATTCCAGCCTGGAAGTCACGGCGAACAATTCACATCAATTCTGCTTGTCATTGTATCCAATCAACACAACTTTTCTGAAAATTGGACAAATCTCTATTTTGATGATAAGTCTGATAATAAGAATGCAATTAAATGGATAGGTAGATATATACATGGCGAGATAAATTATTCCTACAATAGTAACTATTAAAAGTAGTAGTTTGATCTAAAATTGGAAGAAAAAAGTTTTCTTTTTTTGTTTGTCATCCATTATCCAGAGGATCTGAAGAGGCAGACGTCAGCGCTGGAGTCGTCCCAGGCCGAGAGAAGCTCCGTGCAGGTGCAGCTGGCCCAGGCCCTCGCCGAGATGGAGACCATCAAGGCGGTGGCCACGGTGTCGGAGAACACCAAGCAGGAGGCCATCGACCAGGTTCGCAGCCAGTGGCAGGAGGAGGTGGCCTCGCTGCAGGCCATCATGAAAGGTACGTGGATCCTTTTGCCCCCTCGCGTGCTTTATTTGCTTCTGCTATTTTCAAAAAGGAGTCAATTGACTTTACGGAACAAATAAACCTCATAGGTCACCGTGGCAGTGCTGTATTTAAAACAAGAACTCCTAACGTTCGCATTAAAAGTTGCAGTATATGAGAATAAATACTTGCTGCCATAATATCAGAACTTTTTTCGCGTTTCTTGTTCCGCCTCAGAAACGGTTTGTGAGTACGAGGTCCAGTTCCACCAGCAACTGGAGCAGGAGCGAGCTCAGTGGGGCCAGTACCGTGAGGCCATGGAGAGGGAGTTAGGTGACCTTAGGCGGCGCCTCACCGAGGGTCAAGAAGAGCAAAACCTGGAGGATGATATGAAAAAGGTACACTTGGTGCTCGCTTTGATCACAACCACCGCTCGCGTCATGTCCAAAACGACAACTCGCTGGAAAATAACAAACAAACACAAAAGCTATTGTTGACATTTTCACTTTTTAAGGACAAAACTTCAGACAAGTGAATATTTAGATGAAATGTACTTGTGCACTTACTTGATTGAAAGGCGCAGGAAGATGCGGAGAAGCTCCGTTCGGTGGTAATGCCCCTGGAACGGGAGATCGGGACGCTCAAAGCCAAGCTGGCCACGGCCGAGGACAGGGTCAAGGAACTGGAGGCGTCCAAGGTGGACGTTTTTACAACCAAGAACAGAAAGTCGCCATAACAGCAGCCTGCCGGTGTTTACATTTTGAAATGCTCGCGTCTACTTTTGATAGGTGAAGGAGCTCAATCACGTTCTGGAGGCGGAGAAGTCGTGTCGCACCGACCTGGAGATGTACGTGGCCGTGCTCAACACGCAGAAGTCCGTCTTGCAGGAGGACGCTGAGAAACTACGCAGGGAGCTTCACGAAGGTATTTGCTCCTGCAATTGCAACCAGGTCCAAATCTATGTATTATTCCATATTTTCAACATTTGCTATGTTGTTGAGTTATAAATTGACCAGGAAAAAAGTTAACCTGACCAGAAAATATTTGTCATTTTACAGGAAAATAAACTGTATGTAATCTGATACAAATAAAGCTGTAATAATAACAATAATAAAAAAAAGGATAAAGTTACAATAGTACCAGAAAAATATTCAAATCACAATGTTAGAAGTAAAAAACATTGCAATATTACAAGAAAGAAAAAAAAAATCTTGATTTAACAAGAAATTACAAGTAAAAAGAAAGAAAGAAGAGTTTTGTAATAATACAAGCCAAAAATACATTTGTCATTTTGTGAGAAATAAATAAGTCTGCAAAAAAGTTGTAATTTCTTGCGTTTATGTATTATTTGAACAATTCTAAGTTGTATCCACATTCTTTGTGTACACGTCGGTTGCATCCAGTGTGCCGCAAGTTGGAGCTGGAGCGGCAGCAGCACAACCAGCTCAAGCACACGTGGCAGCGAGCCAACGACCAGTTCCTCGAGTCCCAGCGCCTCCTCATGAGGGACATGCAGAGGATGGAGAACGTGCTCTCCTCCGAGCAGCTGCGCCAGGTGGAGGAGATCAAGAAGAAAGACCAGGTCAAGATTCACAAAATCAAATGCGCACGAAAAAGCCCCTTGTTCAATTGCGGCAATAATTGGCTTTGTTTCACGATATAGTCGTCATTATCAGTCAAAAATGGTCATTTGGAGAACCTGGTCATAACAAACGTGTTTTTCTTGTAACATTGTGACTTTATTGTAAAGTCCTAATATTAGCATTGCGTCTTCCAGGAGGAGGACGAGAAGGAGAGGCTGAGCCAAGTGACGGATGTGCACGAGGAAGACGGCGCAGACAACACGGAGCCCTTGGAGGACTTCTTCCTGAGGCTGAGCGTCGAGGAGGTACGCCGTCACGGAAGGGGAGGCGGCCATCGGAGACGACAGCGGGTCGTTCCTTCGCGAGGGCTTTGCTCACCTCCTGCGGGATTTCTCCACCATTCATTCATTCTTGACACATTTTCAACTTACTGTCACAATATCCATCAAAAAATAGTCCTTTTTTTTATGTCCGTGCACGTTGACATCCAGTTTGTGAATTGTTTGATCTTGTTTTATCAAAACGTTCAAAAATGACTGACAATTATAACTATTTCACATTATGACTTTCTCTGAAGTAAAGTCGTAATATTGCATCTTCATTCTTCCGAAGTTATGTCGTTGAGACCGTGGTGATGATTAGTCGTAATGTAAAGAAGAAAAAATGGTATGACTTGCACGTAACGGTGTGGCGGCCGTGGCTCACGGTTTAGAGACGGTCGGCTTTGGGATCGCCGAGTCCTGTGTGGTCGTGTCCTTGGGCAAGGCACTTGACACACCAATGATGCTACTCGCACTGGTTTATGGAAGGTGCAAATGTTTGGCGGTGGTGGGAGGGGCCGTAGGCGCACACTGGCAGCCACGCTTCCTTCCGTCAGCCTTCCCCAGGCAGCTTAAGTAGCTAACCGCCACCACAGTGTCAACGTGTGAGCGCATGAATCATGTGTCCATTGTGAAGCGTCTTTGAGTTTCAAGAAAAAAGGATGCATTATTATTATTATTATTATATTGCAAAGTCCTAATATCCTAACTTTATTCTCATGAAATGACATAGTTGTGAAGTTCCGATGATAATAATTCTGACGATGGATAAAAATGTGTGTTTTGCCGTAATCTTTGCCTTTGTCCTTCCCAGCCACCGACCAACCACAGCGCCCACGGCTCCATGCACTCCCTGGACGCCGACCTGGTAGCGGGCGGCCCATCGGACCCCTACAAGGAGAACCTGCGGAGGGTCCAGTCCACCGACAGCCTGGGCTCCTCGCTGTCCGCCACGCAGGGCCTGAACCACAAGGCCAAGTCGGCCGGCCACTTGGACGAGTCGGACTTTGGACCCCTGGTGGGGGCCGACTGCAGCGCGGCGGACATCAGCTTGGGAGACGCGTGGTCCGTCGGCTCCGTCAAGTTGACGGCCGGCCACTTCCTGCTCACCAAAGACCAGGAGAAGGCCATCAAAGCAATGACGCCCGAGCAGGAGGAGACGGCGTCGTTGCTGTCCAGCATCTCGCAAGCTCCCGACACCGCCTACTTGCCGCCCGCCGGCTACCGACTGGTCAGCGACAGCGAATGGAACCTGCTGCAGCAGGAGGTACGCTCGTTGGGGCCTGCCACCGATAGCCAACGCCATTAATGCCCACTACAAACAAATAGCGTAGAAATTATTTTGGGGGGAGCCCCCCCACCCCCACCACCACCAATGCGGGTTCCTCCCCATCAGACGCAAACATGGATAGGTCAATTCCTCCACACTGAATGAACATGAATAAGGGAAAGCGCGATATCAATCTGAAGCATTCTAATGATAATTATTGCTCTTATTATTAATAATGATATGCAAGTGAGCACTTGTATTGGTGTCGCTGATGTTGTGTCCCTGCCGGATTTTGCTTGCCACCTCAGGTGAAGAACGCCGGCAGGAAGCTGGGCCGCCGCTGCGACATGTGCTCCAACTACGAGAAACAGCTGCAGGCCATCCAGGGGCAGGAAGCCGACACTCGCGATCAGGTCGACCCGCCGTCGGGTTTTGCGTTGCTTCCGGCCGGATTGGCCCGCAGGGTTTTGACGGGGACGCATGTCGGCTGGGTCCGCAGGTGAAGAAGCTGCAGGTGATGCTGCGTCAGGCCAACGATCACCTGGAGAGGAGCGTGGCCGAGAAGCAAAGTCTGGAGGATTCCGTCAAGCTGGGGAACGAGGAAACTGCCGCTAAGGTAAAGTCGGGTTGTTGTTTTTGTCACAACCCTTTTGTTGAGTTGCAAAATGTTGTGTGCTCAAAACTGGACTGATGAGGTGCTACTTGTTTATCGTAGCGAAGAATATGATCGGAAATGATCATTTTGATCTCGATTGGCCGGGAGAAATTGTATTTGTCGTTCTGCTGCCGTTATGTGAGATTTGTGGCGTACTTTTGCAGGATATTTGGATTGAACTGAATATTGTTTAGCTTTTTATTATTTGCAAATACAGAAACAAGTGGGCTCTTGTGACTTGTAAAGTAACAATGAAGAATTTCGCCAGTCTCGATTGCACTTAAACGCATTATAGTGCTAAATAAAACAAAATATTTCTATCTGTTTCTGTTTTGCAGCAATTAGCATTGGAATATAGCTAAGTTTCATCATTATTCACAAATCTGTATAGAGCTGAAAGTAAATGAGCTTCTTTGCCACATGGCCCTGGTTGATCTCTTTTACTCTGCTGCCACCCGCTGGCCGTTTTTGCAACAACTACCGTTGCTTCAACCGTTCTATGCAGTTGAGAGGCTTCATCAAAGCCTTCTGCATGCACGAGCATAAAAAACATATTAATACATCTTTGGGATCATGGCAATATTTCAAATAGAATGTATTTATATGTTTTTGGAAGCAAATGAGGGGAATTCAACCGTAAACATTTCTTGACAACGGAATGTCTTGCGTAACCTCACTCGTCGAAACACGACATTCTGATGAATATGACATTTGTGGAATATGAGTTATGAAGCAAAATTCAGGGGGCGGCCATTTTGCCACTTGCTGTCGACCGAAGATGACATCGCAGTTGCTCAGGCAACGACCAATCACAGCTCACCTGTTTTCTGAAGTTGCTACCTGAGACCTGAGCAACTGTGATGCCATTTTCACTCGATAGCAAGTAGCAAATTGGCTGCCTTCTGATTTGGATCAAAACTGCTGACTTACCATAATTAGATTAGCGTATGGAACATATTGTTGTCAAGAAATGTTTTGGGGTTGACTTACCCTTTAAAAAAGTGTCCCAATAAGCAGAAGTAAATGTCCCAATACTAGAATCATGTCGAATATTTAACCTTGAAAAACACAATTGTTTTTCGCGGTAGGCGTCCGCCCTCGTGCGACGAGTCCACGAGTCGGAAACGCTGCTCGGCGCGCTTCAGGAGGCCTTCGGCGAAGCCAAGAGGAGCACGCAAGGGCAGATGGTGAGCGCCGGGCACGGCAACGCCGCCGAGGGGCCGAGAGGCCGAGGGGCCGAGGGGCCGAGGGGCCGAGGGGCCGAGGGGCCGAGGGGCCGAGGGGCCGAGACGCCTTCCTAAGGTTTTCATCTTCTTTGAAGGCGGCGCTGGTGCGGTCACGGGAGCAGGTGGCCGACGAGCTGAGCCGACTCCAGCGGGACAACGAGAACCTGCAGGGAAAACACCGTCTCCACTCGGAACTGCTGCAGCAAGACGGCTTCATCATGCCCGACTCGGTGCAAGTGCGTGCTACCGACAGTCTCCACAAATGTCAACCGTATTCCTATTTTGGTCTCTACCTTTTCTCATCACACACACACACACACTTCTTCCCCATGATATTGCATTTTATGGACATTGCCTTGGCCGTTGCCAAGGCAACGGCTTGTAGCGACGTAAAAGCGGTCGTCAATGCGGCGGCGGTCAACATGATGTGATTTCAGCGGGATGTTGCTGTGCAGCTCGTTTAGCCTCCGCCGAGTCGAAAAGAGCATCTGAGGCGCCTCCTCCACAAAAACGCAATGTGGGAGCAACAAAAGTGTGTGGAGTAACTGCAGTCAAAAGGAAATCACAACTAGTGCAAGGATCGTCGCAGCCGTTGCTTGCCAATAACGCCACATGTGGAAAATATGCTGTCATATCAAATATAAGCCTCATCTTAATTCGATTGACCGCCGATTCATTTGAGACATGAAAGGTGACCCGTGATATGAGTCGGGGTTCAACTGTTCTATTTGTCGGTGACGCCGATTGCTTGTGCGTTGCTCGTGGGCTCAGGAGCTCCAGGCCGCGGTGCTGCAGCTGCGCCAGGACACGGTGGCGATGCGGACGTCGGCCGAGCACGCGGAGGAGAAGCTGAAGGCGGAGATCCTCTTCCTCAAGGAGCAGATCCAAGCCGAGCAGTGCCTGAAGGAGAACCTGGAGGACACGCTGCAGACGGAGATCGAGGGCTGCAAGGAGGAGCTCGGTGAGACTTCAAATTGCCATCTCGGAAGCTATGAGTCGACTAGTCTATTAATAGTCGAGGCGTCGTTTATTTATGCATTTATTGACGCGCTGCTTTTGTTTTTCTACCAAAAACTGCCTGCTGTCGCACTTCTCGCGGGCCTGGACGCCGTGTCTGTGACGCGCATGCGCAGTAGTCATCATCAAGGGTCACCCGCGATGGAAAGAAAAGCATTATGGGTAGCGGAGTGTCATGGCTATCCCGTGTTAGCAACAGAATCATTTCCCCCAAAATACGACCTCCCTTTTACTTTCATGGCACCTCGACAGTGATAAAGCAACATTTCAAAGGGAAGCGTGTGGCAAGACTATCGAATGAACAATACTGAGCTCTCAAAAAACAAATCAATAAAAATCAAAATAAAAAGGAAGCGTGCTGTGGCTGATGCCTAATAGCATTTCTGGCATCGTGTCGTCGTGTCTGCAAGCTAGCATTAGCACCGTGATGTTCTGTTTGGCACGCGTGTTGGGAGGTCTCGCGAGTTGCGAACGCGCATTGTTGCGTTTATGAACTTGGATATCGCAAGACTCGCGTGACAGTTTGCTGCAACAACGACAAACGACAACAAATTACAATCAAACACAAAATATCTTTAAGGATTTCTTTCTTTTATTTCGGGTGCATACCACATTTCGTTTGGGAAATTCAATTTACTACTTTTAAATGACACATACTCGTGAATTAAAACAAAACATTTTGGATCAAGCGTCATAATAAAAAAAAACAATACAAGTGTTGATTTTAGTTGTGTTCAGCACAGCGTCGTTTCCTAATCTGACTTATCTGATTTCACAACCTTCTAGGATTACATTGAAAAGGCTTCGCTCGTGCTACTCTGCGTAGTTTTGGGGTCCATTTTAAAATACACTATTTACAGAAAAAATAAAAATGGAGGTACAAGCTGCAAAACGTCATCCAAGTTCAATGTACGATAATCGTAATTGTCTTCATTATTAGTTTGTACATACTTTCAAAGAATTCAAGATGTAAGCTGCTAATGATGGTTTTAAAAAGCAGCCGCTTGTTGGTGCAATCGGATGCTATTTACATATCGGCGCTGTTCTGTGAAAAAATTTTTCAGGGTTCCTGCGGGGTCTAAAAAAAATGCACATGATTTTTCCACCTTCTTATTGTTTACTTGAATGCATCAATTACGCTGTTTTCTGCCTTTATATTTTGTCTTTGAAAATCTCCCCATTTGAAGAAGATATATACGAGTCGTGCACAATATTATTTACAAAAAAGTCAGCGTGCACCTTTCTAAACATCAGCGTGCACCTTTTCTGCACTGCAAAATCACCGCAGTCACTTTAGGCATAAAAATGTGTCAGTCAAATTCAATTCAACATGTCATTAAAATGTTTGAATATAAAAAGTTTTTTTGGTCTAAATTTTTTTGTCTAAAATTGAACTTAGTGATTCCTGCAAGAACCCTGATTTTTACAATATAAAATAAAACCGAATGCAGACCACACCCCAAAAATCGTCTCATGTCAATAAATATGTTGCGGTGAGTCGACTAATCGCGACTACTGTTGACGATTAGTCGACGAGCAAAATAATTGTTTGTGGCATCACACCAGCATGTATTAGTCATGTCTCTTTTTGCCGTTTTCATATTTGCTTCTATTTATATCTCTCTATTTTCTTCCCAAACAGCTTCCTTCTCCTGTTTGAAGACGGAACTGGAGCGGATAAAGGCGGAAAGGGAGCAGGTTAGGTTTGTTATCCAATTGCACCTTCAGAAAGACGGCTTGAACTACGGAAAAGCTCATTTGAATAACGTGACTAATGAGGCGCATGCTAGCGTTTGAATATTTTGGCAATTGCACATTCTACTGATTATCCCGCGAGTAATCGGATCAAATAGCGCATTTGTCAATATTGCAAAAAAAGCCAGCGTACTCGTACATGGCTGTGGTGCAAAATGCTGAAACGCGTGTCCATAATCAACGGTGTCAATCGGCTTGCTCGTTGATGATGTTGCGTGCGTGTGTGCGTGCGTGTGTGCGTGTAGTTGCAGAGCAGTTTGTCGCAAAAGACGAGCACGCTGGAAAGCATCCAGGCCTTGCGGATCGTTCTGGAGCAGCAGCTGAAAGAGCTCAACGCAGCCAAGGTACAGCAGCATGTCGCGCTCTCAGCGTACCGTCGTTTGCCCGCTCGCTTGCCATTGGCCCGAGCCGCATATCGTGTACTTTTGTTTACTCGTGAAGCTTTAGCGGCCTGCAATTTCAGTGCTAGTGGCATAGCAACGCGTCCGACACCATCTGTGGTTTAGTGCTGACGTGATTGCAGCATATCACGCACTCGCGCTTACAACTCGGAGACGTGATTGGCTTCTTGTATTCAATGTCATGTGCTCTCATTGAGTATTGCGGCCACGGCGAGCACGTTGGTCGCACTTTGATCCGGTATGGCGGCGGCACGCCATCGACTGATCACGGGATGCTCGGCGGCCTTTCATCCACGTTGCTGGAGCTCGATCGCCACAGCAGCGTCTCAAACACTCTCATTTACAATGTGATGCTCAGCGGCCGTTACTTTGGATTATGACTGGCGGACGAGTAGCACATCAGGCGCCCTTGTTGAAATGTCAGTATATCAGGGGTGTCAAAGTCCGGTCCTGGAGGGCCCGAGCGAGTCCTGCGCGCCGTCCGGGTTTCCCACGTTCAACGCAGCCGATTGATATTTCAGCTCATTAGCGAGCTCTGCGGGATGGAATCGAGTTGAATCGGCTGCGTTGGAGTAGAGAAACCCGCAGGACTCGAACCCTCCAGGACTCTGACACCTGTGCTGGAGGTTGCCGTGGTGACGTTGTGCGTGTGCGTGTGCTGCAGAGCGTGCTGGAGAGGCAAGCGTTTGAAGAGAAGGACAAAGCCCAGCGCTTGCAAACGGAGCTGGACGTCAGCGAGCAGGTCCAGAAGGACTTTGTCAAGCTTTCGCAGACGCTTCAGGTAACAACGAGTTGCTCGTTTGGCTGATGTATATTTATTTGACGTACTTGAGAATATTGCGCTCATTCCGGACATTTGCCTACAAGCATTTATCCCGTTCTGCAAACTCCCAAAGGTTCCTAACGTCGTTCCCGACGCGAGACATTTGACATAATTGCCTTTTGCGCGTTTCTCGGCCGATGGCAGCTTCGAGTCTCCAATTTGATTCAGCTGTTGAGCATTTCCCACGCAATTTCCTCTTGTCGGCGGCCGTTTTGTCGACAGGTGCAGCTGGAGCGAATACGACAGGCGGACTCTTTGGAGCGAATCGGACTCATTCTCAACGACACCAACTTGACTGACATCAACCAGCTTCCGGACACATGATGGCGCGCCCGCCTGCGGGGGAGGACGTGCCGCGCCGCCTTCCTTCTTTTGCCGTCCAAATGACATCATTCCTCGTCGTCATAAGCATCAGGTAGGAAGGAAGGAAGGAGCGGCGGCGGCGGCGGCGGCGGCGGCGGCCTTTTTGTGTACATTGAATGGTGACAAACACTACTAAAAACATTGCAAACGTGCATCCGGATTGATGAGTGGCGAAATCCCAACTTGCCTGTGGATGTCTGCTTCCTACTGTAGATATGATGACAACAAATGTCTGATTAGCTTTAAACAAGATTGAAAAAAAAAGATTTGTCGTGGAATCGAAGCACTTTTTCCCCTTTACCAGGTAACAACTTGGATGCTCCGCCCCCCCCATCGGATTGGCTCAGAATTGCTCATCACATATTGCTCGTCCCACCCCTTTGCTGAGTTTTTTCATTGTTGGGGTTCTCAAACTTGGGTACAGACCTCAATAATAATAATAATAATACCTTGTTTTGTAGCATTTCAAATAAAACAAACGCAAACTTTGGACCTATTAGAAAGTCTAATATGATTGTCACGACACATAAATCAGACATTAAGGTGTATTTTTTCTTATCTTTCTTTTCCTCATGAAGCTTCAACTTTATTTTGGAAATAGGACGTCTTTCGTCTCAACAAAATACATCTGTGTTCTTGTGAAGATGCCTTTTTCCCCCCTTAGGAATAAACATGTGACTATTCTGATAAAACTTTTTTGTTCCCTTTCGTACCATTGAGACTTTTCTTCTCGACATGAAGTGGTCGTCGTAATTATGCGTAGTTGGCCTTCTCGTGATGCGAGGGTCCTGGCAAAAGTCTGTCCCTGTAACCCCCAAAAGTTTGAGAACCCCGTTCTGCCGTTTCACACTCGACAACAACGACACGAGATGAAGGAAGGAATGGAATAGTTGCGCAAGCAGCCAATCCAAAAGGCAAACACTCCTGCGTCTGGCTTTTTCCTTCCTTTTCCTTCCCAATATGTACAAATGCAGTGAAGAAACTCATGCGACCTGACTTTTATTCTGCAGGCCCATTTGTGTGTTTGTTAAATACTGGAGCCTCCAAGGTGGAACACCACCCAAAATGATCATTTCACAACCCATAGGAAGTTAAATTCATTTCGACCTTGACGTCTTTCTTTTGACGGTGAAATTAGTCAATTGAAATCCGAGCGTTCACTGCAACAGACAAAGATATTTGTCAAGTGTGTTTTTCATCGGGTCGGTGCGGAAGAGGTCTTGCCCAGCTTGTCTGTGAACTTCAAAGCTTTGACGTAATTGTAATGACACACAGATCCCTGTAGATGGCGACATTGACTCGTTGGGTCTGAGAATCAGCACAGCTTTTGAGTAGCAGATAAGCCGAGATTCACCTCTTAATCTTTGACGCTTTGATTATGTGGGAGGGAAATGCCAACACGTTTGAAGTCGGACAAGGTTCGGCACCTCATTATACATATGCTATAATCGGGATGCGTTGTTGGGTCGTCGAAAGCGCATCTCGATGGTGACAAAGGATGACGCCATTAACGGGGTGAACAGCACACAGCATGTAAAAAAAGCCACTCGGGTTCAACTCGAGTCAAGCAGTGAGTCGCCATTGCCCACTGTACATATTTTAGTTGTATATCTGTAAATAAATGATTATTTTGCCCTCTGTCTTGTCTTTGTTGTATAGTTTAATATTTCAGAAACTTTTTTTGTGGGGGGAAAAAAGGCAAAGCATGTCATTTTGATTTCGATGATCACTCATTCGAGTTCATGCCCCGTTTAACTTGTGTGAGGTACATTTTGACTTGAAGTCCAGAATTACTCGCGTTCTAGGTGTGTTCCGCTTTGGAGGTGTTCACAAAAATGAAAGTGGGCGGAGCTATGCAGCCGGAAGCTTCCAACCAGGCAATCGGAAGACGAAAGACTCAAAAAGGTTTTGTTGATCTCCTTTACGAGCCAGTATAAATGTGATCGTTGTGATGAATATATGACCACAAATGGGTGTACGCTGAAGCTTCCTGTCATTTAACACTCCTGGATTCATTTTTTTCTCTTTTTAAATCACTTTTTTCCCATGCACTTTTCTGGTCATTAATTCATACATAAAAAAAAATCATTAGGTCAATAAAATATCAACTAAGCGTGCAAAAATGTGCATTTGACTGTTTTAGCACTCGGGCCTCAGACAGACACAAATATTTAAAGGTACAGTTTTGTTTTACACAGAGACGTATCATTTAACTAAGGTTGGAAAATTGACAAATAATTAAAGTGGAAAATTTAGCAGATTGCCAATTATTAAAATGCAGTAGAAATACTTGGGCACTGTACTTTAGATTTTTCTGGCATGATTACATGGGTATTTCTTTTTTTCGTCCTACTTTTGAAAACATTACTTTCATCTATTTTTTTTTATCAAACATTTGTATTTTTTACATTTCTGTCTAATACTGTATGGTAAGTATTGTTTTTTTTTATTTTTTTTTTAACATTTTTAATTTATTTTCCATCTATTTAGATTTTTTTTTATTGTTTAGTAGTTTATGTTCCCCCCAATTTTTTTTGTCTTTTACATATATATTTTTTTGTTTTGCCAGTTTTTTTTATTTTGTAGTCTTTTTTTGTATGTTTCTAACTTTAATCAAATTTTTGTATTTTTTCCTTTTTTTTCTGTTTTTTTTTTTAATCGAATGCCTCATCTTTGAATTCCATTTAATTGTCTATTTTTAGATTTATCATACACATACATAAAGAGCTCTTTGCACAAATCTACTACTTCCTGAACTCGATACAACTCCTTCATCCTTCTTTCATGATTGGACGAATTGATTAATCCAGGTGTGCCTGACCTCAGTAACCACGATGGCAATGGCCAGACACACCTGGATTAATCAATTTGTCCAATCATGAAAGACAGGAAATGAAGGAGGGGTATTGAGTTCAGTCGAGCTGTGCAAAGAGCCCATACGGGTAATGTGTATTTTTTTCCCCTTTGGTTATCACCAGCTAATTTAGCATGAATGCTGATAATAACGGCATCTCACACTTGACTCTCCCCACACAGACTTTGACTTGAGCCAATATTGATGCTAAAATGTTTCTTTCACGCCCCATCTCTGTTTTAAACTCTTGCATGAGGTCAAGGGCAAATCGGCCACATCCAATATGGCGAAGCATTTTACGTGTCGCACCAACCGGCAACACATCGGTTGGCCGACAGGAAGGCGGCAGAGTGCACGTCCTCCCTCGGTGCGGCGCTGCCGCTTCAATTCACCCTCGAAGAAGACGACGACGACGCTTCTCTCAAGAGGGTGGGGGGGAAAAATCACAAACTCCCCGCTTTCTAACAACACAATGGAGCATAAACGGCACGATACGCTTCCCAGGCGTGTTTTACTAACCGGATTTGTGGTTCTAATTCTCGCAGGTGAGTGCAGTTTGTTGGAGAAATGTGTTGTGCCCCCCCCACCGGGTGGGTTTTGTGATTTCAGGACACTCGACGACGTTGTCTCGAGTATCACGCACGGGCAACACCTTCACGCAATTTCCCTCATTGATGTCCCATATTTAGCCCTAATTAACTCCGCCGAACTCGTCCTCGGCCCAGTTCGATTTCGAAGCCTCGTCATCTCGACCCGACGCCCTGATAGGAAGTGAGCCAGCGAGGTTTTGGACTAAAGCGCAGCGAAAGACGAACAAGCCTCGTTGGCCTCTGCGGGGCGGCACAAATCGTCAAACTGCTCCCATTTCCCGAATTAAGAGCACCTTTGCTCGGCGCTTGAGTCTGTTTTGTGGAGAAATGGATCGCAACACTCGGTGACAACGACGAAAAGGAAAGTCACAAACACGTCCCTGACTCAAGTCCTCGCGGCGGCACGCTTTCTTTCCAGCGGAGACAATCGTGTGTCTTTTGACTTCCTTTTCTTGATTCCTTTCATCCCTAAATGCAACTGCGTCTTTCTGTCCCTGGCTCGTGAATTTCTCTTTTGGACGAATACATTTATCGGGCAGCAACGATCGCTTACGTCAGGGAATCCGCAGCATGTTGTTTTCATCTTCTTGCCTTTCACAACAGCATATTGTTGAAAATGGCTCATTTCATCCGATTGTGCGAGTTTAGCATCGACAAGCTGGCACCGCATCCACAACACGATCATTGCCGTCCATACTGCGATATTGCTTCCAATATGCGTCGACACAAATTGATAACATTGGCGATACATTGCCGATATGTCACAAGGATGCATGGAAATGACTGATGCGATGCAGTTGGTTGTTTGCAAATTGCATGAGACTTATTACAGCAAATATGCAGCAACTGATACGTTTCATATCATGTATGAATGATATCATTACGAACTAGTGAGGATAAGAGATTGGATGGGCAGCATCACAACCGCGGTGGCAAATGGGAATCGCGCAATCGGTCATAATACGACATCGTAAATACTTTGTTTTATTAAAGTATTTACAAACGAGCCTCTGCCTATTTGGGGCTCACGATTCATCGCTTCTATTTGCCGTTACGAGCTATCACTTATTTGCGGCCTTTTTCAAAAGCTCTAAAATGCCACAAGATCGCCGTGCTAATAAAGTAACAATTGGTGTCAATGAGGTATGTTTGTTTGCCGTGGATCAACCACTTTTGTGTATTTGCATTATGATGACAGTTGCCGTCTCAGCACTTGAGGCAACGATGCGTCGCGTTGGGATACGTTCTTATTGCAAGCGGTTTTGGCTCGGAGGCGAGCGGCAAACAAATATGGATTCCGCGCGCCACTTTTGGCAGTTTGACGGGCCCGATAGCAGCAAAACGGCTGACGAAGGCTCGCTTCCCTGTTTTTATTTGGTGTTGCGAACAAAAACAGCAACACCGCACGGGTGCTTATAATGATTGAGTTCAAAGGTGATGTGCATACAAGTTGGATCCGAAAATGTTGGACAAACGTCTCTTAAAGATGAAATGCAAATGTGTTGCTATGTCAAGTTAAATATAATTGAACTGCACTTGCTATCCAATACATAATCCCTCTTCAGTTTCTTGCCTTTGCTTGATCAAATATTTGCTTTCATTGTATTTCATGTTGTTTTTACTTATTTATGTGTTGCTATTAGTCGTAAGTGACACCTTTTAAGTGTAAAGCGTTATTTGAAGACTGCGTGACGTCCTGCATGTCGCGATCGCGTCTTTGCTCGACTGTTGAAAGGAGACCGATTCTGTCCCCGTTCATCTCGAAGACGATGTCGGAATGGCAACAAAATGGCTGGTTGTGAACGTTCTGCGTTTGTTTGAAGGCGCTTTATAAATAGAAAGGACTTCACTCGACTAGCGTAGCATCAACGCAGGTTTGCGTTTGACGGTCTCGACGGTCTCGCGTGACTGAACATGTTAGCGCTAACGGCTTTCATTCCAATTTGGGTGACAACTCCAAAATGATTCATGTGCGTCCGTTTTGTGGGCCGGTTTTAGCGCCAACTGCAGCGCGACAAAGCGCTCGCAGCAAGCACGCCGCGCCTTTACTGGGACAAGCGGATCTTCTTGGTTCGCCAAAGTGATGTTCGATTGTCTTCCAGGCCGGACGCCGACGCTGGCCATCGACATCTACACGGAACCCGAGGTGATGGTGGAGAACGGGACGGCGTGCGTGCTGCGCTGCACCTTCAAGTCCAACGAGGTGATCAGCAGCGACGTGACCGTCGCCTGGAACTTCCAGTCCAGTCAACCCGACACCCGCTTCTCCAAGGCGCCGCAAACGGTGAGTCGGGTTAGAGGGCCGAAGACCTGAACGAGCTTCCGGCGTCTCCGAAGGCCGCCTCGTCCCAACGTTGGTCCCAAATGCGGCTCAGTGTTGCGCAACGTGATGAAATGAATGACTGGCTGGAAAAGTGCAAAAATCAATGGACAGCTTTTCAATTCGTCACGTCAATCGTCGGCAATTTTGGCCTCAATTACGAGTCACGCGGTCCCAACACCCAAAGAGAATCCTGACTTTTCCCTCCCCCCCCCCTCCCTCCCTCCCTCCCTCCCCCCCTCTGTGTTGTGGCAGTTCTTTTACTTCTACAACGGGAACGCGGCCCCCCTGTCAAAGGAGTTCAAAGATCGGGTGCAGTTCATCGGCGACATCAACAAGAGGGACGTGTCCATACGGCTCAACCCGGCGCAGTTCAGCGACAACGGCACCTACTTCTGCGACGTGAAGAATCCGCCCGACTTCACCGGCACGCCGGCTCGGACCGAGCTGCGCGTGGTCTCCAGAGGTGACAAAAGTACATTAAGTCGCAAAACATCTCAGGGCGCCCTCTAGTGCTGCGTGAAAGAATGACTGACAAAGTGCACTTCAGTTGTGTTTCGCTTCAGTCCAACACGTTGCCGTGGATTTGTTGTCATCGAGCGCGCCAAAGTCGGAGCGCGGCGTACCTCGCCGCTGTGCCGGCGCTCCACATTCTTGTGCGTGCGTGTCGTCCGCTCCCGCCAAGCGTGCGTCTGCGTGTGGCGACTCGCTTGAGAACATTCCACGCAAGCAACATGTGAAAAACATCACAAACAAAAAACCTTTGACGCCAACGTCCGGCGGGATTTGACGCGCGTCATGGCAGCCAAAATCCCCAAATGGGACGTCCCGAAGACGGCCTTTGTCATGACGTAGGCATGCCGCAAGAACGCCACGCCTCGAGCACGTCCACGATCGTCGTCGGCCATGTTGCAGAAAGGGCTGCACGTTCACATGATGTTTATCAGTAGCAGCTAGCATACCAGGCTAACAAACACGCGCGCACCAACTGACTGGCGTTTGTGGGTGTTTGCGCAGAGTCTCTTCCTCGGAGTAACATGGCCGTCATCGTGGGATCGGTGTGCGGGGTTTTGGCGCTGCTGGTGCTCGTCCTGGTGGCCGCCTGCGCCGTCATGAAGGTGCTTCACAACCGCCACGATTATCAAGGGTAGGTCGCCCGTCTTTTCGCACCCTTGTGACGCCACTTGCGTCTTTTTTTTGGGTGTGGGGCCGCCATTATTATTCAAACCGCTTGGACTACAAGACTCGTGGGAAGAAAAAAAAACGGTTTGGGAAATTGGGATTTGTTGTGAAATTTCACTATGAGACTAAAATGCACTAAAAGCTTTACAGGTGAACTTAATTGGACACAATAAGCCCCGAAAAGATGGATTGTGGCCTGTTTTACTGCCGCTTCACTGCCCCCCCGCTCCTCCTCCTGTCGGGTGGACTCGTCTTGTTTGTGTTGCGAGCTGTTGATGACGCGACAAGCTCGCTGGCGACTTCCCTCCGACGACGTCGGGTCTGAAACCTCGTTGGGAGTGTCAACGTGTTGCAGCAGAGAGACTGGAAGACTCACAGAAAGGCACGGAAGCGGACGTTCGCGACCGCTTGTGAGTTCCGTCGTTCAGGCCCGTTTTGCAAGTTGGGCAAAAAAGGACTCAACGGTTCGTTCAAGGTCAAAGTTCACCTGTAAAGGTTCACGTGCATTTCAAGCTGATTGTGAAAACTGAAGTTTCTACGTGAATAACGCCGACTGTGATTGGTCTAAAACTACGTACGCCTCTTAACACATTGCATGGCTGCTGGGTTTCTTGGCAATCTGGGAAGCAAACTGAACGGAGCGCTTGGTGCAAACAAATATTGGATGACATTTCAGCCGCATTATTAACACGTGCGTGGCGACCGTTCCGCCGCGGTCATTGGCCATCTTTGGGGTTGCCGTTTGCCGCTCGCTCGCCCGCTCGCATCCCTCTTTTTGTTTCTCAACGTCATTGTTTGTCCCGCTCGTCCAACGCACTAACCCGCTGCACGCTAACTTGGCCTGATCAATCAGTTAAGCATGTTGACGTCGCTCGCCGCTAGTTGAAGTGCATGAAAACGGGTTACACGCATATCTGGGAAAAATGGATGTTGCATTACCAAGAGTGACCTGTGAGAGGCAGCGCGGAGCCGCCACAAGGCATCCGACAGCTGGAAAATACAAAGGAGAAATTTCAAGCTCGCTGTTAGCTTTTCTGTTGCAAATAATTGCGCTGAATGAAACGTTGAAGAAAGTCAACGCAACCAGTTGCTGTTTGTGATGTCACTGGCGGGCGTGGCTCGGGTGCAGAGACGCTCGCTCGGCAAGCAGAAGGTCGGCTGTTCGATCCCCGCTCTCCCCGAGTCGCGTGCCCTTGTGTCCTTGGGCAAGGCACTTGCTACTCGCACTGGAGCATGGAAGGTGCGAAGGTTTGGTGGTGGCGGGAGGGGCCGTAGGCGCACACCGGCAGCCGCGCTTCCGTCAGCCCGGGACAGCTGCGGCCACTTCAGTCGTTTACCGCCGCCACCGTGTGAATGTGTGCGCGAATAATGAAAAATTGGGGCGCGTCTTTGAGTTTCCAGAAAGGAAAGCGCGCCATCAATCCCATGCATCGTATTATGATATCAAAATCCACAAGACGGGATCATCACTCCAAATTGGCCTGATTTTCGGTATGCGTGTACCCGACTTCAGTTGAAAACGTCACCTGGAATGTGAAAACAAGAAAGTTCCATCCATCCATGAATTTATTGATTTATTAATTGTCTTCAAATTGCAGGAAGAACGACAGTGAATATTCACTCGTCGCCCCCAAAAAATCTATATTTTGCTTGCAACTGAAATTGCAGTACAATAATGTCAACGGTTCGATAAGCAAGGACGTCGTCCATTATTTTGTCTTTCTGAGTCTCGCTCGTCTCACTGTTGGAATCTGCTGGTCGGCGGGTTGCAAAAGGAACCGGAAGAGTGCGTGCACTCGGCGGGGGGTGGGGGGGGTGAAACGGGCCAAAATCCAAATGTCTTATGATGTCATCAGCAGGTTGCAACAGAAAGACTGGAAGAGTCACAGAAAGGCATAGAAGTGGACTCTGGGGAATGATTTGATCCTGGAATTTTTGAGACTAATGTGGAGTGCAAATATTTCGTACATCTGGCTTCGATGCCCCGCCTTCTCACCACTCAGTCATTTTCATGTCCCCCCCCCCCCCCCCCCATTGTGTGTGTCCGTGTTGTCCTGGTCTGTCCATCGTGCAACAACCGCACCGTGGCCAAACCGTAACCCCAAACTAGCTGTATAAACTTGGAAAGTGCGCACGCCCGGCCTCCGCAGCCCATCAAGAAGACGGAGTCCAAGCCGGAGGGCCCCGCGAGTACCGGCCCCTCGGGTCAAGTGCAGGTAGGAGCCCAGGGGACCCAAGCACACCCCAGCCATGTCAATCTAAAGGTAGGGGGAGGGGGAGGGGGAGGGGCTTAAAAGTGATGCTCAGCGTCAGCTTTGTTGGCTTTTGCCGGCAATGAAATGACGGCAAGTGTTGTGTTTGTGGCAGGGCCCGGTGATATACGTCCAGTTGGACCACTCGGGCAGCAAAAACTCCTTCCACAAGATGGAGCCGGTGGTCTACGCCGACATTCGCAAAAACTGAAACGGACTGGGGGGGGGGACGCACGACAAAAAAAGTCCAAAACACACGCCGGCAGTCAAGTATCGGACCTCTCGTACCCGGTGCTGTCGGGTGCGCTCGCTTGTGTATGCGGGGACGCCTTTCCTTTTCTTCTGTCTTTCTTTTTTGTCCTCTGCCGTCACTTCCGCTCGGCGTGCGCTCCCGTTGTTTTGTCATTATTGGGTCGTTTGGAAATATGCCGGCGTCAAACTGCCGCACGTTTGGACACGGGCAGACATTTGCAGAAGCTTTCCACATTCCTTCCGCAGCCAAACAATTGTTTTGCTGAACTGTACATTGTTTTAAACATTTTATGACCCGTGACTACGGTTTAAAAAAAAAAAACATCGACTTTTGAACAGGTTGCAATTGTTTGACATTTTCACGTCAGGAAATACGGAACAAAAGTGCGCGATGATGTCACGAAGCGGGAAAATAGAAAAAATGCTTTGAAAGCTGACGGAAATATTTCTTGCGAGCAATTTAAAAAACCGGCACCGTCAGAAGCTACTTTGAAGGAGACGCGTTATGCACAATTTTGGCTTGCCGGTTGTCCGAAAGTCGTTACCATGACAACGATGATGCGAGCCGGCAAAAGTCACTTGCAAGAATTGGAGTGACTTTTTGTGGCATTTTGGAAGACGAAGGTGCGAAAATGTCCACAATGTGTCCCCTTTAAAGAAGACCGCATTGTTCAAAAGGACAAAATGCAAATCTTGCTCAGTCGCGCCCGTCCCTCCAAAACCGTGACGTTTGTCACCAGCGGCAAAATGGCAAATCGGAGCCGCCGGATGACGTCAGCAGGACGTGGAAGTCGTCATAATGATGATATTCAGCATTCATAACAATGCAGTGGAATCTCAAGCGACTTTTATTTATTTACAATCTCAAACTCTTACATTTTAGCGCTAGGATAAACTGCAGATCAACTTTAAACATGATTTATTCAAGTATCATAAAAGTGAAATGCATGAAAACGACTCCTTTGATTATCGTCATGTAATTGTTGTCAAACTACCGGCGACATTTTGTCATATTTCTAACGTCCTTTCGCTTTTGCAAAATTGTCAAAACAAAAAAGTCACCACAAAGCAACTTTTGTTGCAAAAAGTATTCAGGCAACAATTTTGCAATCTGATCTTTTTTTCTTTTTTTTTATCATCTAAATAAATAAAGTAGTAATATTACAAGTGAGATTTGAAAAGCTAAATGTGTACAAATTGAGAACTTTAATGTAATAGACGATCGGCACAATAATACGAACCTTTTTGTAATATTATAAATTGCAAGCAATGCGAGATCGCGTCACTTCATTTATAAAATATTGATACCATCCAAAATGTCAAATGAGTGAAACTTCACACTTTGCAGACGTGACAACCATAATTCTCCTTTAAAAATCTCAGCAATATTACTCGCATAATCAGACTTTATTTTTTTAAATAAATACGATTTGTCAATTTTGCTAAATGCCAACGTAAAATGTAGTACTTTTTCCTTTTTTTTTTTTTTTAAAAATCGGGATTTCCCCCCCATAATATTCACACAACAAATGCCTTTTGTTTTTGCTTGTTGAGATTCCACTGTTGTTGTTGTTGTTGTTGTTGTTTTGAAGTAAACCACTTTGCATGTAGCTTAGCCTTTAGCCGCTCACGGTGGCCTGACAACTCACGTGACCGTGAAAGTCGAAGCATGTCGATGTCGTCCTTCCGCGCCCCATTAGAACGTTTAACCAGAAAACAACTGGAAAATTCATATCTATACATTTGTTTAACTTATTTTGTTTTTATTTTGCATGTTGAAAGTAAAAGGCAAATGTTCTCTTGAGGCGCAAATGCTGTTTGCATGCAATCTACTAACGTGATGATTCTATAACCAAAAAATGCTTGTTGACGTGTAAGCATCGAGCTTTATTTTGTATTTATTTTTAAATAATAATAATATAAACGGGCCAAACGTGTTCATCCTCCGCGTTCCGGTGACGCCAAATTGACGCGTCATCCCCTGTGCGTGATGCGTCACGTTATCGCGTGCCGTGACGTCACGGATGCGTGACTGTTTACTCCGAGTGCATTCCAGGCTCATGAGCATGCCCCGCCCCTTTTCGCCTCATTTTTGGGTGGTCCAAGCTGTGCCTGCAGGAGTGACGTGTAGTGACTAAGAGGAGCCACCAGAGGTCAGCATTTGCATGTTAATGAGATATCGATGGACATTAAGAAAAACGTTTTCTTAAAATATTACAATTTTGTTTTTAAAAAAAAATGCCAACCACTATCATAAGAAAAAAAATCTGCCTATTTTCCCCCTAGACTATGAGAACAGGTGTACGTTTATTACGAAACAATTGTCACAACACAATTTATTTTATTTCAAAAATAGAAGAAATTGACATTAAGTGTTGAATAAAATTCAAGTCAATGTGGATGACAAATTGCATTACAACTTATCAAAAAAAAAAATATATATATATATATATATAATTCTTTAGGCGTTTCTCCACTACGAGTGAACATCCAAAACTCTGAATTTCTGAGAATTAAGTCCGATTTTTAATGTTTGATGTGATTGGTGTCCTTAGCATGTTAGCATAGCATGTTAGCATAGCATGTGAACTCGCTGCTTCACTACTGCAGGCACTGCCATCTTTTACAAGTTACTGCAACGTCTTCACCCAAAAACAACAACTTGGACGACAAGTCGGGTTTTTTTTCTGTCGTTTTCCCAGTTTGTGGTTTTGAGCTGCTGGTGGCTGTATGCGTGCGTGCGTGTGCGCGCGCGCTTGTGCTTGTGCGTGTTGCCGTCGTCCACGTGGTGATGTAAAGTATAAATTATAAAAAGACGGACGGTCCTAGCTATGCTTTTCGACTTTGTGTGTGCTAAATAGTTGTTCTATTCGATAGTGTCTTTGTTTGTTGTAAAATAAAGTACAAAAAAAGAAGAAGAAGAAAAAGAAGAAGAGTGCACTACGTCTTAAATACGGAAGACAAAAACCTGCCCTGTGATTTTTATTTTTGTATTCTCATCTCGGAATGACTTTGGCCTCTTGTTTGAAAAGAAATCTAAAACTGGAATGTTGTACATTTAGTGCCTTTTACATTTCATCAGCTAACTTGAACGTCTGCTTCAGATAGAAAAGATAAGATTCATTTATTTTTTTCCTTTTATGTATGTATTTTTTGATACGCATAATAGCCTGTTCTGTATCCACTTGTTCAAATTTTCTATAAAAAAAATGGATTTCTGGCCAAATGTGATTCGTCTCATTTGCATTCAAAAGCTTCTTCAACAATTTGCCGATTGTCGAAATCCAGTCGGCATTTTCACATCACATTTCAGAACCAAGGGTGGAAATTCCTTTTTTTCTTGTCATGTTGACACTTTTTATTTCTAGTTGGCTTTTTTTTTCATTCTAGGAATACTACTTGGGAAAATATTTTTTCCTTGTCATATTTGAGCTTTTTACTTTTCTCCTCAATAATACGATTTAATGCTGAGCTGACTATTTTTTTTTCTCATAGCACTATTATTTGGCTGTTGTAACTTTTCCCCCATCAAATCTTCACACAAAATGTTTTTATTTTTGTTGTTGTCATTTTACAAGACTTAACAAAAAGTTAATTATTGTTGATTATTTTTGTGTGTGTGACAAAAGTTGAAAGTGTTCAGAATGCAAGAAAGTCAAGCAAAAAGATGAGCGTCTTTTTTTTATTTAATAGACGGTGCACACAAAAATAAATACAACTAAATGATTAATAGCGTGTGAGTAAATTAGCCTCTGTTTGCATGTTATGAAATGAACACAGGATAGAAAAATCATAAGTTAATTTTTAAAGTAAGACTTTTAACAACAAACTTGTTTTTAAAGGTTTGAAAGAGTTTTTTTTGAACAACAAATTTTCCGGAAAAAAGGTGATCAAATTGTCACGTGCAGTCTTGCGGCTTGCGAATGTTTGTTTGTGACGATAACAATAATGTCGTCAAAGCGAGAGAAGCATTTTGCACGCCGTCCACCCACAAGGTTGTTGTACTCGTCCCGTGCTGAAATTGTGAAAATGGCCCCCGTTTTGTCCGCCGGCTTGAGTTTTCTTCCGTGGCTCGACGGCAGTGAGAGGAAACGTTGGTTGCGGAGGCCCAAAGCCGGCGAGGGCGTCGTCACTGAAGCCCGTCTGCAAAAGCGCTCAACAGCACACATCGTTAGCCGTCAGTCACAAGGTCTGGAAAGGACGGCGAGCGCCAACCCAACGCACCGTTGTCCCAGCGGGCCGGCGCGTCGCTCGCCGCGTCGCTCGCCGCGTCGCTCGCCGCGTCGCTCGGCGCCGGCAGCAGCCGCGTGTACTTCAGCTCCACTTCCTGCGATATCAAGTCTTAACGTTAAAAGCGTACGGCGGGTTGAAACGCGAGGCCGGCGCTTGACACCACGAACGAGCAACATTCACAAGCAAAAGCCCGGAAAAAGTCAAAGTAGTCCAAGAACGCGCATCGACGAAGTTCCGACATCAGACGGCAACGTTTACGAAAGAATAATCGTTCAAAAGGGGGACCAAAAAAAAGGTCTTAAAGAAAGGTTGGCGGCCGACTTGACTCCGTTCGTGTGCAGCATAACAGCTAAGTGCAGCTTCAGCGTGTTTACTTTGAACTCTGCCTTCCACTTAAGTTTGCAGATGTCAAAGATTCTGCTGGCTTTTTGTGTCGAGCATTTTGAGGAGTTGCTGACGTGCGGCGCCTTGAAGACGGGAACCAAAATCTACATGTCAAGTGTTTGACGGGATCCTCGCCATTTGGTTTTGTTTTCGGCGCCAAAGCCCGAAGGCCGTCAAACTCTGGAAAGAAATCCAACCTTTCCAAAATGTCAACGGGGATTGCTCAACGCTTGGGAAAATATGTTCTCCATTGCTCTTGTTATGATTGTAATTTAAAAAAAACGAAGTGTCGGAAAGGCTAGCAAAATGTCGGAAAAGGCCGTCTGTGCATTTGTCCAAATAAGCAAGCAGGAAGTTGAGCGTGTTGGCGTACCTTGAGGTACTGCAGGTCGGCCTGCAGGAGGCGCAGGTGAGTCATCAAGCGTCTGCTGAGGTTCGGTCTCCCGCCGTTCTCCGACGACAGCAGCTTGCTCATGTCCATGGCGCCCACCGCTGTGTGGTCCTGGTCCTGGTCCTGGTCCTGGTCCAGGTCCAGGTCCTGGTCCTGGTCCTCGTCCACGTGGCAAGCGACGCCCGGATCCGCTGCGCCTGCGGGACGTGACGTCACGTGAACACGCTTGAGGGCGTCCAACTTGTGCTTCCTCCTTTTGCAGCCGGCGTCTTTCCAGACTCGACGCTAACGTCAAAGTTCGTTTTCAACGTGACTTGGGTTCAAATTCCGAACGTGAACGTCTTCAACGTGACTTCACAGCGACGCCACAAACGAGTCCTGTTTTTCGGCGTAACATTTCTTTCCTAAAAATGAGTTCAAATCAAAGGCACGCATTCAAACGAGCAATTTGCGTTGCCTTGAATGCAACTTCTTGACAACGACGTCACACGAAAACCCACAAATTGGCGGCGTCTTTGGACGTGACTTTTTTGAACACCAAACTATTTTCACGCCATCTTTTGAAGGACGGCAGAAAACGCGTCGGCTGCCGAATCTTCAGCAAAGTAAGGGACAAAGAATTATTCGTGCTTTTCACAAAGAATGGTTGAAAAAGGAAAGCTTGGCTTCGATGCGCTTGACGTGTTGTTTGCTATTGCTAGCTTGATTTTGTGAGCAATTGGGCTCTTTTACAGGACGGATTCACTTTATGACGTTCTTGGCGGGCGGCTTTGAAATGGCCCGTTTTCCGTCGTGCGGCAAATGGAGGCAACGTTGCCGGCAACGTTGACGGCAACGTTGACGGCGGCTGGCAAACGCAGAACTTTAGCTGAGTGGCAAGTGTTGAGCTGCCGATCCGGACGGAGGCCATCGGTACCGAAGAGAATCTTCTCTTTACATTTTTATTCTAACTGTTTCAATGTACTTATTTCCTCAGTAGAACTTTTATCTGCGAATGTCTTTTCTAAGCGCCGTCCCGATTCCCGCTCACGTCATCATGTCTAACGGACCTTGCCTGTTTCCACATCAATGGGCCAGGATCCGGGTTTGAACTCAACGCGTCTTGGATGATGTGCTGTAGAAGTGTAAAAAGTCTGATCTGCTTCCCGCCCTCGTCGTGCGTATCGAACTCAGGACTGGGGCTGGTTCCCGGGGAGGCGGGGCTTAAGGATTTGGAGCTTTTATGATGCTGCTCTTCAAGATAGTTGAAAATGTCGGCTGAAAAGACGCACTGAGCGGCAGAACTGCAGACATTTCTTTGTCACTTGTCCGCAATATTCTGATCAATAAAACCTTCGAAGGACTCGATTCACGATCTCCAGTCTGATTCTGAAAAAGCTCGATTACCAACGCGCGGAAAACGTAAGGATCGTTTTCCAACGGTACGAAGCCGCTCCAAGTCAATTCAAAGAAATAAAAGATTGCGCAGCAAAAAAATGTACGACTTTGTTTGATTTTCTTCCCATACGAAGGAGGCGTGTGTTCAAATAGTTTGAATGTCTGCCATCTTGTATCTCGAGGTCAGGCTGAGTGTCCTTTTTTGGGGGAAATGAAAATATGGTCAACCGAATGAGACGTTTTGTAATCGGCGCGTGCGTCTCGCTTGCTCGACACCCAAATGAGTTTTTTGACGCCGCAACATTGCTGATGTTTTCCAATTCAACTTTCTTTTCTTGAGCATTGCTTCAGACTTTGTAGTGTTCTTGAACGTTCTTTGGAATCACAATGGGTTCTGTTTTAAACTTTAGCCAGGAAAAAACCCAAACAAACACGTTTTCTTCAGGCTCACGTCACATTCAAACCTTATGTTTGCTTTTGTATCGACACGAATGTCTTTTTCTTCAACATTCACATCAAAAGCCCAAACGAGTCGTCTTCTTGAATGTTACCCTTGTTGAGACTTTTTCATGCTTGTCTCAACGTTCCATTTTCTGCGCGGCTTTTGCCACCGTGGATCCATTTGCGGCGTGAACACGCAAGCTGCAGTTACGCTTTGGGCCAGAGGTGGCAGCGGCGAGTTAAAAAGTGACAAACTGCACAAAGATCCTTTCAGATGTGAAATGTGCAAGAGATGAGAGGCGTACCGTTACGTTGGGTCTGGACGTCATCGGCGGCAGGCGAGGGGCTGGGCGGGCGCGGGGACGGGGGCGGGGGCGGGGACGCCGTCCTCTCCTCGGGGTCGTCCTGGGTCATGTGGTTGAAGAGGAGCTGCTTCAGCTGCGCCACTGCAACAACATGCGGCAGTTTCCGCGCTCAAGATAACAATTCAATCATCTTCAAAATTGTCACGTTAACAAACAACATCTCGGAGGTTGATTTCAGTCCAAAACACATTTTCTAGCCTTTTCTTTTTTTCGCTTAACATCTTGTCAAAATCTCTCATTGGTCACACTATAGAATGTCTTTTTAGCATTTTGACTTCTTCATAAAAAGGTTCCGGTTCGACTTACGCGTCCTTAGAGCTTCTTCGGCTTTGGAGGACGAGGATGGAGAGTTCAAAGAAGAGGACGAAGCTTCCGCTTCCACCTCCGCCTCCTCCCCGTCCTCGTCCTCGTCCCCGTCCTCGTCCTCCAGCTGAGCATCCAGGAACGCCTCCAGCTCTTCCTCGTCCACCCCGCGCTCCTCTTCCTCCTGGTCGTCCACGGACGCCGCCCCCTCCTCAGGCTCCTCCTCCTCCTCGGCCTCATCCTCGTCCTCCGACTTGATGCCGTCAAAGGCGTTTGGCGCGGGAGGGGCCGGAATGTCGGATGAGTCTGACAAGAATACGAAGGTTGCATTTGGTTCCCGTGCGCCGCAACGATGATTAGGATGCAAGAATGCAAATGGACGACGTCAACTACCCGACGTGTCGCTGCCGTCTTTGTTGGGCTTGTCCAACGCGCAGTTGATGATCTCGATGGCGTCTTGCTCACCTCTGGCGAAGGAAAGAAACGCAGAAAACCACAAACTGTAATTTTATCATTCTATAATCCTAAAAAAAAAAAACTGATGTTCATTATAGAAACAAAATTACGTATTCGATTTTGAATAGCTTTCAGAAACACATTTTTCTAATAACCAATTTTTGGCCAAAATATCGAAACAATTAAGTAAAAAAAAATTAATAAATCAAAAAAAGAAGAAGAGTAAAACGTTCTTAAGTAACACATAAATATGTGGAACATTTTAGAAATGTTTTAGTTAAAAAAACAACAACATATAAAGCCCAAAAGTAAAATATATTTTGAATTCTGAACAAAAAAAGATATAAAATCCCAGAATGGAAAATACGAACTTAGTAAAGTAAAAAAAAAAAAAAGCATTTTTCATCATTTTTTTTTTTTTTACAAATGGCATCATAGGAAACAAAAAAGAAATGACTATAAAAATCATGGAAATAAAACTTTATTCATTATAAAAATAAAATCTTACAATAAAACAAAAAATCAAGAAGAATCTGCCCATTAAAAAAAATATGTACAAAAACGTTTTAAAAAAATCACTGTTAATTTAAAAAACGATTGAAAAAAACATTTGAGAGAAGACGTGCACAAACAAGACGTTCGACTCATTCTAAACCCTAAAATGTGAAACAAAAAAAGGTTCCGCGGTAAAGCGAAAGCAGAAAGAGTTGTGGCGCTCCTCACTGAGTGGGCGTGGCTGGCGCGTCGCCACTCGGACCCTTGTTGGCCTTCATGGACTCGGCGCACTGCGTGATGAGACATTGCCACCTGCGGAGGCAAAAAAAGGGGATTGGAGGCAGGCGGGCCCGTTGCCACGGAAACGCGCCCCGGCCCAACTCACGTCCTCTGCTCGGACACGCTGTGCGCCGTCAGCTCGTAGATCTGCGGCCCGTTTTCCGACATGGACAGCACGAAGAAGGACTTTTTGTCTGCGGCGCAAAATGGCAGCAAAGCAAGTCGTCAGCGAACGACGCCCGCAAAATGCGCCGGCCAATAAGGAGGCGGCCAATCATTACTGGTGGCCACGGGTCTGACGAGGACGGTGGCCAGTTTGACGAGCGGGCTGAAGCTGAGCTTGGACTCGGCGGCGCCGGCCGCGTTCTTGCTGTGGAACTTGAGCAGCAGCCGCTCGTCCTGCTTCTGCAGCACCACCAAAATGTCCTCCAGCAGCAACGTGTGCACATCTAAGGCGGCAAACGGAAAATCAGCATTCGCGGACGCCATCTTGCGTTACAATTGAGTTGATGTTTTCTTTGATATCATTTTTACTTCTTTGGAAGTTTGCAGTCATCGTGTTTTCATAATGAACGTTTTTGGGGTTAACAATTTGTGTTGCTTTTTTTTCAATGCGTTTTTATAATCCACTTTTTTTTTCTTTGAAAGAATCACTTCAGTTTTGGCAATTCAAGTCACGCGTGCAATTGACGAAATGGTGCCGTACCGATTCGTTTGTCTTTGTTGACTTTCCATGACAGCGGTCCCTCGTGGACCATCTTCCGCTTGGTCAGGTCCAAATTCTGGAGGACGGTCACCATTTGATCAGTCCCGACAAAAGACAAACTGGGCTCGCTCGGAGGCATTTTTCTTTTTCTTTTCTTTTTTTTCTCACCCGCAGCTCGGCGATGAGCGGGTTCTCGTTGGCTTTTAGCGACGAGATGTCCAACCTTCTCTGATAGTCCAGCAGCCTCTTTTGTGGTTGGAGGAGGTAACTTGAGATTTGCGTTCCACGTGCGGCGTGCGGCGCGCGGCGTGCGGCGGCGCGCGGCTTCTACCTGCTTGTTCTCCGCCTCTTTCAGCGCCTGGTTGACGTGCTTGAGAATCTGCCTGCAGCATTCCGCCGCTTTGTTGACCTTCTCCGCCTCCTCCGCATCCTCTGCAAACATCGGCACCATCAACTCGACACGTCGCACAGGGCGGCGTACGGCGAGCGTCCGTTCGCCGCCGCTGATAATTAGCCACGACGGCAATTCCTCGCAAAGCTCCGATGGCTAAAAATAAGAATACAGAAAATAAACTTACGTGTGAAAATGAGGACGAGCAAAATGTTTGATCCCTTAGAAAAAGGTAAATGCCCAAAATGTTGCAAATGTTCAAATAACATTAGCGCGCGCGTGCTAAAAATGCCCCAAATCTGTTAAAAATAAAAGACGATCTAAAAATGTGCCGAAATGTTTTATCATTTGTGGCGAGCGTGGCTGAGGTCGTTCAGCACCGGGAAGGTCGGCCGTCCCCGAGTCGTGTGTCCTTGTGTCCTTGGGCAAGGCACTTGACACGCCAATGTGCTGCTACTCACACAGGAAGGTGCGAATGTTTGGCGGTGGCGGGAGGGGCTGTAGGCGCGCACTGGCAGCCACGCTTCCTTCCAGCGGCGGCTACTTAAGTAGCTCGCCGCCACCGCGGTTGTCAATGTGCGCCAATGATGTTTTCGTTCCATTGTAAAGCGTTCTTGTTGTTGTTTGAGAACGAGAGTTGACTTAAGAAAGTCGTCGCTAAGAAATCCAATTGAAAAGGGAAGGCTGACTTCTTCTTTTTTTTTTCTTACGCGTGCATTTGGCGATCTTGTCCAACAGAAGCGGATACTTGGTGGCTCGCTGCATTTCCACGGGGATGATGTCCTTGAGCTGCAGCCGGCGGCACAGCCGGTTGCTCTCGGCCGCCTGCGCGCAAAAACACAAAGGGGGCGTGGCCGAGTTGCGTTGCGGCGGCGGGTGTCGCGCGCGCCTCACCTGCATGAACAAGGTGAACCTCTGGTCCTTCTTCTTCTTGCCCTTGATGAGCTCCAGCGCAGACGGTTGGTTGCTGCAGAACGTTGCCACCGCGCGGCGAATCTTCTCCTCTTCCTCGCCGCTGAACTGCAACCCAGGTCATTAGAGGTCACGAGCATCCGTGGCGACGCCCCATCGCAACGCCGTAGCCGCCATATCGCCGCGCGCTACGTTAGCGCTCGTACCCAAGCCAAGAGATCCTCTCCGATCTGACCGATGACAAACGTCTCGCTCCTCTTCCTGATGGCCGCCATTTGCTCCGTCAAGGAAACTGCGGGGAAAGGTTTGGCAAAGCATTTGCGGAAGTCAGTGGCTAAAATTCTGCTACGACCAAAACCTTGATTTAAAAAAAAAAACCGGTTCTTCAGCCTTAAATGCAATGTTTGAGTTTGAAGACGAGCGTTTGCTGACCGTGCAGCTCAACGATGTCGTCCAGGTTGGCGAAGATGCTCCTGACGTCGTCCGGGGGCAAGATGGCGTCCCGGCTCAGCCGCTGGTAGAACACGCCGTCCAGCACCTTGAGCATGCGCAAGTGGGCCCGCTCCGTGCAGAACAACTCTGCGCAAGTGGGACCAAAAAAACGCACTTTCAAATATCCGTACGGCCGATTATCGTTTACAACAATGTCACGATGCCGCCTCAAATGTTGAAATCCGGATGTACCGGTCACACGGGAACCCACAATGCATCATTGTTGCCACATGACATCATCCTAATAGCGTCAAAGACACGCGTCAAATATCAGTGCCGCTAACGATCAGTCTCCAAATGCAAAATCGGTGGTTTTTGATTTGGAGGCCGGCGTTGGCCGACGTTGGCCGGCGTTAACCAGCATTGGCCGCCTCACCGTTGATGACTTCTTGCCTCTTGATCTCCTGCGGCGCCAGCGCGGCCAGAACATGGCGGCTCACCAGGCTCTGCCAGTTGAGCGGCTCGTCCTCGCCCGCCGCCTCGCACGCTTGCTCGTCCTCGCTCGGCACGTCCGCCGCGTTGCTCATCTCCATCCTGTGGAAAATCCCCAAAAATATGGCCGCCGCGCCAATGTCAAATGTTGTTGCTGTCACATTCATGCTAATTGACATTAGCGCGTTTCCCAGCATGAAGCGAGCGGACCTTAATTAGACAAAATGATATCATGGTTATTATTATTATAATATGATCAAATGAATCATGTTATCGTGTTAAGGTTTCGAACGACTCCCTGGAACTTTACAATGACTCATTAGCGTGACTCGGGTGTGCTGGATTGTGTTAGCATTAAGCTAAAAGTTTTCATGACTAAAATGATTCAAAAGTCATCATTTTTGCGGTTGTTTTCAATTTGATCGTTCCTGTTTGGCTTCATGCTAACGTCCGTTAGCCTGTCGCGCTTCGCATTCTACGTTTTTGTTTGTTTTGCAACGTTCGTTAGCATGAAGCCAAACAGGCTTTTCAACTTTTGTTCACTGCCGCCATCGAGCGCTCGGATCGTTCTTACTTGGTCTCGAACCGTGTGCCGTGTATTATGTCAAAGTATGCGATGGCGCTCGTATCTCCAGGCGGGCATTTGCACCTGAAGGCGTCGTGGTCTCCCTCCTCTTGTAAGTGGTCCAGGTTGGGAGGAGGGAAGTCAAACTGCGTACTGGTGGGGCCGCAGACGCCATCTTGCTGGTCGCCGCACACCAAAAGCTCGCCCGGTCGGGGTTGGATGCAGAACGGAGACGTGTCTGCGGGGAAAACCAAACGGGAATGGTCATCCGTCTCGGCAGGGATCCGCAACGCGTTCCCTACTGCTGTCCGAGTCGTGCCCGCTGGCGTCCGAGGCCGCGGCGGTGGGCGAGCTGTGCGCGGACGAGGCGCCGAAGACGTCGGAACCCTCGCTGAGGCGATTCCCGCGCATCCTTGCGGAATTTGAAGGGGACGAGTCGGGCGGCTCGGGCACCCCGAAAGACGCCTGCGAGACCAGCTTCGGGGAACGCTGCTTGTTCGCCTCCGCGGCCTTGCCCACTTGAAACACGTAAAAAAAAAAAGAACTCAATTGTTTGAAAGCAAAATCTGCTTTGGACGGAAAGCGGACGAACGACGCAAGCATCCGACGGGGCCGGATTTCGCCGCTCACCCGAAGTGGAGTCCACTCGGCTCAGACGGCGCGGCGGGACCAGGATGCTGGGAAAGCGAGGCTTTTTCACCTTCTCCTCGCCTTCCTTGTCGGGTTTGATGCTCTTCTGTTTGTGGGGAAAAAACGAGAAATACAGAAAGTATGCACGTGCGTTCGCGTTGACGCTCATCGCGGATGTTGCGTGTTTGGTTTGCGGCCGGGCTCGCACCTTCATCTTGGGCAGGAAGTTGATTCGCGCCCGTTTGTGCTCCAGGCCGCGAGGCTCCTTGACTTTGACGCCGAGGTGCTTCATGTACGTGAGGATGACGTACTGCATGGTTTGGCTGCCGCGTGCACAAAAACAAACGCTGCGTGACAAATTCGGCAGACGCGACATTGCAAAGAAAAAAAAGTGCTACCATTTTTCCTCCTCGGAGGGCTGAGATGTTAACCTGCAACCGCAAATTGGCCGTCAGTAACGTGATGACTATTTCCATTGCTCTTCTCATAATACTTTACGGTACGATTGAGGAACGCTTTGGCCAACGCAGAAATAATACACGAGAAGCAGAATGGGAATCTTCTCACAGGATGTCGTCAATCTTGGCCAGGATGCGTTCGGCGCACGAACATTCCCGCTCCCAACCCGCGTCGGCGTCCAGCCTGGACAGCTCGTCCTCGGCCAGGGTCAGACCCATGCTGCGCTTCTGTCTGCGGTCCGGCATGACATCGCAAGGTCAGGCAAGGTCAGGCAAGGTCAGGCAAGGTCAGGCAAGGTCACGCAAGGTCAGGCAAGGTCAGGCAAGGTCACGTTTTCACAAAACCCGACCTGAAGTCGTCCAGGTTCTTGTGCAGGTCCGGCATCAGCGAGTCCTGCAAAGTCCGCGTGAACTGCTTGCAAACGTCCTCCGGGACGAACTCCAGCCGCCGCTTGTCTGCGCACAACGCAAACGCCCGTCGTACTCGCCGTACGCGCCATTCTCCTACGTTTGACCGCCTTCTTACCCAGTTCAGCCGCGACGCCGTCTGGCACCGGAACCTTCAGATTCTAAAAAAAATATTGTCATCATTACAAATCGATACAATTTAAAGAAAAATAAATGTGACGCTTCAAAAAATGGTCAATTCAAACTAAAAATGTCGATACAAAAATAACATAAAAAATTGGACAAAATACAAATGTTTAGGACACCTAAAGTTATCAATTAAAAGTACAATTTCATTGAAAGAAATTCAATTTAAAAAAGTATTCATGTTTTCAAATGAAATGTAGGAAAGGCAGCTTAAAATAACGCATTTGATGGGATTGGAAAAATGAAGAATAAACTCAAATTGAGCACATTGAAAAAGAAGGAAATCAAGTGAAATACAATAAAAAAAACAACTGGAGATTTGATAGTGAAATAAAATCGCAATGCACCTACCGCCGCTCGCTCCACGAAGAGCGAGTGAAATTCCATGAAAAAACGACGGCTTTCTTTGCCGCTGGTTTGCTGGTGGATGTCGGCGTACAAGAAGCACAACTAAGGACGATGACAAAAAGGAGGATGACATGGGCGGGGCCGCGGGCGCTTCGTCCAAAGTGGCGAATGTCGGCCACAGTACCAAGGGGGCGGGGTCAAACTGCGACACCACGTGATGGAGGAAGACCGCCAGGTGGGCGGGCCGGCACTGGAGCGAGCGGATGCTCTGGAAGCAGCTGCACTGCTCGCTCATCTCAAACACACAAACGCGCTCGCATTGCAACCACCGCCAACGGCCAATTCAAGCAAAAAATCGGCCGGCGTACCTGCTCCTGCTGCGAATCGAAGTAGTCGTCTTCGGCGCCGATGATCTGCGGGTGGAGGAGGTACGGCGGACCGCCTGCCACGCACCGGCCGCCGGGCACGTCCTGAGCCGCCGCGACAGTCGGGCTCGTAAAAACACAGCGTGCGTCTTGTGGCTAAGTTAGCACAAGCGAGTCTTGTTGCTAAGTTAGCACAAGCTAGTCTTGTGGCTAAGTTAGCACAAGCTAGTCTTGTGGCTAAGTTAGCACAAGCGAGTCTTGTTGCTAAGTTAGCACAAGCGAGTCTTGTGGCTAAGTTAGCACAAGCTAGTCTTGTGGCTAAGTTAGCACAAGCGAGTCTTGTTGCTAAGTTAGCACAAGCTAGTCTTGTTGCTAAGTTAGCACAAGCTAGTCTTGTTGCTAAGTTAGCACAAGCTAGTCTTGTTGCTAAGTTAGCACAAGCGAGTCTTGTTGCTAAGTTAGCACAAGCTAGTCTTGTTGCTAAGTTAGCACAAGCTAGTCTTGTTGCTAAGTTAGCACAAGCGAGTCTTGTTGCTAAGTTAGCACAAGCTAGTCTTGTTGCTAAGTTAGCACAAGCTAGTCTTGTGGCTAAGTTAGCACAAGCGAGTCTTGTTTGAGCTCCTCGCCGTCCGTGATGCCAATTCAAAGACAAGGGCCTGAGAAAGGGGCATCCCGGGGCGCCGTCTACGCCGTCTCCGGGGCGGGGGGGCGGCGGCCGCTCGGCTAATCCAAACACAGACTGGACGCAGCGCAACAATTAAGCTAAATTGATTGTTTAGTCTGGCGGGGGGGAATTTTCAAAGCGCAAGCCTCCGCTGGCTATTTCAAGACGTGCGGTCGCGATGACATCATTGTTACCAAAGAGCAGCTTACTTCCTGTTTTCATCTGATGAGATGATAGACATTGGTTGGGGCGGAGGCTCACTCAATAATTAGCAAGAAATTGTTATGGCGTACCATTTCATAAAGTGCATCATTTTATCGTTAATTTTAAAGCAAACGAATGCTCTGTGTGGCGGCCATTTTGCCACTTGCTGTTGACTCAAACTGACATCGCAGTCACAAATCACTGTTTTCCGAGTTTGGTCATGTGACATTCCTAAGCTGAGCCGTCATTGGTCATTACCTGCGCAACTGTGATGTCATTGTCGACAGCAAGTGGTAAAAAAGTCAAGTTCATTCCTATTGCTCTTCGGAGAAGTGGCAGCAAAAGAGGCCAAAATCCACATGTCGGGACGCCTTAAGATTGACATGAAGCTCAGCCAATGAATTGTCCCGTAGCAGGACAATAACAAGGTTTTCACGCAAACAAACAAATCCGTGCTCATAATGAACCCACCGTAGCGCTGTTGCTACTTAGCCCGTCGCTAAAGTCGTCGCCTGGCGATGACACGCTTCCGTTTCGCTGCTCACTTTCTGCGCCCCCGAAGACCGCGGATCCAGCCTGCCAACACCGAAAGAAAAAAGATACGTTCGGAAAAACGAAGACGCCAACACAACCGAGTTGTATAAAAACGGCTTCGTCTGTCGAAATCGTCTTAGCATTAAGTGTTAGCATTATGCTCAAACTTAGCTTAAGCTTAAGCAGCTGCACGACGCGGTCTCGTCGTGGACTTACCGCATCGAGCAGAAAGGCGTGCGAGTGCGTTTCAGGCCTGCAGGTGGCGCTGCCACGTCGCTCCCCATCCGGCGAACTTTGCAGCCGTTGGTGGCTGTCGCCCTCGTCTTCCTCCACCGTGTCTTCGTCCTCTTCATCCAGGTGGATCTGAGGAAGACCCGGTGGTCTGCCCAGCACCGTGAGCGCTACGTAGGAACCGGCTAAAGGGGGGGGGGAATATAGTTCATACTTGACGTGGCGCTACTTCTGGCGTCAAACAAACCGACACGTGGACTTACATTTGATCAGCTTTACAACCTCCGTATGGTTCGATTGTGTAACTAAGGTCCCGTTAACCTAAAAAATATGGGGGGGAAGATATAATTGTGGATTTGATTTGAAATTGAAAAAAGTCGACTACAATTGTAGAAAGTTTGAATTTTTGTGTATTTCAATTAACATTGTAGCATTACGGAGTACCACAGGAGTCTATCCTAGGCCCTGTCATTCCTCCATTAAATGTCAATCTGCTAAATATTGTTATTGAATGAAAATGTTAATAAGCATGCATAATTAAATGCATCATACTATAACACGTGACATTCATATTTACATATCCAGTCAAAAAAAACGTGAAAAATAATAGATATGACAAATGATAAATATAAATCAGTTTATCGATCAATACAAGTAAGTTTATGCAAATTCAAATACATTTTGTTTAGGATGCCCTTACCTAAAATAAATCAATAAAATTGCAAATTTAAAAGATCACTGTGTAAAATGATAAAGATTCCAAATATAACAAACAAACAAATATAGACCTTTTTTTTTTTTACATCTTGATTTGATTTGTTTTAAGGTGATGTCATACTCAGGTGAGCCACAAATGACCTGCGGGAAAATAGGAGAACCTCTCAAGTGATAAACGAAAAAATAAGCAATCACCTTAATGATTCGATCGCCAGTTTGGACGCCGGCTCGCATTGCGGCGCCGTCTGTCGAGTGGCAAACACGCGGCAATCAAGTTGGTGAGGATTTTGAGCGTGCGTGCGTGCGAGCGTGCGTGCGAGATCCTCACCTTCCTTGACCAGCTGCACAAACACGGGGTTGTCTCCGCTCACCGTCAGTCCAAAAGCATTTTCATCTCTCTGGATGATCACGCACCGCTGGACAAGGCCTGTCATTAGCGCGCGCGCGCACACACATTACGTGATGCCACTCATCGTAATAAGAAGAATAATAATAATCATGAGAGAAATGTTTCGTTCCGAACATCGCTAAGCACGCGGTTTGCTCATCGTGCTCATATTTGACATTTTGCCGCAGCGGTGGGAAAGATTGTCCACGCAGGAAGTGAAGGATCAAGAGTCCATAACAGAAATGACTTTTGAAAAGCACTTCGGTGACCCCTTTTTTTCCCTTAAATCTACAACTCTATGTCGTCGGGTTCCTCCCAAAAAGTCTACAGTAGAACCTCAAGTGCGCCTCGAGTAGCACAATTTGGAATTTGGGGGGAGATACAAAAAGGATGGTGTTGCGCAAGGTTGTGTATGAAGCCCCCTAGCGTTCTGCCTGCTACTTGAATGAACATAATTGACGAATGTACAGTCACGAGGTCGACTTCATCTGTTTCCAATCAGTCACGCGACGATGTTTATCAAGTTTTCCTCAACGCTGAAGGCAAGAAAAAAAAGAAATCAGACAGGAAAAGTGAGTTTTGCTTCCCGCCTGCAACGCGGCCGAAGCGCAAAACGTGACCTTTTCCGACTTGAAACGCGCTTGAAGCAACTTGTCAACTGCCGCTTGAAAAACGTCAACGGAAGTCGAACCGGGCTCGGCTGGCGGGTGAACAATGACTTGACTTTGAGCGGCAAACGCGGGTTTCTCACCAGCGGGGTCAAACTCCGGTTTGAGTGAGACGGCGCATTTGTCGTTCTTTGGCTTCCTCTCTGGAGGCTCCTTGTTGAGAATGCTTGGCGTCCTGAGCAGACACGAGCAAAAAAACAAAAACTTTCTTTAAATGTACAGTAAAAAAACGTTCCATCATCAAAGGGGGCGTGTCACTTTGTGTCACATGACTGTCACAGTGACAGATTAGCAGAGATAACATTTGACTAAATCATATCATTTTTGCCGCGTTTTTGTTCATGAACTAAAATGTCCAAAGATTTTAGTCCAGTTTTTATCAAGTGAAGTAGTTCATTTTCGTCTCGTCTTCATTCGTCAACAATCGAGTCCCCGTTATTGTTTATTAATGAGGGTTTTAGTCTCGTTTGAGTCTCGTGACAAATGTATGTTGCCAAAAAGATTTTTGTTTAGTTTTGGTTGATGAAATGAACACAAGTCTATGCTCATTTTCAGATGTGGCTTTTGCCTGCGAATTGCTACGACAGTCGGTAGAAGCGTAAAACCGCTGCCACTTTAGAGCGCCTCATTGTCAGCTGTGTGTGCGGATATCACAGAGATGGCAGAAGAACAAGGTAAAGTATTCATTTAAAAAAGATATATTCAAAAATGACTTTCAGTCCACGTTGTTTGTGGTGACGCCATATGGCCAAAAGCGGTATTGTTACGTCTGAAGGAAGACCACATTTCGTATGAGGACAAGCGCATTGCATCTTTTTTTTTTTTTTTTTTTTGCTGACTCCAGCGAGTGAAAGCCGGGCCAATATTGATCCTGGACTGTAGCTTTTGACGTATGGCAAAAAGCAGTCCGCACATTTGGCGTTTTTTGGCGTGCCAGTGTTCTCACCATCCTCCTCAAAGTTGCGTCGTGCCAAGTAAAAATGATGCAGACCCGTCAGGGCAAGGCAAAGGGACCATTCTACTCATGTTTCATCAGAAGAGTGATGCAAATATTTCATGATGGTTGAAAAGTTCCTTAGTGCTGCTTTAAGGACTTGATGGTTCCATTTTGTGCAGGAATAGTCAAAGTTGGCCGCTGCAACTTGTTAAGCGGGAGGGAGGGGTCTTTGTTTGGACTGCAGTGACAATGGGGGCCCTGCCTGGGCTTTTCAACAATGGCCACCGCGTCACAGGGGAGGCGGCGGCCGGCGGGGGCGCTTGGAGGGGCACATTCCCGGAAAAGCCGGCGACAGACAGGAGGAAGCTTTTTTGGCCTCCGCTCGACACTCCTCAATGCGGGACGAGGCTGGGAAAGATGTGGAGGAGGTGCGCAAGTGTTTTTCCACGGAAGACAGAGCGAGCGAGCGAGCGAGCGAGAGAGAGAGAGAGAGAGAGGCTCGATTAGCTTAGCCGGCCCCTCCAGTTAGCCGATGAAATTATTTAGACAGAAACTGAGTTGAGCTGAACGCAGCTGTTATTCTTCGTATGACGAACAAAGCCACACACAAAAAAGGCAAACATGATTTCAAGTCCAAAAAGAAGGCAACATGACTTTGGATGAAAAATAAACCAAGCTAGGGATGTTTGGTTCAGACCAATGGCAGTTACGAGTACAAAAATACGTCGAGCGCTTCTGATACAGACAATTTCATTGCAAACAACGAGAACAAAATTGTCAGCAAAGACTCGCTGATGTGTCAAACTGCAGCCGTAGAACGTCCACTACTGTCGAGGATGCCAGATGTTTTCTGCCTTAAGTATTGGTGGCTAGTATCAGCAGCCTCCACGAGTACTCGACACCTTCCGATCTGCATCATTGTTGTTTTGTATTAATAAGCAAATTGTGGTCAAGCAAGTGACATGAATATTAGAGTTCAAGCAGATCACGTAAACACGTTGATTCTGGGTTGCTAGCAGACTAGCAAAAGCAGGCGCGCGCGCGTCGGCCATGTTGCACCGATGCAACGGCCAGGAAGGCCCCGCGGCGTCGGTCCTTCCCGTCATGGCCGGCCGGGTGCGAAGCAGAGGTGGCAGAGGAGGGAGCAAAAGTGCCGGCCAAAGACAAGCAACGGCGAAGGAGGACAAAGTCAACCTGCGTCCATTTGGACAAAGGTGCTCAGCAATCAGCGGTTCTGCCGGGCTTTGGGCCACTTTGCCAATCGGGGAGGAGGATTCACGTCAAGTTGAACGGGCCAATTATGCAGATTACCGGCAACCGGATAATCATGGCGTTGGCATCATCGCGCCTTTGCCAGAATGTTCGAATCTGGCCGGCGAGTCGCGACGTGTGTCAAGTCAAGCGCGTCCAACTTTATTTCATTGAACTTTGTGTTTTCACGATTGGCTCTGCATTTTGCCACAAGCTTTTTGGGGTTCTTTTTAAACCTTCCTTTCACTTGACAGACATTTTCAGTCATGTTGCGTAACATCTTATCCGCGCTATCCGTCAGATTAGAACAAGAACGCTGGACGGAGCGCTTCTGTTTATTTTCTTCTTTTTTTGAAGACTATTTTTAGAACAGCTGCCATGTTCTCTAAATCTTGTCAATGACGTGGCGGAGCGCAGCGTTGTTGTTGCAGTGATAATAAGAGGCCAAGGGGGTCTGCCTGCACGCAGCGGACTCCAAGTGGCCACTTTCGACGCAAGTCGCCATTAAACAAGTAGAAGTACGCCGACTTAAAAGGAAAAAAAAAAAGGGAACGATTCAGCTTCGTAAGTAAAAGTGACAAATGTTTAGAGTCTGAAATGTTCTTTAGTATAAAAGTAAAAATACATTTCCACGGTCAATACCGTAGCTATTTTTGCTAACTTGGCACAGCAGCTTCTCAGCTTTTCCTTTTAACTCGCATAGTGCTCGTACTCAGAAAAACAAAACCTCGCCAATGCTATTCAAACAGTTTGCATCGTTTTGCTGACACAACAAAATGCGAAATGATCGAAAGAGTGAAAAAAATTGAGTAAGTAAGGAGTAGAAAGAACAGATGCGGGATTATACGTAAAGATTTAGGACAAAAACAAATAGCACAGAAAAGGGAATCGTGTACTTAAGTACAGTGGCAAAGTATTTGTACTTGGTTACTTTTCACCAATGCAAAGAGCAGATTCCTTCCTCTGAGAAACGCTTGGAAAGGGAAAAAGAAAAAAGAAAGAAGTTGGCAGGGCCGTCCGTTGCCGGGCAACTCAACCTTTTCCTGCTCTTCCTGCTTCAGATAATGGAAGACAAAACGAGGCCAAACTTCAGCAAGATGTGGAAAAAACGACCACATGAAATGCAGGCAGGCAGCGCACGTACGTGCACGCACTTCTGTGGAGTATTTTTACCAACAAATGAATGCATATTTGGTGCGGGGGGGGGGGGGGGGGTTGTTGTTGCTGTTGTTGGCGATGCAGGACACAGGACGACAAGCATACGACAGGAAATTGAACTTTATGTACCAAAAAGGCTGGTTCGAGTCAGGTGACCTGGCGGCTCGCTCCAGTAATATAATAACAACTTTTAAAAGTGCTTCACTCCTTTTCATACTCCAACTTGCTCAGTTAGCGCATGTGCTAACCGAATGCTAACATGCTTATAAAGGCAAGAAGCTTAAATGCCTCGGAAACGTTCGAACAGTGCGAACAAGAGTCCCTAAAAAAGTGACCCAAAGTGGCTTCAGCATCGCCGCCAGACGGTCCACTTATTTCATCTTTGTGTGTGCCGGGCCCAAGAAACTGTACTGCGCTAACAAATGCGCTACCGGGTTCACGGTTCCAGGAAAAAGTCTTCCACAATAGTGCAGCGGGGCTAACAAATGTCCAACACCCACCCAAGGTTCGATGAAAGCCTCGTTTCGAAACTCTCAATATGCTAATAACGCACCGCTAATTGGTGCCGACGTTTGAAAAGGACGACTGTGATGTCTTCGTTTATATCTTGAGGACACAATCCATGATGAACTGACGACGAGCTTTGATTGAGGACGTTGGAACATAATATATTTTTTGTTCTCATTTCTGCTGTATGAGCGTTTGCCACGCCCTTAATGAGCCCCTTCGCCGTTTATAATGTGAGATTGGAGGAAAAAGTGTCCCATTGTTGCAGAAGGTCAGGAAATCAAATGAGCCATTGTTTTGATCGTGTGTGTGACTTAAATTCTGCACTTTTTGCCACAGGGGGAAGTCCCGAGTATGGTTCGAGTGTGATATCGGGAGAAAGACACATAATGACATGCACTGGTAAAAAAAAAAAAAAAAAGTCTCCACACACCTGTTTGTTCAAATGCTGTGTTTTGGCGCTCTCAACAAATGACGACGTTAAATCATTTCAAAAGCTTTTTCTATAACCAGGACACCTCAAGTGGACGAAAATGAAATATAAGAGAGGGGAAGTGAATAAGGTTGCAGAAGTGTACACACCCACGGTCAACTGCAGATGTGGCTGTGTTCATAATAAATATTCATAATGGCAGTCAGCGCACGCCGACCACCGCTCCAAGTGCTTCTGATAAACAAATAAAATAAAGTTCAGATGTTCAAGTAGTCTTTTCGTGACATTTTTGTCCACAGCATCGGTAGTATTTCAATGTTCAAAGTGTCCATCACAATAAGGCCGCAAAAACAAAAATTGCCACCATAAGTAGCTCGTGTCTGGGCTATGTGGAAAGGTGTCAAGACTTAAGTCTTATCTTGTGAAATGTTGAGACAAAAACGTGTTGCGGTGTGATCATCCCAAATGAAAGTGTTTGCAAATTGCCCGTGCGTGTTTGCTACAAACACAACATTGCTCATCACCAGAAAAACATCCGCTTGAAAACATGGCTTCTGAAATATCAATATGTTGTCAATACTGTACAATAAACGAGTCCAGCTGTCTGTAAGTGTTATTATATTCTAAGGGTGAAAGGATGGCAAAGACGTCAAAGCTAGCTTCACAAAAAAAGCGAATTTTAAGTCGCCGATCATCAGAAGCAACACTTGCAACAAGTTGGCAAATGTTTTTGGACACTTCTGACGACCTTCCCTGCGATCGGCGCGTACATTATGAACACAGTGCACATCTCTTACATTGTAATAGAACTTTTGGAAGCAGCTGCCCCGCAGCCGAGCCATCTTTTTGCAATGATGGCGACTCGAGAGCTTACCTATCGGCGAGTGTCGTCTGTTTCCCGCTCATTGAGCTTCCCTTGCTTTCGTCCAACTTTTTCAGCCGAACAACATGTTTAGAAAGCTGTTTTAGCGCAATTCAAAGAACGTTGATCTCTTCGGGCTTGTTAAAGCACCCAACCAGAGTCCGTTATATTCTTTCTGGGGAGGATTTCCCGGAGGAGGAAAAAAAATCACAACTGCTGCTGCTCCACAAGCTTTTTCCTTCGTGTATGTTCCATTTCCACCACCCCTTGTTCCGTAAAAAAGAAGAAATAAAGAGGTAAAAACACTCCTGTTGCGTGTACTTTCTTTACTACTCCGAGGCGGTTGTATCTCTTATTTTCCGTGGGAAAGTGTTCCGTCATGACACCGCGGTGTCATGGATGGAGGGGTGAAGTTGGGGGGGGGGGGGGGGGGGGGGTCGTGTCAAACTTCGGCCCGGTTAAAAATCCCCATTGAAGTGATCATTAGCGTCGTCTCTCTCCTGTTCGGCCAACAGCAATTGTATTTTTTTTTCCCACTCAAACTTCACATGGATGCCAAATTGAAGGAAATGCTTTCGCCTCTGCCCCTTCCCCTCCGTAGGGAAAGAAAATGCTGCGTTCACATGTTCATCGTAATGCTCGCCACGCACTGATCAAATCTCAATAAAAGAGTAAGAAAAACGTGTGTATTTTATTCTAGAATATTGAGTAGCACTAAAGTGACACAAAACAACCAATGCAACAACTTGGATGCACAATAAAGTCTTTTGCGGTTGTTTTTTTTGCACATGTCCACGCGTAGTTGAACGGCGCACGAAGTGATTGTTGGGTTTTAAAATACCACTGTTATTTCTCGTCGAAAGATGGCAGCACCTGATAAAATCCGGACGAAAACGCACCGCAAAGGGGAAAAAATCCCACGAAGAAGCAAGCTTCATCCATTTGGGCTAATCCCAGCTAGCAGACAACGTAAACATTGGAACCGCATTTGACTTTTAAACTCAATTTTGGGAGGTTTTTCTCGCTTCGGTTCGCTCGTGGATAACATCGCAATGCAGCGGCTTGGCTAAGATGTGACCGTCAACTATGGGTGTTTGGATTTGTGCATTTTTAACGCTGCCGAGGCCTTGAGTTTGTCCTGCTAACGGAAGGTAACGTTGCACATCAGACACATAAGCAGAGGCTAACAGGATAAGCTAACGTCAGTCATTTGAGTCCATTTCCCCCTCCAAATATCCTTTTGCGCATATTAAGTAAAGCTGCGAAAATACCACCTTATCGACGCGGTGTTGTTTGTAGAACCTAAAGTGCTCCAGGTGTTTAGACATGGTCAGAAAATGACACACCCATCGTCCACAGCCATTTCCCGTTATTCTCTGCGAGTTTATTGTAGAAACAAGAAGACATACGATCAGTGGCTAATTGCAAGTTTGCATCGTTCTAGTTGCATTTGACGTTGTAACACTGTTAAATTCGTGTTCTTATTAGGGCTGTCTTCAATTCAAACCCAGGGCGGTGATCATCCTCACAGAGATGCAAAATGTTCATCCAGTTGGACCCGTTTAAAGTCGTGCCTTGGGATACAGTAGATCTGACTTGCGGATTTTTTTTGTGATTCGAGGCGCTATTCAGTCAATTTTGTGCTTTGACTCGCGAGCACAAACTTGAGATGCAAGCTCCGTATGGCGGTAGCCAACTCAACTCACTTCTTGCATATATTCTTTATCCTCTGAGGAAAAAACCCGACGAAGCGGTGGGATAGTTGTGCCTCTCAATTTGTTAGTTTGGCTGTTTATGACACTGCTTTTTTTTTTTTTGAAGTACAATATTAAAGAGTGCGATTTTGCTCATTAATAAATCGCATGACAAACATGTGTTGCAGGAGGATGCTGAAACAAACGGTGCCGTGCAAAATGTATTTGAGGGAAGCCGTTGCCGCTCTAACTGTTGTCTTTTCAGCCGATGATTCAGCTGGAGAAACCGGCGCTGACTGCGACCATGCCGGTGGTCTGGCCCACCATCCTTGACCTGGGCAGGGATGAGTGCAAAAGAATACTGCGCAAACTGGGTAAGCTTTAAGTGAGCGACGTTCGTAAGGACAAACGGGCGTCAGAGTCTCGCCGTTTGTTTTTTTAACGACATCCGAGTGTGGTTAATTGTTGTCGGCAGAAGTTGGAGACTTTTGAAACACTCGCAAAGCAAAATGAAGACGTGTAGCGAAAGGCGTCTCAGTTCTCGATCCTTTGTTTGTTATTGCAAGTTGTGAGGACGATGTTGAGGTGCAGCGGCATGAACGTGTTGTTCGACTGCTTCCAGAGCTGGAGGCGTACGCCGGCGTCATCAGCGCCTTGCGAGCTCAAGGGGACCTGACCAAGGACAAGAAGGACCTGCTGGGAGAGCTCACTAAAATCCTCGGGTAATTCCTAGCGTGCGGCGCTTTCCCCGCGCAAAGCGTCTCTTGCGACCGCAGTCGTTGTTTAAACGCAACTGTTCATTTCCAGGTGTTCAAATGTTCTCACACATGACTTGACCGATTCAAACCCAAAGTTTCTCCACCCACCCATGACATTTTCAAGTTTAACGTGACTTGCTCTCTTCAGCATCTCCACCGAGCGCCACCGCGCCGAAGTGCGCCGGGCCGTCAATGACGAGCGTCTTTGCACCATCGCGTACCAGTGAGCGATCCGCCGCCGCCGCCGCCGCCGAGCAATTGGGTTTGAAAGCGGGTGCGCCTCGCTCACCTTTGCCATCTCCGCAGCATGGCGGGTCAGAACAGCTCGTCCGAGTGGTCCATCGAGGGCCGCCGGCTGGTCCCGCTGATGCCCAGGCTGGTCCCGCAGACGGCGTTCACCGCCACGGCCAACGCCGTCGCCAGCGCCGCCGCCACTCACAACGCCACCATGCTCTTGCCGGCGGAGACGGGGAACAAGGAAGGTGAGTTGGCGCCCATTTGTGGACAAGCAAGGTACTGCATGAGTTCACGAACCTTCACTGACGCTTGGCCTCCGGTACGAATTGCATCAATGAATACAATGACATGTTTTGGCTTTCTTTTTTTTTAAAAAATAACGAGTACTCGGAAAGTTGGCTTTTGTAAATTGATCAATCATCTTTTTTTGTATTGTTTTTAACCAGACTGTGCACATTTTTTGAGCATGAGGTTAAATCCTTCCATAAGAAAAAAGGCCCCAAAATGTTAAATATTCAGTTAGGTTTTATACTGCACAAAAAACAAGCAACAAAATAACAACACAGAAGTCCTATTTTCTTAAAGGCTTAAACAAAACCGTATATATTGTGTTACATAAAGGAGCCCAATAATAATAATAATAACGATGACGATGATGATGTCGACAGTATTATAGCGCGAACTTGGCAACGCTTACCGCGCTTTCCCACTTCAACTGGACTTTCCTCCTTCGGTTGAGCTTTGCTTTTGTGATCGCGCTCTGAAGGGCTGGCGGCAGAAGACGCTTTGGCGGGCCGTTACTCTGTGACATCGCCTTTCACGAGACTCTTTGGTCTTTATTTGCAGGCGTGACACGCATTTGTTATCGTGTCACAACAAAGAGCGTTTCACCGGCCTCGAAAATGGCCGCCAATCTGCGCACCGTTCACAAAAGAAGTCAAAAGAGGGACATTTCTAGAAATGGCCTTTTACGCAGCAATGCCATCAAATTGCCTGAGCACAGTTCAAAGGTTGTTTGGTGGAGTTTTGAACTTTGCAATGAAAAAGTCATTTGCCGCCAAGTTGCCGGCCGTCTTTTGCCGAACGTTTCCAAATGTGGCTGTTGGCGAACCGCAAACCGTGACCAGAATCTCGTCCTCCCAGTGGTGGTGTGTTATTCCTACACGAGCACGACGGGCACCTTCACGAGCTCCACGGCAACCAGCGGCGCCATGGCAACGGCCACCAAGTCGCCGCGGCCCGCCAGCCCGTCGTCCAGCGTGGTGGTGCTGCCCAGCGGGAGCACCGTCTACGTCAAAAGTCAGTCCAATGAGCTCACGTCAAGCTCTGTGCCGGTCGCACGCGTAAAACCTACGGCGCTCGCATTTCGTAGGCGTGAGCTGCTCCGACGAGGACGAGAAGCCGCGCAAGCGCCGGCGCACCAACTCGTCCAGCTCGTCGCCGGTGCTGCTGAAGGAGGTGGCCAAGGTGTCGCCGCCCGTGGCCAAGCACATGGCGGCGCCGGTGATGAGCGGCAGCCCCAAGATGAGCAACATCATGCAGAGCATCGCCAACTCGCTGCCGCCGCACCTGTCGCCCGTCAAGATCACCTTCACCAAGCCCACCATTCAGACCACCAGCACCGCCACGCAAAAGGTGCCCGCCGCCGCTCAGCCGTTCACGGACACGACGACCGCCATTTCAGGATCTGCATCTTTAGTCTGTTTTGCTCGGCAGGTGATCATCGTGACGACGTCGCCCAGCTCCAACTTTGTGCCCAACATCCTGTCCAAGTCGCACAACAACGCCGGCGTGTCCAAGCTGGCGTCCAGCACCATCTTGGCCACGCCCACCCAGAAGCAGACGGTGGTCTTCCCGGCGGCCACGAGCAGCCCCTTGGCCGCGCCCGCCGTCACCGCCGTGGTCTCCTCCACGCCGTCGGCCGTCATGTCCACCGTGTCCACGTGTAAGTGGCGTCGTCCGCTTCCTTTCTTTAGCGACGGCAGAATTATTCATTATTATATAATGAATAATTTCAGTTTCTCGACAACTTGAAAGGACATCAGAGGAAAAAAAACCCCAACATTTCTGTCAAATGTGGAACGAATGATACGAAAGTTTGTTTTCGTGTTGCGCTTCAGGCGCGGCGTCGGCAGGAGTGAAGGTGGCCTCGGCCAGGCTGCCGTCCCCGAAGACGGCGGCGGGCTGTCCCTCGCAGATCCTGAGTCAGTTCCCCAAGCAGCAGTCGCCCAAGCAGCTGCAGGCGTCGGCCATGGGGGCTTCTGGCCTGTGCCAGGCCCACACCGCCCACGCCGCCGCCCACGCCGCCGCCCACGCCGCCGCCCACGCCGCCGCCGCATCGCCCGGCCCGAAGCCCACCATTCAAATTAAACAAGAATCCGGTAAGCTGCTGGCAAAGGCGTCTGTTTGTAAAGGTTTTTTTCAGTCCATGAAGGTTCACCGAACCCGTGTCCCGCTTGTTAGGGTCCGACGGGGCTTGTGATGGCCATTCGAATGGTCGGAGCGGTTTGTTGTATGACCTCGTGTCGCGGCAACAACGGCGACAGGACGCTTTTTGTTCTGTATCTTCTTCTTTTGCAGCCAACGGACTTCCATATTTCGGGTCTTTTGGGGACGAAATCCGCTGTCGCTTTTTCCGCCGTCTGGTCCTGCGTGAGGCGTTTTCAGAGCAGTGGCTGAGAAAGGGGACGAGGCCCGCCGATCGAGCAAAACAAACGCTTGCTTGTTCAGAAAGAAACAAAATCGCGACGTTCAAACCATGTATCCTGCAGAAACCTTTTTTTTTACTTGTGTGAATGCTTTCTTTCTAATTTGTCCGACTGTTTTCAGCAATTTCAGAAATGACCAACCGGTTCCAATCACACCAACCTTCAAATATTCAAATATTTTGCCAGAATTCCATATTGTTGACAGAAAACAAATGTAAGGTCCACGTTTCTCATCGTTTAAAAAACGGTTTAGAATTGTAAACACTCCGACTTTTAAGGAATTTCTCATTTTCTCAGCTTTCGAAAATTCCCAAATGAATGAACTCGTTCAGGAAATCCTGGGAAATATTTTTTGCACTTTGACAATCCCCGTTCACATGATTCCGTATTTTCCACAAGAAACGCAAACGTTTTTGTTTTGTTTTGAATCCAAACTTTTTCCCTTTTCTTTTTCCAAATGCGCGCCCGCCTTTGACGCGAGCTCTCCAGAATTCACTCGCCATTTCTTTTGCCCTTTGATGCCGACGGAACGCCGTTTGTGTTTCCACCTTGTCCGCAGGCGTGAAGATCATCACGCAGCAGGTCCAGCCCAGCAAAATCCTGCCCAAGCCGTCGTCGGTGGCCCTGTCCGGCAGCAGCTCCTCCCCCATCATGGTGGTCAGCAGCAACGGCGCCATCATGACCACCAAGCTGGTCACTCAGCCCACAGGTTGCTCGCTCGTTCGCTCTTCTGGGAAATGCACTCGTGTCATTTGACCGAGAAGTAACTTGAATGGTTCGAGCGACGGAGAGCCCCGTCGTATGCAAAAGGCTCACAATTACCGTAAAAATGGCGGCAAAGCAGCGCATTAAACCGCTGGGCTGACTTCACTGCGCTTTTTGGCGCCAGGACGCTTGCGCCGCATTTCACACATCGTACCGAAGGACGCGGAAGGCGTTCATGCGGCGTTGTTGTCGTTGCAGCCACGCAGGCCACCTACACGCGGCCCACCGTCACGCCCAATCTCGGCGCCCGGATCTCGGCCTCGGCCGGCGGCGCCACCTACGTCAAGACCACCAGCGGCAGCATCATCACGGTGGTGCCCAAGTCTTTGGCCACGCTGGGCGGGAAGATCATCAGCAGCAGCATCGTGTCTGGTAGGTTCGAGGGACGGAAGGAATTCCAACCGGCGCCGCTTTTCATGCCCAATCGGCAAACGTTGAATCTTGCACACCGTTGTGCCGTGAACGTTCGGGTTGGGCGCTAATACGGCGTCCCGGAGTGTCCAAAAATGGCAACGGTGTCACTTTCAATACCGTCATCAAAAAGAAAAGAAAAAATATATATTAAAGAGTCAAAAATGAGCGTACCCGCATACCCGGTGAAATGTGGAGATGGTAAAACGGTGTCAAAATTTGAATAGCGCTCATCTGGAGCGAATAACATAAACAAATACAAGACGCCTGCCGCGGTTTGCTCGTCAACGATTGGCTTGCCCTCAACATCCAATCAGAGGACAGAAAAATGTCGCCGTTTGAGGTGATCCGGAAATCTGCTCGGTTGCCGGAACGGAAATTGTGCGGACCGGCGCAGCAGATTGGAAAAGAGCTCGGCAGTTGAGTCTGAAATGTGATTGGACAAAAAAAAAGAACAAATGTCCGCATATTCGTGCAGCCAAAAGAATTGCTCCCGCCCGAGGCTTTGCTTGATTAATTTTCATAAAATCCAAATAACAACGCTTCGCCTTTGTGATATCTGGCACCATAACGCTCTCCGAGCAATATGGTTGCTTTTTAAAAACGGATCAATTGTTGTACATGTTTTGAAAATGATTGTCCAACTTTGTGTTGCGTCCGCAGGCACCACCACAAAGATCACGACCATCCCCATGTCGTCCAAACCCAACGTGATCGTGGTGCAGAAAACCAGCGGCAAAGGCGCCACCATCCAAGGGCTCCCCGGCAAGAACGTTGTGACCACGCTGCTCAACGCCGGGGTCAGTCCAACGCCGTACGCGACTTTTCAGCACCTGCAAGATAAAGAGCTTCATTTTCGTAACCAGTGCAAATCTGCTGTAAGTTGTGGTCCAAATGTGCGCTGGGGTGGGTTAGACTGTGTGTTGGTCATTTTGCGCATTGAAAAAAAACAAAAAACAAAAACGTGCCTTTGCACTGTGGTGGGCCTGAAGCAGAACTTCGTTGATGTGCTTTGCCGGCGTGACATCACAACTTAAGTGGGAATCCTCATTCGATGCAAAATGAGCAGCTGGTGACCTCGATTTGTCTGCCGATCTCGTCCATTTCAATTGAAACCTACAAAAGCGCCATGCATTATTATTATTATTATTAGTGCTGACCAAGTGAGCCATCATTTCAACGAGCGTTGTCTGTTGGCGTCAGGGCGAGAAGAGCCTGCAGGCCGTCCCGGGATCCAAAGCGGCCATCATCGCCACCGGCAGGCCCATCACCAAGATGATCGTCACGCAACCCAAAGGCCTCAGCGCCGGCGCGCCGTCCGCCGCCACCAAGATCATCCCCGCCAAGATCGTCTACGGCCAGCAGGGCAAGACGCAGGTCAGACTTTCATCACGCAGACCGTTTCTGGATCCGTCCGGGACACGGGTGGCAAATCCAGGTCCAGAAAGTCCAAATCCTGCCTGGGGCTACAGGCGAACCGTGGCAGGGTTTTTAACTTGCTGGACCTGGATTTGCCACCTCTGATCCTAGATCAGCAATCTGGGTCCTGGGGGTCCGGAGTCCTGCAGGTTTCGGAGGATTTCCCTGCAATCAACGGGATCGTTATCAGGCTCACGCGGAGCTCGCCGATTGGCCGAAAACCTGCAGGACTGCGGCCCTCCATGCCCTCGTCTGTCCCAGATGATTGGGCAAGCGTTTGTTTTCTTCCGCCCCCCCCACCGTCGCGTTGCTGATTGCGCGCCCGTCTTCGCCGCCACGTTTGCCGCAGGTGCTCATCAAGCCCAAGCCGGTTTTCCAGACGGCTGTGATGAGCGAGCAGACGCGGCAGCTGGTCAGCGAGACGCTGCAGCAGGTCAGCCGCTCGGCCGAGGTCGGACACGCGACCCCGCGAGAAGCCGCGGCGAAGGACGAGTGCGGCGCCGCCATGGAAACCGGCGGCTCGGCCGGGGAAACATCGCACGGTAAGAAGGAAGCTGTTCCTTCGTGTTGGCAAAGTACGCGCTCTGCATTTGGATGCCACGCCCCTTAAAGACGGCGTATTTGTGACTGCGCTGCGGCTCTCGTCCCCGAGCAGACGCGCAGGCCGTGCTGCACGTGTTGTCCTCCCGAGAACACGAGTGGACGGAGCAGGAAGTGTCGGTGGAGGCGGGCCCGACCGTCATCTACCAGGAAGTGACGGCCGCCGAATCCCTGTCGGCCGCGTCCACCATTAAAGCGCTTCTGGAGCTGCAGCAAACCTCCGGTAACGCCGGTGCAAATCGCCGCCGCCTGACTAAGACGTGTTATGTGAAGCCATCGCCATCGTCATCGTCATCGTCATCGCCATCGCCATCGTCATCGTCATCGTCATCATCATCGTCATCTCCAATTCTCCCTGTGCGTTCATGTAGCGAAGGAGAAGGGCGAGTCCAAACCCAGGCAGCACACGCACGTCGACCTGAGCCAGATGGCCGCGCCCGTCCAGCCGGCGCAGGACAAGAAAAGCAGCTCCGAGTCGTCCAGGCCGCCCGAGGCCCAAGCGGCCGCCGACACTCCGGCGGCGGGTACGCTCGGCCTCCGTCTTGTCGGATCGGCACGCTTCAATCGCTAACAACGTGGCCGACATTTCCCTCGCAGGTCAAGTGAGCGGGTCGGGCGCGTCGGCGGAGGAGAACTTGGCTGCGGCCGCGTCCTCCGCGAGTCCCCGCAAAAGCCTCGGCCAGGTCGCCGCCGCAACCAAGACGGCCGCCGCCGCAACCAAGACGGCCGCCGCCGCAACCAAGACGGCCGCCGCAACCAAGACGGCCGCCGCCGCAACCAAGATGGCCACCGCCCCGCCTGTAACCGCGGTGACGCACGTCAGCCTCAGGGTGAGGACAACTTTCTGTATTGTCACCGTTTAAAACGCAAACAAAAAGTCGCACCTTTTACCGACCCACAACAAAAGCCTCAAGGAGCCGTGCCTGGAATTGAACAGGAAGTCGGCCATTTTGTAAGGACACAAACTGACTGCAGGGGCTTCTTAAAGGGCCGGCGTCTTCTTTTGTATTGCAGCCTTCGGATGGTAAAAGCGAGTCGGTGTTGGAGGCGAGCGAGCTGGAAGGCGACACGCTTGACCCTCAGACGGGCTTGTTTTACCGCTGCGGCAGCCAGACGGACGCCCCCAAGCAAGGCAGCAGCCAACCAGAGGCCGCCGCCCCCCCTCCCCCTCCCCCTCCCCCTCCCCAACTGCAAAGTAAACCTCAGCTCAGCCAGCCTCCTCCCTCCTCGTCGTCTTCGTCCTCTTCGTCGTCCTCGTCGTCCTCGCCGGCCAAGAAGCTCCCCAAACTGCGAGAGCAAAGCCCGGCCAAGCCTCAGGGCGTGTCCACCTCGCCCGTCACGCCGCAGCTGCCCAAACTGCAGCAGGCGCCCACCTCGCACCACAGGCCGCTGCACGCGCCCATGTCGCACCCGCCGCCGCTGCAGGCGCACCACCCGGTCGGCGCCGACAAGACGGCGCCGGGACAGGTCAGTCCTTCCAACAAACATATGATGGGGAAAACAAATGTAAAGAAAATCTCAGTTGTATTGAAAGGTTTGAAAAAAAAAAAAAAAGATTTGTTAATGTCCAACAAAAAAAAGAAAGTAAAGAAATATTTTCCAAATTAAAAAAAGTTGTAATTAATAATCATTTTTTTCTTTTAAAATCGTGACGAAAGACACAATTTCTGTAAAAAAAGAAACGTCGTCATTGCCATATAAATAATAATAATAATAATTTGATTGCAACTGGGATGACTTTTGTGTCACGTGTTGACGCGCAGCAGCCAATCATCACGCAGAGCGCCACCGTCACCAAAATCACCTTCGGCGGACCCCACCCCCCCCACCAGCAGCCGCAGCCGCCGCAGGCCGCGCACGCTTCGCCCATCGCGAGCGGCGAGGCCGAGCTCGCGGGCGGCTCGGACTCGGGGCCGGCGGTGGACCAGGAGGCGACTGTGTCCGACATCTTGAAGATCTCCATGATGGAGGCCCAGATCGACCCCGGCACCGAGCCCGTGCTGGTGGACTCTTCCGCCGAGCGGCCCCCTCTGGCCTCGGAGGCCAAGCGAGCGGCGGCGCCGGCGCCGGCGGCACAACACTTTGCCAAAGAGCGGCTGGAGGTCATACAGGTACGTGTGCGCTCCATTACCCTCAAATTTGCTATTACACAAACATATGGGGGATTTATTTGAAAACATTTTTATTCTTCCCTTTCAATGTGAAATTCACCCCTTTCTTTTTTTAATGCACTTTTTATAGTGCACCCCCCAAAAAAATGTGTTTAGTTTTTCCCTCGACAAATGAGGAAATATTTTTTTAATTTTATTTTTTTACATATCAAATAGCAAAATCATCTTTCTAAAAAGTTGGTAAATTGCCTTGTCCAGTAACCAGGAGGTTGCGAGTTCGAATCTCACCTCCCACTGTACATTGCAAATATAACCATGCATACCGGCTGACTATCACAGTTCCACTTTTCCATCGGAATGAATGGAGGGAACTTTCAGATAAAAATCTTGCTCCATAAATTCACGCCTCCCGGGTTCAACTGCTCTTTTTATTCACGCTACTACAATGAATGCTTTTCATTATCACATAATTCATCTTTCAATTGACTTCAAAAGCATTCAGCTTCGCTTTCCGCATTCCCATGCAATTTCTGCAGAAATTGTACTTAGTTTTTCAGAAACGTTTTTTTTTTTTAAACAACTCAATTTTATCGCAAAAAGATGTCTTTAAAATAAGTTTCCTGATTAATAATTTTTTTTAATTGAAAAAAATACTACTATATTTTCAGGTATGTGTATTTTACAAACACATCTTTGATGATCTGGATAAAGAGTAAACATTGTCTCTCTTTTTTTAAAATAAAGAAAAAAAACATTTTCTTTTTTTGTGTTGCATTTTGAAAAACCGAATATATCAATACTTTCTTAAATCCAAGTGAAGTTAATTTTTTACTATTCAGGAAAAGGGGAAAAGCCCTCGTTGAATTGAAGCGGGACTTTCAGACTTTCAGTATGCGAGTGAGCCGACGCGCACGCATTTCTTGTGTTTTTCCCGCGTCGCTCAGGTGATCCCTCAGTACTCCATCGTGCCGGACTCGAGCCAGTCCAACGTGGTGGTGGAGCCAAGCGGCTTCCTGGAGATCACCAACTACACCAGCCAGCAGCTGGACGACGACGACGGCGCCGCCGAGCACGACGTGGACAGCGGCAACGACGCCGGGCCGCCCACACCCTAGACCGGAGCGCCAGACTCCGCCCCCGTGCGATTGTTGGAGACACTCAACTTTTTAACCCGCTGACTTTTCATAGGAGCGACAATGGATCAAAATCGTGTTGCAAAAGAAGGAATTGATGTACCGTTTTTGTTTTTTGTAAGAAAAAAGACCCACAAGTCCTCTTTTAGTGTTGCAAGTTTTCCTTTTGTACCTTTTCGAAGTTGTCCACAGGATTCGTGTCATCTCCAAAATAAATGGTACAACTAGAAAATGTTGTTTGTGTCACTAATCAGTTTGGAACTTTTGACCAAAGTGGTAAAAGCTCGTCCACATTCAATTTATTCCCATGTCAAAACATTTTGGGTCCTGCAGATCATCCAAATGTTGTTTCGGGGTCAAATTGCGAACCGCGACCTTTAAGGCACGTTTAATTGCCACCGACACGTTTGTCTAAAAAAAGCGCTTATTTAAAAAAATATCTATTTGACGTCATATGAAATATTCCCCCAGAAGTGCGGGATGTGTCTCCAATCTGTCAATTCTGAAAAAATGGAGAAACATGCATCAGTAAATGTGTTTTGTTTTTCTTCATTAAATCAAACCCCACCAAGGTCTTTTTTGGGTGTGTGGTTTATATAAAGTCCTCTCCACTTTTGTTTTTATCAATGGTTAAAATGTGGACAATATGCGCTCCCCATACTTAAGTCAACTTTTTGGGGGTGTTTTCGAGGTAAGTGTAAAAGGTCGACCCAGTTTTATTTTATGATCCTAAAATGTCATTTTGTTTCTTGGATTTTTTGGAATGTGATGTGTCCCCATCTTATTTTTTAGATCAAATGGAGAATCCTGTGGCAGATTGTCTTTCCCAAAAAGTCCCACATCTTCTTGACGTCAATTTTCGCTTGCACGACAGGTAAAGAAAAAAGCAACCTCATTTTCTGTATTGATGTTAAAGCCTGTTATTCATTGCAAACATTTATTATCGTCATTCTTCTCATTACACGTTCATGATGCAAACAACAACACCGCCACCACCACCAGCCTCGCTTTTGGAATGCAGTCAGCACCTGCTGCTGCTGCTGCTGGAATGGAGACACACAAGGGACATGGATGTGTGTGTGTGTGCGTGCGTGCGCGCGCGCGCGCGCGCGCGCGCGAATATTGCCTCCCTCCAAAAATTTTTTAACAAAATTGGCATCTTCCTCTGCTTTTGTAACTGTAATGAAAATAAAAAGCGTTACAGCTGAAACGGAACAAGGCATGCATAATAGTGCGACGTGAAGGATACAACATCCATGTACCATGTTGCCGTACATTTCATACATTATTTGGGAGCCGTTACGCTACTTTTTCATATCAAAATATGTGTATAAAAAAAAAAGAAGTAGGGTGAGCAAGGCGAGGAGGCGTGTTGGTCCTTTCCATTTATTAACGCTGTCATAAAAGTAAACAAAAAATGTGATGATTGAATAAAATGCCATGTATAGAACTAATGCAAGCTTCCAAATGGACGCCGTGCACAAAAAAACAAACTAAACAAAAATGTGTCCATTTTGCGCTATAGAGAGGGACAAACAACCGTGTGTGTGTGTGTGTGTGTGCGTGTGTGTAAGTGCAGAACCCAAAGAACCAATAAAAGTCTATTGGGATCGAGTTGTTGTCATGGTCTTGGTGGTGGGTGGGCACGCCCGCCGCCAACGCCGCCGCCGCTGCTCTTTCTGTTTGTTGTAGTTGCGGCGAGGGTGCGGCAGGTGGCGCCGCGTTCAGTCGATGTACTGGGAGAGCCAGCGGAATCCCTCGCCGTAGCCTTGGCGCTTCAGCACGCTGCACATGTACACCTCCAGGGGTCTCGTGTTCAGCTCCTTCATGGGGATGGTGCCCTGCGGGACGCCAAAACACGGCCTTCAAATCGGATCTGCGCCCGGCCGGCGCGGCTCAGGCGGCGGCCGGCGCCCGCTCACCTTTCCTGTCGTCTGGCCGTACAGGCCAAACATTTCCCGCAGCCGCTCCTCGCTGATGGCCTCGGGCCGGTCGATCTTGTTTCCCAGGATGAGGATGGGCACGTTCCCGATGGTCTCGTCCGTCATCAAACCCTTGAAAAAGCAGGTCGGGGGCAAACTTGTCAACATCGATGCTAGTTTGTTAGCATTAAGCTAAAGACGGTTGAGCTGTTTTTTGTTTTTTTCAAGATTTGTTCCAACTGCAAGACGTCCGGCGTCCTTGCAGGCGACTCACGTCAAGCTCCGCTTTGGATTCCGCCAATCGGACGCCGTCGGCGCAGTCCACGAGGAAGACGATGCCGTTGATGGCGGGGAGGTAGTGTTTCCACACTCGGCGGGCTGGCGGCGGCGGCGGGATGCCATGCGTGTCAACGGGTTATTTGGAGCCCGGCGTTTTGTGTCCGTAAACACCACGTACCTTGTGCGTGGCCTCCGAGGTCAAAGGTGGTGAATGTCATGCCGGCAATGGTCAGCTCCTCCGAGGCTGCGCGAGCACAATGCAAACATTCAAAGTGTGTGTGAGCGCAAGGAAAGCCAAAGCGGCCGCCGATTTGTGCGATTTGGCCACTGACTGGGATGTAAAGTGGGCACGTGCTGTCCCAGTCGGTCGTCTTTGAGCATGTGCAGTAGCGTGGTTTTGCCGGCATTGTCCAGGCCCAGGAACACCAGCTTGCCCGACTTCTTGTACAGTCCTGCAAACAAAACACGACAACATGCGGGCCTGAATGACTTCATTTTTTTTTTTTTTAACGGGGGGGGGGGGGGGGGTACAATACTTTGGTTTTTATTTTGGCCAAAAAAAATCTTCTTTTTTTGTGTGCTCGCGTTTGGAAAGCAAGACAGTCACTTTTTGATTCCGTCCGGCGTTTTGACAAGCTTTTACAGCAAAATCAACGGCAACCAAAAAGCCTTTCTGTGCTCCCAAATGAGGCGGCGAACGTGCCACGGCCACTTTTAGAAGCTCGGGATTTGTTTCCTGCTGAAAACATCTTGTGTTTGTCGTCCTGTGAGTCAGCGATGGGCGCCGCTTTGCGACGGCGCCCGCCGAGCGTCACCTGCGCGACAGGGAGAACAGGACGGACCGCCGCCGCTTGGGCTGAAAGAGCGCTCGCTCGGTGGCGCCCGCTAGGTGGCGCCACCGAGCGGGCGCCCGCTTTGTCCTCAACTTGAGCAATGTTGATTGATCGGCGTTGGGGTCGGTAGCAAGCATGAGAAATACAGCGTGGGATCGTTTTCGTACTCACCTAAAAACTGCAGTACGCTATTGAACCCGCTATAAATCCAGTCGAATATGAATGACATATCTGGAGCTCTTCAATCCTGTGGAGGGAAACGCGCCGGAAATCAGAAGGAAGCAAAAAAAGGCAAACGGTTCCAATTCTGTGCTACAAATGAGGAATTTGGGGAGGAAACAATCAAACTCTTTTTAGAGCCCTGAACTGAACATAAACTCAGCAGAAAACTGTTACCAATACGAACAAAAAGGAATAATCAAACTTGGGTTGAACGTTTGTGTTCATTCTTATCAGACGTGAGCTTTTGGCATTGATTTTAAAAGTCACGATTGTTGAAGAATGAAGATCGAACAGTTGCAGAATTGACTTTATTACAAAATACGTAGTGATCTTTTTTTGATTATTATTATTTATCTTGGAGTTGACCAATCCTGGTGCTGCATATATTTAACACGCACAAAAACAACAAACACGAAACACGGCTTGAGATGACAAACGCGATTGGTTTCATTTCAATAAAAAGGCAAAAAAGCAAAATCGTTTCCCTCCAAATGCGTTCATGCAGACTCGTGCACAAGAAAGTCAATTAGCACAAAGATGGCGAGCCAGAAGGAAAAAGGCGTCAATGACACAATGTCCTAAATTTGCCCCCCCCCCTTGAATAAAAAAATGCAAAGCACAAATCAATAACTTACACAAAAGCACTTATTCCATGTTTGCACTAAACAAGTTTGGGTTCGCCGTCTTTTGGTATTGATTTTTTAAATCCCGTTCTCAACGACCTCGTCCCTCCCAAATGACGCAACAACTTCGGGGCTAAAGTGCAACGGAGCCAAAGGTCGCGACCACGTCAACGCCAGCTGAGCTCCACGTCAGCGAGCGCCTGCGCCGGCCGCCTCGTTCTTAACGCTACAAGCGGCCGACGTCACGCGCGCTGATACCGGCAAGCGAGCGAGCCCAGAGGCTAACGGACGGAAAATACCGATACAAAGTCAGGAGAGTTCATTCATTGGACTGGTTCAGTCGCAATAAAGTTCTTCCGTTTACAAAAAACCTTCTGAGGTTACAAACGGCACACAATTAACACCAATAATTAGTGCAATTACGATTTTGCGGTTCGGAACCCTGGCCAGCGGAATGTTGTAACGCGAGTACTCCCCGAAACGCAAAAGCAAACGAGGCGACCTTTCCTCCGTGACGAGCAGAAGAAATATTCTCGCTTCTGTTTAAGGTCGCGGGTCAGCTGGAGCCCATCTCTAACCCTAACCTGGCCTGGCACAGGTTCATCTCAGGGTATATAGGGAGAGTGTTTTTATCATTCAATTGATCAAACAGGGTTTTTTTCTCTTCTTCTTATCTTCAAATCCATTATTTTTACGCGTCTCCTGGAATTCGGATGTGAACTCCAACAGGAATTATTTTGTCAATTCACAGCCTCACGCGCTACTGCAATATTTGTGACTTTTGAGTGTGTATGGCTTTGAAAGGGCGAGCGGTAAGTGCCGCCGTGATCTGTGGCATTTATGATAAAAGACGGAGTCCGATTTGCAGGTTCCGATGCCTCTCTGATGCACTGTTACCACGTTTGCTGATGGTTTGATTGGAGCGTGACGGATGCAAGATATTGTCTCATTTGCAAACGGATTTGCACGTCAGAAGGAAGTCATGGGCAGGCTGGAAAAAAGCATGGATTGTATTGTAGCCTGGCCCGGCAGAAATTGGCCACAAGGTCCGAATGACTCACTCCAACTGCAAGGATCGATACCTTGGCCATCTTTATCGTCACTGTTCAATTTGAAGCCATCCCAAACTCGGTATGTTCTTCTTCCGTGAGACTCTTGCCTTCTTTCTACCTGCTGACGATGTGCCTGCCACCGCAGTAGTATTAGTATTAGTTTTAGTTTTAGTTTGGAAACGCAAACTATGCCTGCAAAAGGTTTGGGGAAGTGCAGCAGGTCCTCAGTTTGCCTCCATGTTTTATACTTACAACCTAAGGCGCTTTCTGTACACATTGATGGTGTTTTTAATGATACGAACTCCAGCACTCAACAGAACAAAACTCCGTTCTAAACTATGAATGAGGTCACTTTGCTTTTTAATTCTATTGGAAAGGCTGCCACTCGCGTCGAAACCGTTGACTAAAGATAACTACAGCTGCTACCATTTTGTTCATATTTCAGTCCCGACACGTCACATCAATGATGGCCTGTCTTTTCAAATGATCCAAATTTGAACATACGAAAGCAAGTAAGTGAGTAGCTGACAAAAAGATTACGCTGGCGGCTTTCATTAGCGCTAGCAGGAAGCTACTAGTTACGTGTCATTTTGTCCAAACGGCGACGTAGCATCGACAAGCCGGAAAAGTCGTTAGCATACAGCTAACGCGACACAAGTGAGTCAATGAGAACAACTAGTGGAAATCGTGCGACGTTTTAAGGATACACTTGCGACTTCTCGACGAGAAATAGTCGCGTCGAAAAGAGCCGAGTGAGCCCGGGTTGACGTTAGCTCTGTTAGCCTAGCATGGCTAGCAATCGCGATGGCGAAGGTTTCACGTTCAGACGGCCGACAAAGTGCGCGCCAGCCGCCGGCCGGGAAACTTACTCGTTCTTCAGGCGTGGGTTCGTTTGCCGAATGCGTTGGCTCGTCTGGTCATGTGAATGTGGCTCGGGGGAAAATTCTAAAAGATCCCGCTGACAGCCAGCTCGCCCGTCTCCCTTTTTTTCTTCTTCTTTTTTTCGTGTTTTGTTGAGTGAGCCACGACACCGCAATGGCTTCTTCCGCTTCTTCTTCGTCTCAATGTTAACGGCGGTTTGCAAAGTGTAATAACGCACAACCGCCACCTATTGATTCTCCACCTCCATTCAGGTTTCACGATTATGTACATTTATTGAGTCCGAGTCGTTCTGTTGTCAGAACATGCGTCACTTAGGCGGAATTATTTTTAATTGGGCACCAAGGTCCATATGATCTCATTTGTTTCACTTCGATAACACGTTCTTCCTCATATCACCCCGTTTTATGCATTATAAGCGTATGTACAGTCACAAACAAAATTGATTCATACTGCGAGGTTTTGTTGAGCCTTGTTGTTAATCACGTAGGAGGAAGTGACAGTGCTTATTTGACTGCTGTGCTAAGTCTTCTTTTCATTCCTATATTATATGCCACAAAACACTATTATTATTTTAATATTGTTAGAGATTTGCACAGTAAGAGTAAAAGAGAGAAGAGAAACACAAACTCTAGTGCTAGTTTTAATATACATCATTAATATAAAAAATGTGTAATATAAACATAGGAATTTAGAGTTCATTATAACATTTCACCAACATAATGGTCAACGCAATATGTCACATTTCTGCACAGAATGACATCCCCGTCTCCTCGTGACTGAAGTGCAAGAAGGAAGACGACGTCGGACGCCATTGATGACCACGACGAAGCTGAAAACCCCGTGGAGAGAATGATATCTTGCACGGGCTGCCCGGATCTGCACCCGGTGCTGAAGGCCTGCATGGGCGAGAGCATCAGGACTGGCGAGCATGCCTGTGCCACGTGGGCACATTCCAAAAAGGCATGAGCGACGACCACAAAACTCGGCAAGAACATGTGAGCCATAAGAGCAGGCCGACGTAAGAGCAGGCCACCTGAGACCACAATCAAAGGGTTTTGGCGTTTAGAGACTGTACCTCAGTGTAATCTGGATCAAATCTGGATTAAATCAGATTGTACTTTACACCTCCTGATCCTACAAACATGATTTAAAAAAACAAAAACAATTTGGTGTTATCAATGTTGAAACATGTCCATGAAACAAATCAGGATCAGATCTGAATTCAATTTGTTATTGCAATTTCTAAACCTGAAAAGACAATGAAATGATGAAAATATTCCATTTTTGTAATTACGAGCCCCCCTCAGATCTCCTGTTTTAATGGGGCTCCACAGGGTTCGTCTTTAGGGCCTGTGCTTTTCTCCTTGTATTTGCTATCTCTGACTTCTCTGTTTTTGGTGACTGCTTCTTGCTGCTTTCAGGCACCAACCACTTCAGGACTGGCAGACATCAGACAGCATTTCACAATACGTGAACGATACCAGATATCAAACAAATCGCAAGGCATTTTCCATAGATCAGTTGTTACTGTGGAAAACAATTACCGACATTTTTACCTGTTGCCTGACCAAACCAGTAACAGCAACTGAATCCTAATCAAGTGATGTTGGTGTATTTTCTGCAGTTAATTTTGAGCAATGTCACGTTTATTTATTTGTATCCCTATAACCTTAAACCCAATTCACCCATTAATCACAAAAACACTCAACAGAATTCATTTTTAAAATAGTCGTTAGGAGCAGCCTGTATTCCAAGATAACATTTGTGGCAACGTTGAAACCAAATGTGGAAGCTACTGAGTCACAGATGATGGTTTTAAATGACTCCCTCGTCCCTCCAAGCAAACGAAATACATTTGAAAACATGCGCGCGCGCGCGCACATGAGTGTACTTGACCTGCGCCACCTCTGCTTGTTTCAAGTAGACCGCAAAATGGAGAGCACGGGAGGAAATGCCACGTGTACACACTGCGCATGCCCGACAAATTCGACGTTGATCCTTCTTGGGTGATCCCGATTTCCGGTTTTTCCACACACACGATTGCTCTCGACCAAGGCCTTGCAATCGGCACTCCGGCGTCGTGTCACTTGCGACGGGAGCTTCTCGGCCCGCAGACATGGTCGCGTGATCGAGCCAGCCAGTCAGTCCCATTTTTAAAAACAACAAAACCAGCGGACATTTGCTCCCTAACGCTGCGAATTGTTCCACAGCTAGTCGGCTAAAAGAAGAAGAAGAAGAAGAAGCCGAAGAAGAAGAAGCCGAAGAAGCTAACCGCTCAAGCTAACCACTTGGAATCGGAACCCGGCGTCCGTTTTCAAGATGTCAACGGCGGGCTTCAATGCCCAGAACGGGACTGGGCAGCCGTACGCGAATGGTAAAGTTTCAATGCGACACGTCACACTAAATACAAGCTAAGAATCTGCGGTGACTTGTTTGGCTGTGAACGCTTGCTAACGCTTAGCTCGCCGACTCGCCTTTAACGCCGTCGTAAGTTAGTCAAGAGCGCCGAGTCGACTTGCACACAAACTTAGCGCTGCTTCCCAAATAAATACTCGCGTGTGTGACCTTGTTTCACCTTCTGTTTAACTCTGATTTGTAGCTAAAGAAGCTCGGGCCGCTGTGGCAAACTTGGTTGCAAATTAGCCTTCTGTCATTTTTAGTGCATTTCAGTGCTGGCCGTTGTGGTGAGCATCCACTTTTTTTTCTTTTTTTAATTCAATGAACAAGTTCGTCATGTGCTCAAGCTTCTGGAAAGTTTTCTTCATTCAGCTTGTTGGTCAATATCCACGTCCTCTTGTCAGTACAAGTACGACATCGTAATGTCAAAGCTTTCAAACATGATCGCGAGTTGTTTTTTCATTTTTTTGCCCGACTTCACTGTCAATGTGGCACATTGGACTTGATCCAGATGACAACATTTTTTAACTGATGTGCACGAATCTACAGTTACTTATTCATTGTACTGGCAGTGCGTCATTTTCTGTCATTTTCTGTCACGATCGCAACACTTTCAAAGTTTCAAACGTTCTAACTACTGCAACATGTGCTCTGTTTTTAGGGCTGGGCGGCAATTCGATATCAATATATTTTGCGACATTGATGTCAATACGAAATGCCCCCAATAAAATGTATGATATAAAAAAAAAAATTAGGAAGCAAACCCACAAGTGTGATTACATTTGTGTCACATTCACAAGCGCACAAGAAGACATTTGTGAACCTTGTCTGCCGAACCAGCAAAGAGTGACGCAACTTGCAATAAGATTATTTGGTGCATTGCTAAAATGATCAAACAGCTTTGGGGTGGATACGTGGTGTAAAAGTTCTCGTAATTGTATCAATGATGCCGCTTAAAGCGTCTTCCACAAATAAGCATTTACATTGTACTGCTGGAGGAGCATGGATGTAAACATTGCACAGCACATTACAATGTACACAAAGCAGTGTACATTCCTTAAAAAGTAGTTTTGCTAGCAGATGATTTGAATGGTATTTTTCCTATGGAGAATTGTTTTATTTAATTTGATCATTAAGCCATTTCATTGATTTTAATTTGATCTAGAATCAATGTAATTGTTTCTCCTATTTTAAATGGGTAAGAGGAAAAAAATCAATAGTTATATGAAATGCATACATCGTGATTTTCCCAGTCCTTCTAAGCACATTGTTTAAACAACACGTTGGCATTTATCCGTCTCACAATCGACGTGACAAGCTGAGATTCACCGCTTAATCTTTATCCTCTACATGGAGTCGAGTTCAGGCGCACCTGATGAATTACTTCTCTAAAGAGCGTTTTGGTCAAACTGAAATCGGTCTGGCAGGATAGCTAGATAATTGACAATTGTGTTAAAAAAAAAAATAATAATAATATGTGGAAAATTACAACATAAATTCACATATGAAATATTTTCCTTTCCAATTCTTTCCGTAGCTTTGCTTATTTTTCCCTCACTTTTAATTCACGTTTGTGTTTGAGCTTCTAAATGACTCCGGCCTAAAATGGACAGTTTTAAAGACGCTTTCCAGTGGATTTAAGCGCCTTGGTCATTCATCCCCAGGCCATTGACGAGAGCTTTTCCTCGTAATCCCTTTCCACGGGAGGGAGTGTCATTATGCAATGGAGGGCAACACGCAACATTTCATGGATTGTGGTGGAATTACTATCAACATTCTTGTAATACTTGCAAAGTCTTTTTGTTTTGTTTCAGTTATTCAAGAGGAATAATTATAATATAAAAAAAATAAAGATCATATGTCGCGTGGTATAAAAAGCTCCACCTTTTTGAGAATTCTTATCAGCAAAAGCAAAGGCTTCTTTTTGTATCTAATGTGATATTTAAATCATCACGTGCGTCAGCGAAACGTTCAAGACTCGCTCACGCCGAGCCACTGAGGGCAGATCAAGATTAAGGTAACCGGATTACTGGCGTTCTCTCACCTTATTGGCCATTTGGTACCACCGTGCGCTTGTCATCGCCATTCAGGTGCGCTCACCTTTCCGATTCTGTTCACAAGTGTCACCTTGGCTTGAAAAGCAAGCCACGTGTTTGCTCGCGTTGCCATTCAAACGCTGGCGGCAAGACCAGGAAAGCTGTGTTTTGCTTCACGTAGAAAGCTGAAGGGAAAATCCACAAATGTGCCGAAAGCGGCGCCGCAAGTGTTTCACCAAAACATTGGTGGGATGTTCAAGCTGGAAATGTCATTTTCCCGCAATTTGCGCTTTCAATCTTATCATGTCAGGTTAACACTGTTGATAACATTGTTACATTTCCAACCGGTTCCAGGTCCTTCGCAGAATCCAGTCGGAGTCCAGCAGCTCCCGGCAGTCAATTACGGCGTGACGCACCAAGCCAACTACAACCCAATGCAGGCCAAGGCTCCAGCCCCCCCCGGCCCTGGACTCTACCCCCCCGGGCCGTACCAGCACATCCCCCCAGTCGGCTCCTACCAACCTGGCCCGCCGCCCACGTCCTATCCAGCGCCGCCCGGCCAACCTCACCTCATCCAACCCCCAGTGGGCGTCCCCGTTTCCCGCACCCCTCCCCATTCTGCCAGCCCCAGTCCCGGTCCCCGGTTGCCCCCCGCGCAGGGCACCCCTCCTCCGCCCGCTGCATACCAGAACCCCCAACATCAGCAGCAGCCCCTCATGGCTCCAGGGTGGCAGTACAACTCTGCTGCCACGCCCATGACCGCACCCCCTCGGGGCCCGGCGACCAACCACGCGAACCCGCCCGCATCTTACAGTTCGACACCCTCGATGTCCCATAACGCCGTACGGCCCCCAACCTGTCTACAAGGATACGGCCAGCCAGGTAAGAACGTCAAAATGCCCACTGGGACCACTACAGGATATAATCCAAATGAAGTTTAAAAAAAAAACAATCTAGAAGATGCCAATTGGGCACTTCTGTGGCCAAATCAATCAAAACGATGATGCAACTTGTATGCTTAAAGGTACAGTGTGTAGAATTTAGTGCCATCGAGTGGCAAACTAATAGAATGAGCGGCTAGCCAAGAGCAAGCGAGCAAGAACTCGCTGGAGTGGCTAACGAGAGCGGCTAGCGAAAACAAAGTGGAGGGAAACAAGCTGCAGGAGCCCGGACCACGAGACTCGGCAACGGCCAGCTGCGGAAGGTAAGCGGCGATGGATCCATTGGGTCCAACACGAGCTGCAAGCACCACCAGAGGCTAACGACGTTCACCAAGTTCTTCTCCTTCGGGTATCCGCAGCAGAAACATAGCAGCGTAACATGTCAGCCACCTGTAAGGTGTGTTGTGACCCATGGAATATAATTAGCCATTATATAAAAAACAAAATATACGTTGATGTGATACAACTTTTTTTTTTTTACGAATGTATTATTAGTTCACCACTAGATGGCGCTAAATAAGACACACTGTCCCTTTAAAATCAGATCCAAATCTGTATGGATTTTCAGCAATCCCAATTTGAGTCGCTTTATTCTTGTCGGCCGCATTTTCTGCTTGAAATGAAAGTCAGCGGTGTCAGATAAAGTATCTACAGGGGTGATGTTGGAGGAGGACCTTGCCCGGCCGGCCTGCGCTCTCGCCTCCAACAAGTTGACGCGCGCGCACACACAACAGCCCGCACTCGCTTCACTCCCAATCTGTCCAAAGTTCAACGACGCCGCCACGTGACACAAATCCTGCCGCGAGAGTTGTCCTGATCTGATGCCTCCCAAAAAGTCGCACTTTTCAATTAACCAATTGTTTTGTTTGTCGCTGAGCACTCGCACGACTCGGCTATCATTTAAATACACCTTTAAATGGTATGTGGCAAATGTATTGTTTACATAAGTACTTAACCTGGTATATATGTTGAAGCCGATTTCATTTCCCGACACGTAATCAAGGAGTCAAAATACACATCGAACGCTTCTTCTGCAGGAAGTTGCTATAAGCGAGCATAAATGCGCTAATGTCGGATTGTGCAACGTGAACTGGCTGCGACCCGGTTTCCATATTAACCGGGCTGATTTTAGCCGGGTTCAAAAGTGTCAACAAATGTGAGCATTGTCATCTCTTTTTCGCCAACACTCCAAAAAACATGGCTACTAACACAGAAGAACTTGTTTATAGAAGTATGGTCCACTTGACCGACGCATGAAGCGCAAAAGAAAATGTTGAGTTTAAGCCGAGAAACAGAAAACATGAGCAGAATCTTTTTCACTTTGTTTTGTGTAGAACAGCAAAGTGGAAGGCAGCCACGCAATCAATCACATTAAACATTTCCAATGGAAACGACGAGAAGACCCGAGTCTGTACATACGCATTGATTGTAAAAGCGGCCATTCGCTACGAATGAACAAGATGGACTTTTCTTCCACCAGGCGCCGCTCCTCCGCCGATGAATCCCGCAGCGCCGCAGCAATACCACCCAGGCAGAGCTCCCTTTGGGACCCCGCCCCCCACCATGAAACCCGCGGCGCCCCCCATGGCCAACGTCACCCCGCCGCCCCCAAAGACAGACGGTAAGTCGTGATCACGGTGGGAATCGCACGCCGACGTCGCATTTTCTACAGCGGGGATTTCCATCGTGGCTTAAAAAACCCAAAGCGTGTTCTGTTGTCTGCCCTCCACCCACATGCCAGCTCAGTGTGGGGCCGGCAGCGTTCTGCCCCCCGCTGAGCCCGACGGTCAGGAGGCGGATGTTGAACGTCCAGGTGCGGTTAAATGTGTCGCCAGCCATGTTGACATCTTGTATCATTTCGTCTTTTCTCCTCTCGCTTTGAAAAATAAAAGCCTTTAACTGATTGCGACTCGCGGTCAATAATTAGACACTTTCACAAATGAGCAATATTCAGAACACATTTTTGGGGTGACGTTTCCAGATCAAATGAAAATGCATTCTAAACTCCCCAGGCCAACCTATTTTGACCCCTTGTAAGCGAGGCTGGAACGATTCATCGAATAATTCAGTGACCAAAAAAAGCACAACGTGCCACGTTGGTGATCGTTATCACGAGATGGCGATCTTCGTTCATCGAATCGATCTCCTTCAAATGTGTTTTCATGTCCTCACACGTGGTCAAGGATGGAGGCAGCTGCTGGTCTGCTTCCAATCGCGTCATTCAACAAACTCGCAAACTGGCTGTGTCCGAATGTCCGCCCGGGTCCGCTAAGCCCTCGTTCACTACATGACCCCCCCCCCCCCCCCCCCCCCGCCCTAAAGACTGGCCTCATGTGGTGCCCTCATTCCGTTTGGCGATTCGGACAGCCAGCTCGCTACTTTCTCCTCGTCGCATATCACGTGACGCACCGGCTATTTATTGTGAATGAAAAGGTTTTCAAACTTTATTCCATTTGTTGTACATAATTTCAACAAAAAATGTTGTATTATTTCCGTAGTCTATAGTAATGCATCGGATTTGATTCCCATGCTGTCGCTCGCGCCATGTTTTTTTTTTTTTTTCATACTCTCAATGCAACCCAGTTGAGTGAACCTACTTTTTTAGAGTGCATTGTGGGTAATTTTGAGTGCCCTGCATTTTTGTTCCCTGGACATTCAGACGCCGCTACAAAATGGCGTGACCCCGAAGTAGGGCACTATATAAGGGAGTAGGGTGCACATTCGGACACAGCCCCTGTTAGCTAACTAACGGTTAGCTCGTTAAGTCAGCCACAATCCTAAATTTGCTGAACTCTACGCACTCATTTGCTGACTCCCACGTCACTCACCAGTCGCACGCACTCAAACTCACAGATACTAGTGTGTTGAACGTAAAGATGGTGATCACAAGTGGACACCAAGTTTTTTCTCTTTTTTTTTCTATCCAGTGGTGAAAGATGATCTAAACTAAAAACCACAATCAATTCTTGGAATGAAGAAAAATGTTAATGACGTGAATTTGTAATGCTCCAGGCTGCTCGAGTGAAACTTTTCACATTGAAATGCACAAGTCGAGTGACGCAAAGTTAATTCAGTTCAGCCGACTGATTGTCTGATCTCGTCGTCATGTCCATCCCCACTAGAAATGTCTTGTGTCCCTTTCCATCTCATCACTGCTGGTTGACGGAGTTCAAATGTCACCTCTTTTCCCTTGTAAAAACAGGAATGGTCGCCGGCGTCGGCACCAATCATGTGGACAACCAACTGGGTAGGTCTTTTTGTCACAAGACAGAAGACACGGAATGTCTTCAGTTCCTTTCCTTCTCATGTTGCTTTTCTCCCCAGCCGGGCCGCCCCAGCATGGCCCGCCGGGTCGGCACGTGAGCCACTACCCTCCCCTCGCGCCGGGGTACCAGCACCCCCCAATCATGCACCCGGCAAATCAGAGTGCCGCGCAGCCCTCGCACCCGGCAATTGACAGCGCCACGCAGCCTTACGCTCAAGCACCTTGGCCGTACCACCAGGTGAGAGGGAGCGCGCACGCGCTCATTTGTTTTGTTATGGTGCGTGCGTGCGTGCGTGCGTGCGTGCGTGCGTGCGTGCGTACGTGTTCTTCCACTTGTTATGCATTTGCTTTGCACTTAGCGCAAGCAAGAATAAAGTCGTTGTCAAGTTGACGATTGTTTGTGGAGCAACATGTTCTGCCGCTTGGCTTTGCCTGAGCAAACTCCTTCTCAACCCACAATGCAAACCTTGAGAATGAACTTTCTTTTTTAAGCCAAAACCGTTAATGGCGGCCTTCTTCCCCGCAGCCACCTCCCGGGCCCGGCCCGGCCCAACTCAGCCCGTCCCTGGCAGCCATGAGTCTGCAGTCCGGCACCCCCGAGAGCCTGCGAGTGGTCAACCTCCTCCAGGAGCGCAACCTGCTGCCCCCGGGTCCCGTGCCGGCCCCCACCCCCTGCCTGCCCCAAGACCTGCAGAAGCTCAACTGCAACCCCGAGTAAGGACGCTTGAACGTGCTTCACTCATTGGCTTGACATGACATCACATGATTTGTCAAAGGCACGCCGCGGAAAGTGCAACGCTGCGTCGCACAATCGCACCTTTTGCTGACATCAACAAACGTGTCCCTCCGCCGCCAGGGTCTTCCGCTGCACGCTGACGAGCATCCCTCAGACGCAAGCGTTGCTCAATAAAGCCAAGATGCCGCTGGGCCTGCTGCTGCACCCCTTCAAAGACCTCTCGGTAAGGACGAGTCCGCAGGAAGCGCTCGCGCGTCTTGTCTTCAAAACAGAAGAATTTTCTCATTTAGTCACTTCTTTTCATCATTTTTTTTTTTGTACGACTAAGAAGTCATTTTGATTTCCAACAGTATCGATGGACCACTGTAGCGGACCACAATTTGTTGTGTGACCGATTGCCCCCCCCCCCCTATTTTTTTAAATTATTATTTCTCGTTATCAAGCTTTTCCAATGACAAACACGCCGCGCTCCCGTCTTGTTGATTCAGCTTGACTTGAAGTGCAAATGGATTCCCAGCTCGCCATCTTGACCAAGTGTGCCCTCCTTCTTCTTCCAGCAACTTCCCGTGGTGACGTCCAGCACCATCGTCAGGTGTCGCTCCTGCCGAACCTACATCAACCCCTTCGTGTCCTTCCTGGACCAGAGGAGGTGGAAGTGCAACCTGTGCTATCGGGTCAATGATGGTACTAACAAAGTACTTGTAGCCTGTAAATGCCGGATGACAATTATGCAAAGATATTTTAAAAAAACTTGACCCTCCCACACGCGTTTCACACATTTCAAGTTCAGTCTTCACTCTCTTGCTGTCTAGAAATTGGAGGCCATCTTTGAGGAAACGAAAACCCGCGTGTACGGAAGCGAAGCATGCTTGCTTCAAGCTCTTCACTTGCCGTCATTTGCAATTTGCTGTAAAAGGCGCATAAAACAAACAAATGGTCTTTAAGCAAAACGACAGTCATGTGTATGGAAAACGGCATAGAAGAGTTAACAGAAAATTGCAACGGTGCCGCGGTAATTATAAGCTTTCAAAGAATAAATATAGCCGTGGTTAATATTAGCTCCAAAAATAATTTACACTCCAAGTCTTAATAGCAGTAAATATTCACCAAAAATGAAACGAAACATTTATTTCTTATAATTGTTCATTTTTCTCAGTAGTCACATTGCAGTTAAATATTGGATAGGAAAATAAGAAGTATTTTTCAATGATCATGTATTGCGCGTACAATTGAAGAAAAAAAGTGCAGATTAAAAAGATTAAGTGCAAATATATTGAACTTAAAGTTGAACACAACTGAACTGTACGCTGGTCGTGATTCTTTCATTTACCACAAGAGGGAGCCCCTTACACTTTGAGAAGCCCTGCTGTGGACGGTGTTTAACCACAAACGTAACCATTTCAATGTCAGCACTTCAAAATCGGCAAGATGCAAAGGTAGTAAAATTAGATTAGAGCGGATTCGGGATGTCAGGATATTGAGTCGGATCAAATGTGCTTTGTAGCCTGCTCCTCTGTGTATGACCCCGTGCGTGCGTGTGCGTGCGTGCGTGTGCGTGTGAAGTTCCAGAGGAGTTCATGTATAATCCAGTCAGTCGATCCTACGGAGAACCACACAAGAGACCCGAAGTGCAGAACGCCACCATCGAGTTCATCGCGCCTTCCGAATACATGGTGGGCGTCTTTTGTATTCAATTGATTGATTTTGTATGGATTTTTAAATCACCACAAATGTGTGTGTGTGTGTGTGTGTTGTTTTTTGTTTCCCCACCTTTAGTTGAGGCCGCCGCAGCCAGCCGTGTACCTGTTTGTCCTGGACGTGTCCCACAACGCGGTGGAGACGGGCTACCTGAAGGTCTTCTGTCAGTCGGTGCTGGACAACATCAACGCGTAAGCCATCGACGGCCGTCTCTTCCGTCGGACCTCACTCCCGCCCGCCCCATACTGACAGCGCATTTCTTTGCGTGCGCGCCGAAGGCTCCCCGGGGACACGCGGACAAAAATCGGCTTCATCACCTTCGACAGCACCATCCACTTCTACAACCTTCAGGAGGGACTCTCCCAGCCTCAGATGCTCATCGTGTCGGATATCGAAGGTGACGTCGTGTCGCCGTTGCATAATTGCACCGTCTTTTTGGACGCCTGTCCTCTGCTGTGAGCTGCAAAACAAAAGTTTCCCTTTTTTCATGCTCAAGCCAAGGCTGTGTCTGATCCAAAAAAATGGCGCCATCTCGTAGCGTCTTCGGCGAATGAACAACATGGTGGCTTGAACTTGTTTCCAAGTTCTGTATTTGGAATAAACAAATGGCGATGCCTTCACAAAGTCTGTTTAGCTTCATGCTAATGCCTTAGACGTGCTAATATTTATACATTGATATCGCAATCTTATAATCCTCTTACGACACGTGTAGACAGAGCTAACCATTAGGGGCGTAAATCTCCAACCAAGACGATTGGATACGCGGGGCGCAATCCGATACAAGGACGGTTCGATTTTAAAATGGAACGGTTCGGTGTAGCGGTGCAACGGTTATTTGATTACTCAACAATTAGTCCAATGTCAAATGAGTATACAATTATTTTGTTGTTTGAATATCTTGTTTAATTTAATTTCAAACATCTGCTTTCATTTTGGAAAACAAAAAGCAACATTTTTGCATATGTAATGTCCTGACATGTGACAGCCCCAATTAGTAACGATCAGCCTTTCAAAATTTTAACGTGCATCTGCCTAAGAAAATACGACAATCATCAGTTGTAGCTACTAAAGATATGCTATAATAATAATAATAATAATAATAATAATAATAATAATATTCTCATTCATCCAGGATATTTCATTCTCATGGCATTGAATCCATCGCAACCGGACTGTTGTGGTTGTTTTATGAAGCAGTTTTGAGCAGCGGTATCGGCAACATAAAACCCACTTATAACGTCTTCGAGCTATTTTTAGACCGATTCATTAGTCCGCGCGCCAGTGCGCTCGCGTCGTTAAACTCAAAACCGGATTTCCGGTCCAAATCCTTTTTTGCTACACCCCTACCAACCATACTTGCGTGTATTCTTGATCCTCTGCAAAAAATGTCTGCTGCGGTTTACTGAGTGACCATCTCCTCATCATCTCCATTTCTGCTGCTATTCTACTTCCTCCTGGTGAGCGCCATTTGTCAGGCCATAACCTGCTCTCATAGAAAAACAGGACTTTGCTTCCATCTTGTGGCAGGTGTAGGCAATTACCAAGCTTTTTGTCTTTTGTCTTTTGTCTTTGCCGCCAGTATGCGTGCCAATTTGTGCTCACGTGCCCCACAGATATCTTCTTACCCACACCAGACAGCCTTTTGGTCAACCTCAACGAGAGCAAAGAGGTGAGAAATGTGTTTAACATAAGAAAGCAACTTTTCAGGACATGCGGAGATCCTTAAAAAGTCTTAATGTCGTTTTGAAAAATAGCTCTTCCAAAATACATCCTGACAAGCTTCCTAATCCTTACAACAACCAACGACTAAATAATGACTCAGAAAGTCAATATTTACTTTTGGGAGGTTAGATAAGGTCGCTTGAGGCATCTGCATGAGTAAATGCTGCTACTTGTGAGCAGCCCCTGCAAAATGGATGTTGAAAAGAAGAAAAAGAAAAAAAGATACTGTGCTCTATTTAGCCCGAGATTCCTGAATGAGAGGTTTTAAATCCTTCACCTTTTATTTGACGAACCAAACGTTGCGCTCTTCGCATATCCAAAGCCGTGTGATGCTGCCATCTACAGGCATCTGTTAGTCATTACAGTGGTCTTCATAGCGGGCAAACTGGACAAGAGTTCATAAATACTAATTGTACTTAACGGAGCATTTATAGGATTGCGTTTAGCCTTTGAGATCTTGTTTGAATTGTTGAAACTGCAACGTGGTGTCTTGCAGCTGGTGCAGGATCTCCTGAAGAGCTTGCCCACGTTATTTGAGAAGAGCACGGAGACGCAGTCCACGCTGGGCTCGGCCCTGCAGGCCGCCTTCAAGCTGCTGTCGCCCACCGGCGGCCGCTTGTCCGTCTTTCAGACGCAGTTGCCCAATCTGGGCGCGGGGGCGCTCCAGTCCAGGGAGGACCCCAACCAAAGAGCGTCCGCCAAGGTGCCGGCCCGGCGCCGCCGTTCGGGATTGACGCGTGGCGAACGATAACGCCGTCGGGGCTCACACACGCTTTGTTGCGCTTCAGGACATCCAGCACTTATCCCCGGCCACGGACTTCTACAAGAAGTTGGCGCTGGACTGCTCGGGGCAGCAGGTGGCCGTCGACCTCTTCCTGCTCAGCTCGCAGTACTGCGACTTGGCGTCTCTTGGTCAGTCCTGAGCTTTTTCAACCCTTTGTTTAGCCATGGAATGAAAACAAATATGAACAAATATCCTTTAATTTTAATCATCAAATATATATTTGGATCCATTTCAACTTTTTGTTTGAATAATCATTGAAATGTTCAAGACATCTCCTTTTTTTGTGAATTGAGCAAAATGTGTTTAGATTTGATGTCGGATATTCTAAATCAATATATTTTCAGCTAGAAAAAAAACAAATTGTTCTTTTTGAAATAATCAAACCTATACCTTTCACTCCGCCCCCAAAACAAGACTGCAGCATAATGCAAGAACTTGTGACTTATTGCACGACTCTCCATAATGAATCCTTGTCGAACGGATATCATGAGCGCTTCCGTCTTGCTTTCGCTCTCCCAGGCTGCATATCGCGCTACTCTGCCGGCTGCGTCTACTACTTCCCCTCCTACCACCACCAGCACAACCCCGCCCAGGTGGAGCGCTTCCAGAAGGACCTGAAGCGATACCTGACCAGGAAGATCGGCTTCGAGGCCGTCATGAGGATACGCTGCACCAAAGGTATGCCGGCTGCGTTTGGCGCCATCTTGGCTGCATTTGGCGCCATCTTGGCTGCATTTGGCGCCATCTTGGCTGCATTTGGCGCCATCTTGGCTGCATTTGGCGCCATCTTGGCTGCATTTGGCGCCATCTTGGCTGCATTTGGCGCCATCTTGGCTGCATTTGGCGCCATCTTGGCTGCATTTGGCGCCATCTTGGCTGCATTTGGCGCCATCTTGGCTGCATTTGGCGCCATCTTGGCTGCCTTGTCTCTCTTTATTGGTGCCAACCTTTCCGGAATTAAGCGCTTCTCTTGTTCATTTGACTCGGTTGGAATCTAGAATTCTCATAACTTTATTATTATTCTTTTTTTAATGCATTTAAGAGCTGAAAAAAGGATTTGAGATGAAAGAGTGCAATTTCCATGATGAGTTGCTTTTGGTTTCACTTTTGGGTCTGTAGGTCTGTCCATTCACACGTTCCACGGCAATTTGTTTGTGCGCTCCACCGACCTGCTGTCGCTGCCCAACGTCAACCCGGACGCCGGCTTTGCCGTGCAAATGTCCATCGAGGAGAACCTGGACGACATGCAGGTGGTCTCCTTCCAGGCGGCGCTGCTCTACACCTCCAGCAAAGGTGCACGCGCGTTTAGAGGATTTTGTTTTGCTTTGTGGTGCGACACAAATGTTTAGCTCGAATTGAGTTACGCGTGCACTTCATTCAAGTCAAGTGAAAAACAAGACGGGAACAATTAGGCTACTGTCCAATCACATGGAAGTGTTTGCGTAGATGTATGAAGAAGAAGTATGCATTTCAATGAAAGTGGATCATTTGTGTTTGAGATCCACTGTTGTGACGCGTTCAACAGGAGAGCGGCGGATCCGCGTGCACACCTTGTGCCTCCCGGTGGTCCACTCGCTGTCGGACATCTTTGCCGGCGCCGACGTTCAAGCTATGGCCGGCCTGCTGGCGTGTATGGGTGAGGGACACGCAATAAAAAAAGAAAATATAGATATATATAGATAGATAGATTTTTTTTTTTATATATTTACTTCTCTTGGTTCCAAATCGTACTCAATTTCAGTATATTAGAAAGCTGAAGAAAGTCATTAGAAATCCAGAAATCCAATCTGATTCGAGGCTTCCACCCACTTGGATGCGCTGACAGATGGTCACAAGTGGCGACGCACGTGGTTGCCTGGCAACCACCAAATGCCGACCAGCAGGTTAAAGCTTGAAAAAAAGTCAGGCAGCTGCTCCTTTGTCTCTTTCAATTGGCAAAAGGAAGGTAAGAAAGCGCTCACGGTCACTTTGAGGGTCTCCACCGCATCAACATTTGCAAACACACACCTGCACTTGGAACCCTAACACTGGTCTTCAAACCCCAAAATTAAAAACGGTTCAAAATGGGAATTGATCTTCAACACCATTTATAAGATCATCCATCCAAATTCTCCCATTTTCCTCACAAGGGTCGCTTGGGGCAGTAGGCGGGGGTGCACCCTCAACTGGTTGCCGGCCAATCGCAGGGCTTTATAAGATCAAGCTCTGCTAATTGTAATGCGTGACGGTGCATGTAAATGTTTCAAGGCGTGGCCGTCTTCTGCTTTCAGCCGTGGACCGCTCGGTGACGGCCAGCATGAGCGACGCCAGGGACGCCATGACCAACGCCGCCATCGACTCGCTGTCGTCGTACCGCCATTGGGTGCTGACCATCCAGCAGCCCGGCTTGCTGGCGCCGGCCTGCCTCCGACTCTTCCCGCTCTACATCCTCGCGCTGCTCAAGCAGGTCAGCCGCCATTGCCGCGCTCGCTTCCTCTTTTCGAACCCTTTCATCTTTCCAAGGGTGGCGATTTTTGGGGGGCTCGTTGCTGTTTCCAACTTGCGCTCTTTTAATATTTACTTCAAATTGTATCTTCTGTATTTATCATGGCCATTTTGGGCTAATTGAAATCTATGAAAAGTACAAGACCAAATCGCCACCACACATTAACAGAAGCCCAGAGGCGTTGATTGAGAAGGATTTCATCCAGTGAAAACTTTGGACCCTCCCTTTTAAGGTTTCAAGTATTTTTTAATTTTGGGCAAAAAAGATTTACTGTCGAAAGCTATAGAGATCGATCGATGGGATTTACCTGCTTAAGTTTCCATTTCACTTTTTAAGACCTGCCTTGAACCTTGGGAGCTCCCTGAACGAAAAAACTACGACGACTAATAATCAGCATCGGTATCGGCCCTGAAAAAAACATATCTGTTATCTCTTAAAAAAAAAATAATAATAAAGAAGTTAATGATACATTTATTTTGTACCACTTTCGACCAACCTCGTACTTTCATAGTGGATATCACAGGGTTACAAGTAGATGAAAATGTATGTTAAGAAGGGATATTGGGTCAAAACAAAATCTTATCAACTATACCACCGCATACAAACAAGTAGGAAAGGTCCTAAAATAGAACAAGTGTGCTAGATTAAGAAAACGAGGTATTTATTGCACGTAATCCCCCTCCATGTGTTTTCCAGAAAGCGTTCAGGACGGGGACGAGCACGCGGCTGGACGAGCGCGTGGCCTCCATGTGTCAGCTCAAGTACCAGCCGCTGGCCTACGCCATGCTGATGATCCACCCCGCCTTGTACCGCGTCGACGACCTGACCGACCAGGTGAGCGCGCGCAACATTACAATCGCAAGCCACTCCGCCCCACCTGTAATATTGATTGATTGATTGATTGATTCCCGAGCAGTGTAGTGTGCTTGTAAGTAGCTGCGTTGTCGGTGCCTTCCCAGGGCGCTTTGAACGTCAGCGAGCGGACGGTCCCTCAGCCCAGAGCGCTGCAGCTGTCCGTGGAAAAGCTGAGCAGGGATGGAGCGTACCTCATGGATGCTGGAACGGTGCGGGTTCGCATTTTCACATCAGCAAGGCACACAATTCCTTGATGTTGGCAATACAAAACGATTTGACTTGAAGCACCGCTAACGTCCCATATTATAGAGTCGTGAAGGGGGGGGGGGCACAAATGTGAGCTAATTTTCTTTTAAATAGCACATGAGTGTTGATGGGAAAATAGCTAACGTTGACAATTATTTTAATTTTAAATGTACTATTACTACTATAAATATTTTAAACACTTGTCCAATACTGTCGTGAAAACATCGACTTGAAACAATAAAATTGTCATGTAATTACAGCCAGTAGGGGAAAAAATATTCATAAAAAGCAGATGACAGAATGCATTACAAATAGTCAAATCTTTCTGTCAAAATAGGAAAAATATATATTTTTTCCCCCTGAAACTCAAAACACAACAAACAAAATAATATAGCTTATTCTCTTCTTATTTTATGCGTCCAATGAATTCTGCTGCCAAAAAAATACCAAGGGAAAAATAAATGGTCATCACGGTCATATCTTACGTCCTTAAATTAAACATTTGATGAAGGCAGCTGTAAAAATAGTGAATGTCGTTTTTCCATCATGTCTCCCGTCTCCCGTCTCCGTCCAGGTCATGTATCTTTGGATCGGACGCAACTGCAACCCCAACTTCCTCACTCAAGTTCTGGGTGTCCCCAACTACGCCGCCGTGCCTGAAAACCTGGTAAGAGGATTTTTTGGGGGGTTGAACCGAATGCTAACGACGCTAATGCTAACAAGATGGTTCCTGTGCCAGTATCTGCTGCCAGAGCTGGAAACTGCCGAGTCGCAGAGGACCCGAGCGTTCGTGGGCTGGCTGAGGGAGCAGAGGCCTTTTTACCCCTCGCTGCATGTCATCAGGTGGGCGGAGGCGGGATTTCCGTCACCTTCTTGTCTGCTGTGCAGCTCACCTCCTTGTCCTATAGAAGTTCTTAAAAGCTTTCTAATTCCCGCAACGTCAACGCTAGTTTCGTTAGCCAATCCATGGCGTTTTGCCTTGCGTGTTAGCAGCAAGCTGGAGGACTTTTGTAAATCAATCTGGTTTTGTTCAATACACGCAGCCGACTGTGAACCGGACCTTTCTCCGCATCACCTTGCAGAGTTTTACCACCGCGCTTTCTCCGACATCAACCGCCTTCCCGTCCGACCGCTACCTGCTGCTGTCGTTTATGTGCCCATTTTTTTGTCCCAGGGACGAGAGTCAGCAGAAAGTGGCGTTGATGCAGAACATGATCGAGGACCGCACCGAGTCGGCGCTGTCCTACTACGAGTTCCTGCTCCACCTGCAGCAGCAGATCTCCAAATGATCCCATTGTGTGTGTGGAAAGAGTGGAAGTGCGTGACGGACACTTTCAATTTAGCCTTGGAGGTGGTCATAAAGAATAAATATATATATATATATATATAAATATATATATATATATATATATATATATACTGTATGTATGTAAAAGATGGAAAGTATCAGTGTTTATTCTCATAGAACAATAATGTCCAAAGTTGAGATATGGCTCAGATGTGAGCTTGTTGATGGCAAAAGCACAGACTCCTTTACTCGAGCACGTCACATGTATGCAAGTCTGTGTGTGCGTGCGTTCAAGGCGAACCAAGGTGTCTGACTGTTATCTGAAGATTTCCAACAGCCATCAGTTTTTTTGTGTTTTTTGTTTTTTTGAACATTTCCATCTTTCTACGCGTTGCGCCGGACAAATATCAGAAAAAGGTAAGAAAGCATCAGGCACTCACTTGAATGTTGCGTCGCAATCTCAAAAAAAAAGAATCTCTTTTTTGCTCCCCTTGCCTCCGTTTAATTTATGAGCCTCCCAATGTGATTAAAATTCTATGATTGCCTTGAACGAAAACTCTACTTTTACTACCAAGCCTATATAAAATATTTTAATATAATAGGATATGGGATTTTTGTTTTTGTTAACATAAAACGTAACAGAAAAAGCCATTGTGATCTTTTAATCATGCTTATTGATACTTGTATATTGAAAATACTGCATTATATCAATGGTGGAGAGATGCTAATAAAATGTTAGTATGACCACTAAAGGTGAATTGTCAATGAAATAAAATGTTTGGGACTGTAAAAATATATATATATTATACTTTAAAAGCAAATTTTCCTCGAGTGTGATGTGGTCATTCGAAATTGATGCATTATAAGCAAAACTTACGTTATAAAATGAATTGGGTCAGAATTTTTTATTTTTTTTTGAAATGACAAAGAATGCCGTGGTTACTGAAGTCACGCATGTGACTTTTCGATCTCATGTTTAGCAAGTGCATGTGGGCGTGGTTAAAACTAAAAACTGTTTTTAATATGCTCTCTAAACACCTGCTCCCCTAATTACAATTAGTGATTGTAAGGATTACTTTGGATGCATTGTAGCGAAACGTGAGATTTTTAGTGTCTCGCCAAATTATTTATAGAAATGTTCATATTAGGATAATAGCTACCTCAAAAAATCTAATATTTGATATATTTTCACGGTCAGCGTTCCTTTTTGTGTCCGTGTTGTGCATAGGCGCCGTCATCACCGAGCAACGTCAAATTGACGTCAAGTAAAATTCTTCTTGTAAGTGTAATGCATTAAAAATAATAATAAAAGCTCGAGCTCACAGCGTTCCCTTTGTGTCACCTATGACCAGAACAACGTCATCACCGCGCGACACCTGCGACCGTCCATTCCGTGTTGAGCGTGATGTTGTTTGGCCGCGTTGTCCGCTCCACTGGGTTATCGCCACACATGTAGCTACTTGAATGATATTTTTCGTAGTTTTATTTCGTATTGGTAGACGCGAGCTCATTCTTTTGTAAACATGGACCGTGCGGAGGGCATCGTCGACGGTAAAACGACGGCTGCGGGCTCGGCATTGTCGACGGCGCAGAGGCGAGCGGAGATCCGCAGGAGGAAGCTGCTCATGAATTCCGAGGACAGGATGAACAGAATTGTAGGCTATGCCAAGAACGAGGCTGACAATAACGGTATGTTGATTTGTTTACAGCTTGTATTTGGACAGATTTGGGCCACTAACTCGCTTGGATCTGCGCGCACCTAATTATTGGGCGACGTCGTCGTGACGTCACAAAGAAAAAAGGCCCCTTCTGAAATCGAATTAGCGTTAATAATAGTAATAACAGCAAATTAGCTATTTGTACTTGTTGGTGTCTATATTTTTATTCAAAAGACTCGTTTGCGGGTCACGCAAAAGCCCTTCTTTTGGCCAAACAAAAAAGGCAGATAATGATGTCACATAGAAAGTACCCGGATGATGTCGGATCATCATCATCATCATCATCATGTGACAGTTTGTGGGTCGGCGTTCGTAAATTAGCAGATTTTTTTCATTTTTTTGGGGGGCTGAAAAACTCACCGGTTTTCTGTTTTTGACATTTATGTTTAATTAGGTTATTATTATTATTCATGAAACACATTGAACGCTTTTTTAAAAAAACGTTTTAAAATGTATTGATTGTTATCGCTTCTATCCAGGAGGGTCGCCACGGCGTCCACCCGAACCCCGCTTCCACCTCGACCTGGACCGGCCGGAGGCGTGGTCATCCTCGCAACCCTCCCCTAGACCGTCCCCCTTCCTTCCGGACTCGGGCGGTCTGTCCCTCGGCGCCACTCCAGAGAGGAGGGACTCCCCGCTGCCGCCCGACGACGCGGCAATGGCGGACAGCCACCTCCGAGGCGTGCGGCAGAGGTCCAAGGCGGAGCTGGCGGCGGGGGACGACCCCAGCGGCCTCCACCACTACCTTTCTCGCTTTGACGACGCCATGAAGCTGCGGGGCCAGCTGGCCAATGAGAAGCCGGCGCAGGACAGCGAGGCGGACGGCGAGGAGTTTGACCCCTTCTCCGCCTTCAGGCTGCTCTGCAGCGTCCTCCTCGCTCTTTTCGTCAGAGTGTTTGTCTGCAAGTATCTGGTGAGTCGTCGCGTTTGATTCATTTGGACGCATTTTAGCACCGAAGTGACGCTTTCATTTCTCCTTTGGTCATTTCAGTCCATCTTTGCTCCATTTCTGACGCTGGAATTGGCCTTTATGGGCTTGTCCAAATACTTTCCCAAGGTGAGTTTGTATGCACAATTTACGATCTACTGCTGCTGAAAGAAAAACAAAACGTTTGGAATATTCAATGTCGGGTTTTTTTCATTTGGACTTAAGTCATTTAAAAGTTTGTTACCTTTTATTAGATTTCATTTTTTTCAAGAATGCTGAATTGTTATCACTTTTGGTTTTTAATATATGGAATATTGGTAAAATGATGACAATAAAAAAAACAAAAACAAAGGTCACTAAGTATTGCGTAATAAAGTAAACTACGATTCTTAAGCAACTGGCCTTCATTTTCTGTGTACAGCAATACTGAAAGAAATGTATAAAAAAATGAACCCGAAAGATAAAAACAGTGGACAACACTTTCGCAGTTTCATTACCGTAAGATTTATTTTCACTTATGTGTATTTCTTTCTTTCTTCTTTTACCAATTTTGCAGGTGGAGAAGAAGGCGCAGAACACGGTGCTGACCGCCGCCTTGCTGCTGTCGGGCATCCCCGCCGAGGTCATCAACCGCTCCATGGACACGTACCGGCGCATGGGGGACGTCTTCGCCGACCTCTGCGCTTACTTCTTCACTTTCGTCCTCACGCATCAAGTCCTGCTGCTCGCCGGCTCCGAGGCCGGCGAGCCCGACGGAGGGACTCCTTCCGTGGCGACGCCGCAGTGACCGAGCCCCGCCGGCAGTCCCCCCCTCCTCCTCCTGGACACGATGATGAAGATTGTGAGGGGAATAATGTGGGAACGCATTTGTACCTTGACTTGCGAGCGCCACAACGTACACATTTTTCTAGTTACAAGCTGTTGTTTGGTAGATTTTGCAAGCCATATTTTGAGTCGCAAGCGCGCGTCACTTGAGGGAAGTGAGGGGGGGGGGGACACAGTAGTTGTGTTACTGTAATGCCCTTGCATGTGGGCAAGGAGAGCCGCGGTCGCTGATGCACTTTATTCAACAGGACGGTCAAAACGCATATGTACAAAATCGTTGGCCTAATCGTGAAGTTGCCTGTCATTTTCGAAAGATTTTGGAAAAAACTTTCTGCGAGTATTTATTTATTTTTATTGTAAAACTTGAGTTTAAAAAAAAAGAGACATGTAATTATGCTTGCAGGCTAACAAAATAAACACAAGGAGCCGCTGCCAGCCACAGTTTTTTTCCTACGCTTTTGCACTGCAAGATGGCAATACGTGTATTTTCAGTGGGCGCGGCCGGTAGTGACGGGAAAATGAAGCTTCATTGTGATCTTTTTTTTTGGTTTACTTTCTTTAAAGAATAATACTAGTGCATTTCCACTGCATCTTTAAACTAACAATGCCATCTAGAGGAGGAAAAACCCATCACAAGTGCTTCATGAAGCATCATTTGTCCATCACTGCGGGTGGGCCCGGAACAGCAGGTGGGCCCGGAACAGCGGGTGGGCCCGGAACAGCGGGTGGGCCCGTGAACAGCGGGTGGGCCCGTGAACAGCGGGTGGGCCCGGAACAGCGGGGCTCCACTGCAATGGCATTTCTATTCACCTCAAATCAATTGGAGTCATTTGAGCTATGAGCTTGGTCTCGGGAGGAATTCAACCTCGTAAGTCAAGGTACCAGCCTGCTTTTCCGCTTTTGTGTCACTCTTCCGCCTTCCGTGTTTTCTATATACTCGCCTATGCCTCTCTTTTGACTATCTTGCCCATTCATTTATTATTGTGACCATTTCTGACATGTAAACAACGTGCGTGTTTTGTCCAGACAACAGTCGGATTTACTTAATACTGCATTTTGCGCTTGGAAATTCAAAATGCCTATATGTGAGCAAACATTAAAATAGTCCAGCCAAATAAATCTCAATGTTGTCTTCTTTTAGTTTCGGATTTGTCATATTTTAATGTTACATACGTACCTGTGTTCTATCCTTTACACTTAATACAAACTTCTAATCTAAAAGAGCCAGAAGAATTATTACTATTTGTGTTTTTCTGTAAAAAATAAATAAATATATATGTATATGTATATATATATATATATATATATATATATATATGTGTGCGTGTATATGAATGAAATAAGTTATGACTTGTTCAGTTGATTTATAATTATTGCCAATTTAAAAAAAAAAGTACCATCATTTATTTCGCATTCTCAATGTAATATAGTTTTGTGAAAATACTCAATGAAATTTTTATTTTTAATTAGCCAATTGTGTAATGAAATGATAAAAGCTTGCAATTTTCTATTACTTATTTGGGACTTTATATAATATTGCTAAAATAACTATTGTTAAGTATATGTAAAAGGGTTTATTTTACTTCACAATAGATAACAAAACAGCTAAATGTATCAAATACAACAGGGATCTTAATTGAGCAACTTAATACGATTACTAGATGTTTGTATATAATATAAAATACTTAATTTGAACAAAATCATTCATGCTAATTTACTGCATCATTATGAATGAAATGATAATAATTTTACCAATTTATTAAAAAAAATGACATGTGTAAAAATTATATATATTTTTTACAGTACAGTACTGTGTAAGTCAATGAAGACATACCTCCCACCTCTTGGTGGCGCACCTGCACTCAGCGCCACATTTCCAAAACAGGTGTCGCACTTTGGCGACGTCACGAGATTTAACGGAAGCAGTCGTCCTCCGTGAAAGCGCCGCACGGGCAACGTCAAGCATTAGTTGGAAACTCATTGGACTTGTTTCACGACTAACTTAGCGACATCGCAATGGGTCGCGAGTCGCGGTACGTCCGAAAGTGTGTTTAATTTTTTATCTTTTTGTATTAAATGTTTTAAAAATGTACCGCGCCCCTTTTTAACGAGATAAAAGCTAACCTTAGCATGCTAGCTAACTACGCCGTTTCACATCAACAAAACAATGCCCGCCAAGATTCGCTCCCATATGAACCCAGTTCACGTCTTAATGTTCGCGATTAAACCACTCTTGTGTTGTTGTGTAGACATTACAGGAAGCGCTCGGCGTCTCCGCGGCGGTCCGGTAGCCGCTCGAGGAGTCGCTCTCCAGACAAACGCTCCAAGAAGGACGACCGGGACCGAAGCCGGAGGGAGAGATCGCGGAGCCGAGACAGGCGCAGGTCTCGCTCCCGATCCCGAGACAGAAAGCGAGCCAGGTCAGTCCAAAAAAAGCCACCTGCAAATGAATGACGTGTGGATTTTCCAGTCACCTGATCATCTCTTCATACATGTTAACGGGCCGAGTTAAGTCACATATATGATATTACCTTGTTTGCACAACTGCCTTGACTCCCATATGAATTTAAGTGGCGACCCATTCTAGTTTAACATGTTGCCTGGCCATTCGCGGCATGCGGAAGAACAGTTTGTGGACTTGAGATATTTACAACTTTGTGGGAACATTTTGGGGATGGCCCCTTCCTGTTCCGACGTGCCTGCACAAAGCAAGGTCGAAAAAGACGTTTGATTTCGGATGACCTTGTCTGGGCTGAGTACTTTCCATAAAGGGTCTTCATTCCTCTTCCGTGCAGACGCTCCAGGAGCAGGGAGAGGAGACGGTCCAGAAGCCGAGACCGCAAGAGGTCAAGCAGCAGGGGCCGAGCCAGGAGGTCACGCTCGGCCAGCCCCAGCAAGAGCAGGAAAACTGATGAAAAGTCAGCGTTCTTTCCCACCCAAAATATTGACTTAATACTCCGCTAAGATCTAATTTTGTTTCCCCCTTTGCAGGGCAAAAAGCAAAGAGAAAGAAAACCTAGATCTTGTATCGGAGAAGAAGAAAGTTAAGGAGGAAAAGGAAGAGGAGAAAGTCGAGGATGTAAGTGATAAATATGAAAAATGTGAAAAAGTGGCTACGGCAGTCGCACAAAAAAGATTCAAATCTTTGTAAACCAGTCCTGAAAACAAAGTGTGGCAAACCCGGCCTAATTTGTACCCCTAGCAGCAAGACTTTGACCAGAACAAGCTGGAGGAGGAGATGAGGAAGCGGAAGGAGCGTGTGGAGAAGTGGCGCGAGGAGCAGCGCAAGAAGGCCATCGAGAACATCGGCGAGATCAAGAAGGAGCTGGAGGAGATGAAGCAGGGCAAAAAGTGGAGCCTCGAAGACGACGAGGGTGAGCGCACGCGACACAAACGCAGGTGTCACACTTAAGCGAGTCGTGACGCGGATGTCCTCGTTACAGACGATGATGAGGACATGCCCAACCCGATGGAGGCGGACGACGAGGACGACGATGACGAGGAGGAAGGTGAAGGAAAAGGGGAGGCCCAGGAGGGCGAGGCCAAGGAGGGCGAGGCCAAGGAGGAGGAGATGGACGAAGGCGAGAAGGACCCGGACGCCACTGTGGAGAAGCAGGACGACGAGGATGACATCGACCCGCTGGACGCATACATGGAGGAGGTGAAGCAGGAGGTGAAGAAGTTCAACATGGGCGGTGTTAAAGGAAACGACAAGGTGGGTGGAATGAGACGTCGAAAAATGTCAGGCCGTCTGCAGTTCGAGCTTAGCAGGACCCATTAGGCAAATTGAACAGGAAGTCAGCCATTTTGTTTTGGAGCAGCCCGCCATTTTGGGCACATACCTTCCAATTGAAAATTCAGCACGATTGACACTCAATGAGGTTTGATAACAGGATGCATTGGAAAGTCTGAAGTGCCCATGCTGCAAATTGAACAGGAAGTCAGACCTTTGGGTTTGAGAGGTATTATTTAATTATTGTTATGATTATCACCAGAAGGGGGCAACGATAACCAAAGTGGTGACAGTGGTTAAAACCAAAAAAGGATCTCACACTCACAAGAAGAAGGGCGAGCTGATGGAGAACGACCAGGATGCGATGGAGGTAAAGGGACATTTTCCCGGTGGCGGGGATTTGTTATTATTATTTTTTTAAACAAAGCTAATTCATATCTCCAATGTGTGACGCAGTACTCATCGGAGGAGGAGGAAGTTGACTTGCAGACGGCGCTGACGGGCTTCCAGACCAAGCAGCGGAAGATCCTGGAGCCCGTTGACCACGGCAAGATAGAGTACGAACCCTACCGCAAGAACTTCTACGTGGAGGTGCCCGATTTGGCCAGGATGTCCCCCGAGGGTTCGTGCGTGGCAGAACGTCCATTTTAAGTTTTCGCAGCAGAACAAACATGTCTTCCCGTTTGTTAACACATTGGTGATGTGCCCCAGAGGTGAACGCATACCGGATAGAACTGGAGGGAATCACGGTGAAGGGGAAAGGCTGTCCCAAGCCCATCAAGACCTGGGTGCAGTGCGGCGTGTCCATGAAGATCCTCAATGCCCTCAAGAAGTCAGTATCGATGCTGAAAATATCAATCGAATCATTTGGTTACAGAACCCAACACCAAAGTTATTATAAATGCGCTACCGCCACCTACGGGACTGGAGTGTTTTAACTCGTGTCACCCATTATAGGCAGAGCTACGAGAAGCCCACCCCCATCCAGGCCCAGGCCATCCCCGCCATCATGTCGGGCCGAGACCTCATCGGCATCGCCAAGACGGGCAGCGGCAAAACCATCGCCTTCCTCCTGCCCATGTTCAGACACATCATGGACCAGAGGCCACTCGAGGAGTCCGAGGGGCCCATCTGTGAGAGGCGCACCTTCTTGTTGTTGTCCGCATTGGAATTGTAGTGGGGGGGGGACAAGCTGTATAGAAAACGGAGGGAGGAAATCTGCTGTGTGGTCGTTCTCCCTCAGCCATGATCATGACGCCCACCAGAGAGTTGGCCCTGCAGATCACCAAGGAGTGCAAGAAGTTCTCCAGGTCACTGGGACTCCGAGTGGTGTGCGTGTACGGAGGCACGGGCATCAGCGAGCAGGTAAACGTTGGATCGACAAATCCACTGGCAAAAGATTGACGCATGAATGAATTGCCGGTAACTTTCCTGCCAGATTGCCGAGCTGAAGCGAGGAGCCGAGATCATCGTCTGCACGCCGGGGAGAATGATTGACATGTTGGGCGCCAACAGTGGTGAGTGCTCGCATGTTTTGGTTGTTGACGAGTACCACGAGCGTTTGATTTCATCTATTTATTTATTTAGTTCGATTTTTGGAGCCAGGTTTAGTGAGGCGACTTTGTGTTAGTCATATACGGTAACACTCAAGAAAAATCAGTTCACGCCAAAAATAGGCAAGTTGTTGAGGTTACTTTATGTACGCATTATTTATTTATACATTTTATAGGGCACCTTTCAATAGACCCAAGGACATTTGTTTACTTACTGTGATGTTTACAATACATATTTTGTTGTAATGTATGTTTCATTGGGTGGGGGGTGCAATAAATTTGTATATAAGGGTATCAATTATATATATATAATTATAAAAAGACATGTATCCAATTAAAAGCCTTGTCCTCTGCACTTGAGTAATTTAAGAGGAAATTGGTCGCTTCCAAGCGTCAACCAACAGCCTGTGACCTGATTACCGTAAATGATGGAACAAACGCGCACACGAAACCCATTCCATGCCTTTTTGATTAGTCGACTTGCACGTCATGATATTTGATCACGTCAGAACCTCCTTACTAAACTCTTGACATGATTTGAAGACTTTTTGAGATGAGTGCTCTCAACAAGCCTGTGATGCGTTTCCTGACGATCAGGGCAAAAGCAGGTACGTGCACTCGGGGCCTTTCGTCAGCCCGAGATCAGCGTAAACGTGTCTCCCGAGTGTCGCTGTATTGCACGTGTGTGTCTAATTGAAGAGTGGATCTGTGGCTTCCACACATGCGAGGTAATCTGCAATATGTTTTTTCCCCTTCTTTAGGTGCGAAGGCGTACGTACGGTCAGATAATGCTCGAATGGGGCTCCAGCTCTTGTTTTGTATCTTGAGGCTGTTTTCTGACTTTTACAGGTCCCTCGCCAAGATGGTACGCAAGACCTGACCCAGATAGACAAAAATGAGCCACATTAAAAACTTGCCACCTTAAAGTAGTCCACGGCGCATAAGTTGATGATGTTCTGCAGAATTAGTGAGACTTGGCTGATGTTTCTCTACCTTGACGACGTGCAGGTCGCGTCACCAACCTGCGCAGGGCTACGTACGTGGTGCTGGACGAGGCGGACAGGATGTTCGACATGGGCTTCGAGCCGCAGGTGGGCACCGCGCGGGCAGTCGAACGTGCTTAATCTGCGACAATTTGAGAGCATGTGATTGCCGCCCCAAGGTCATGCGCATCGTGGACAACGTTCGTCCTGACCGGCAGACGGTGATGTTCTCCGCCACCTTCCCCCGAGCCATGGAGGCGCTGGCTCGGAGGATCCTGGCCAAGCCGCTGGAGATCCAGGTGGGCGGACGCAGTGTGGTCTGCTCGGACGTGGAGCAGCACGTGGTGAGTTTCCAGGACGCGATGAGCACAGAGTAGTCTTCGTTTCGTCAAGCGCAACTAAAGCAAAATGATTTCGGCAACTCACATTTTTCACCGGACTCAAACTCGACGAGACGAAAGCCCTCATTGAGCAACAATAAGGGGACTAAATCAGTATGCATTTCCGTCGACGAATGAAGACGAGATATAGAAAATGTACTACTTCGCTTCATAAAAACTGGACTAAAATCTATGGACATTTTAGTTCATGAACAAAAACGAGATGATTTTGTGAAATCTTGTCACTGTGACACTGTCATGTATGTGACGCACTCCCTTTCAAACCTGCAGCTAGCGAGTGCAACGTGCACAAACACATGGTGGATTCACGGCGAACGGTAAAAAAAGAAAAAAGGCAATTATAGTTATAACGTAACATGAAGCCAACGACAAGAATGTTCCAACAAGAATGTTCATCTGATTGCTAACTATTGCTGGCTAACTTATTAGCTCATAGCAAGGAGCCGTAGTAGCCACTTGTTGATCTACTGTAATTATGTGTCAAGAATTTGATGTGAAATTGTTTTAGATCTGAAATGTTCAACATTATTCTCTGGCAAAAAATATGCAGGGTAAAACGGTGAGAGTTTTTGCTGACTAAAAGCAGACGAATGAAATTATGTTTTCTTGGACTAAAATAAAGACCCTCGACTTGTAGTCGACTAAAAGGTGGCTAAATAAAAACGAGATGATTGACTATGTTAAGAACTAACGCTGAGACTACCTTTAATTAATTAAGACGAGCACAAAGGTTGCTTGCTTCTTTTGTTTGGTATTTCATGAATGAGACCACGTTGTACAGGTTCGATGGCCACAACCTTCTTGCCGCCACGGGCCAGGTAATGAGTTTGATAAGGTCATTAAATGATTTAATAGGTCACAAATTAATAACAAATATTAATTGGTACACATTTAGGCGTTAGTCGGTGATAAATACTGGATTTTTTCGATTTTTTTTCTCTCCCTGCAGCTGGTGATTGAAGAGGACAAGAAGTTCCTGAAGCTGCTGGAGATCCTGGGCCACTATCAGGAGAAGGGTTCGGTCATCATCTTCGTGGACAAGCAGGAGCACGCCGACGGCCTCCTCAAAGAACTGATGAAGGCCTCGTACCCCTGCATGTCCCTCCACGGAGGTCCCGACTGCGACCGCCTCTGCCGACCTTCCCGCCCTGCGCTCTTTGCTCCCGCCTCATTTTGCGGTCGTCCCCGGCAGGCATCGACCAGTACGACCGAGACAGCGTCATCAACGACTTCAAGAACGGCGCCTGCCGCCTGATGGTGGCCACGTCGGTGGCGGCGCGAGGCCTGGATGTCAAGCAGCTCATCCTGGTGGTCAACTACAACTGCCCCAACCACTACGAGGATTACGTGCACAGGGCCGGGCGCACGGGCCGAGCGGGCAACAAGGTTCGTTTCCTCTTCAGCCATTGACCGGGTTCCAGAAAGAGCGCAAAAAATGCAACCGTTACAAATTGCCTTGAGTGTAGTTTCAAATGTCATCTCATTGGCTGCAGGGATTCGCCTACACCTTCATCACGGAGGACCAGGTGCGATACGCCGGCGACATCATCAAAGCCTTGGAGCTGTCCGGGTCTCCCGTCCCCGCCGATCTGGAACAGCTGTGGGCTTCCTTCAAAGACCAGCAGAAAGCGGTAAGACAGAGCGGGAAAAGCAGGATCCTCGCACCTGCTTCATTCGCTTTGTTTGCCGTCGCAGGAGGGCAAGACCATCAAGAGCAGCAGCGGCTTCTCGGGCAAAGGCTTCAAGTTCGACGAGACTGAACACGCGCTGGCCAACGAGAGGAAGAAGCTGCAGAAGGCGGCGCTGGGACTGCAAGATTCTGACGACGAGGACGGAGCGCTGGATGTGAGGAACTCAAATGTGTACTTTGAAGGGGGGGGGGGCATACATGCTGACGACGTGGGGGGCGGGGGTGTTAAGGGGGCCTTCTCCCTCCCTTTGCAATCAAAGTAAGATTTCCAAAGTCAAGATTAAATATGGAGGCACATTGAAGTCTGACATTCCTGGAAAAACATTCTCCGCCTTGAAGTTAACCTCACACTGTCGTTGTCGCAAATGTGAAGTTATTTCCTCCTCATTTCAATATTGGTTAAGATAAGATGTGTGTATCAACATGCCGACGACGTTGCTTGTTGTTTCTGCTGTACCTAATATTTTGATCTCCTTTCAGATTGAGGAGCAGATCGAGAGCATGTTCAACTCCAAGAAGCGCGTGAAGGACCTGACGGCTCCCGGAGCGGCGGCGGGCTCGGGGGGCTCGGGGGGCTCTTCGACGGGCTCGGTGAGCGGGCTTGCGGGGCTTGGACCCACGTCTGCCGGAAACATCCAGAAACTGGAGATGGCCAAGCGGCTGGCTCTCAAGATCAACGCCCAGAAGAACTTGGGAGCCGAAGCTCAGGTATGTTGAGGAACTTGGCCTTTTTATTTATTTATTTCTTTTTATTTTTTATTTATTACTTTTTATGTTGGCATAAGCGATTTGTGTTTGTTTGAATAAATACTGTGTTGACGTGTCTCGAGAGAGATTTCGCCAATCGCAGCGATTTGCATTCCCTGAGCTCAGCCAGTCTGCGCCCTCCGTTTTCCAGGACGTGATGCAGCAGGCCACCAACGCCATCCTGCGCGGCGGCACCATCATGACGCCGTCCGTGTCGGCCAAGACCATCGCCGAGCAGCTGGCCGAGAAGATCAACGCCAAGCTCAACTACACGCCGGTGGAGAAGCTGGAGGAGGAGCGGCAAGCGGCCGAGCAGTCCGAGACGGTCAAGCGCTACGAGGAGGAGCTGGAGATCAACGACTTCCCGCAGGTCGGGCGGGCGCGCCTCTACTCCTTCAATTTGGGGAGCTTTTCGTTTGCAGACTTGCGCAGCTCGCAAAAGATTTCTTAGGTCGTCATATTTTGCCCCTTTTCATAATGCGCCCGCCGATTGTGCTGTCACGCAGACGGCGAGGTGGAAGGTGACGTCCAAGGAAGCCCTGCAGAGGATTGGCGAGTACTCGGAGGCTGCCATCACAATCAGAGGAACTTACTTCCCTCCAGGCAAAGAGCCCAAGGAGGGCGAGCGCAAGATCTACTTGGCCATTGAAAGTACGTGCGCCGTCTGTCCTTTAGCAGCGTCGGCCAACTCGTCCGTGTTATTGGTTAATTCCAGTTGAACTCTTACAGGGATTAAAAGCAGACGCTATTTTCGTTGTTGTTTTTGTGGTTTGCCGTCGTTTCAAGCACGTCCCCGCTGATGTGCACTAAACGCGCAGCTGAGGAATGACTGATTTGGTAGCAACTCCTCGAGGAACTATTTTCCCAAAATGCAACAGAAGACTTGAATGCTTAGAAACTGATGGCTTGAGTGTAATCATTTCTCCTTGTTATGAGGAGGACGAGAAAGGAGCCTGGTACTTTTATGTTTTTTGTCCTTGCAAGATTGCGACTTCTGTTAAAAATGAAAGATGTATTTTTCTTTAAAAAAAATAAATAAATAGGGAAGGGTTTGAAAGCTTGTTTGGTATCATGAGAAATCAAGCAAATCCAAGAGGGGAACAAAAAATACAACTTATTTGGAATAATGTCATTGTGTTGCTTTTTCTACAAGCCCGGGAGGGAAATGTGTTTCATTAAAATCAGAATTATACCTTGAATATGTCTGAGACGATGTTGATTGTAAATTGTTGATTATTTGTAGGCGCTAATGAGCTGGCTGTGACGAAAGCCAAAACAGAGATCACGCGTCTTATCAAGGAAGAGCTCATCAGATTAGTAAGTAACGTTTTAATTGATTGTTCGTTGTTGTTGTTTTTAACATTTATTCATTAAAAACTATTTTCTTTTGCAGCAAAACTCCTACCAGCCGACCAGCAAAGGACGATACAAAGTGTTGTAAACGAGGAGACTTGCTTGTCGTCAAAGAATATTTTTGTTGTTTTTTCGTTTTTAAACAATGCTTTCTTCCCCGCCTACATTTTTGTAGGTTTTTCAATGCTGTTAATTACTGAACCCTTTCACAGGTTTCCCATGAGCGTCACCTTTTTTCTTTTTTTTTATAAACCCCCCACAATCATCATTTGAGAAAGGATGTTTTTAAATTTTCCCTCCCTAAATAAATCATAATGTTGGTGAGGACGTGATGTGTTGTTTTCCCCCCCATTTGTATTAATGTATGTGGCTGCAATGCAGACTGCATTTTGCATTATTTAATAGTCTACTTTGTATATTATTCATCAGTGGTGGGATCCTGCAATTGGGTTCATTTTGGCGTTCAAAGCTCTGTTTGCGATTACAATGGATAAATATAGGATCACAAATGAACAAAAAGGTTTGTTTGGGGGCAATTGGTGTTCATAAATGTTAACATTTGACGTAAAAAAACGGCATTTAAGCGCAAATGAAATTGCATCGACTGTGGGGTGAAGAGGGGGCGGCAAGGCAGGAAAGGCTTCTTCCGAGGGTCTCCGTTGTGCGCATGCGCACTTGACATCACTCTCGCCGCTTATTAATTCTTAATGGCAAATGGCTGCTTTTCTCATCTCAAGCCGTGGAGCCAGGAGATGAAAAATAGAATCTAAGACCCCCCCATTTTTAAAAAAAAGCTATATTTCACGTCTGGGCCTTTGAAAAGAAAGCCGCACGATGCGGTGACTGACCCCCCCACCCCCCCGAGAAGAGTCCAAAAGAAAGCCGTGTAGTGAAGGGGGAAAATGGACTCGTTTGCGCTCTGAGGGATGAAAAAGATCGTTCTTTTCCCCCCCTCCTTAACTCCTTCCCCGCCGACGCCAAACGACCATTAAGCCAAGGTAACAATCTCAGCCTTTAAACAAGTGCTAATTGTCAACGCGGTGCTTGTTTTATTATTTATATACCCGCTATTAAATATTAGCATCGATGCTAACGCCTATTGAAAAAAGAACCATTGTGCGCTACTCGCCGTTTCGTCACAAAAAGATGCCACAAGCGTACGCGAGAGAGCGGTGTTGATTTTTTTTTTTTAAATCATTTTTTGTGAATGAATGTCACCCACACACTACAAATAAGTATTAACAGCTGCACTGTGCACACACGCTCACTCAAGCTTGTTTATGTTGCGGCTAAAGTTGTCAAGAAGCCTATTATGTCTGGATAATGTCGAAAGTGCTCGCACAAAACGTAAAGAAAAAGGATGTTTTTTTTGTTTTGTTTTTGTGCTGCCGTCCGAATGTTGACAAACTTTTTCTTTTTCTTTTTAATTGTGGCGCATACTGTATTTTCTATTCGAGAAATCTCACTGCATACCACAAAAAAAAGTCACATTCGGTTCCTAGCTCGTACATACTGTACATTTTGAAAGACAGTCTTGATGACATATTGATATATAATTTCAACATAGACAGTAGTGTGTAAGGTAAGGCATGGAATGCCAACATGAGCGTCTTCAGGCTGTGAACATTAATATGACTATGTCATATGTTAGTTGTACAGTAGGCCTATGTACAGTGCAAAGAGTGTGTAATGAATGTCTTCAAGTGACGATCTTAAATAATCCACAAAACACTGCATTGAGATCATTGGAGTTGATTGATCCCTGGGGACATTGGTGAGTAATATGAGCCACTTTTTTCAACAGATATGTTTGATTTTGTTTTTTAAAGAAAATATCACACAAATGTTTTAGTTTCCCTTTTATTTGCTTTCTTCTGCAACCTGTTTTGGCAACTGGATGGCGCCCTCTACTTGTAGTGAAATCCACATTGCTTCAAAATGACAACGTGAATGATTTAGACAAACAATCCTCACGGTTGACGGAATTCTCAATCGCTGAAAAAAATTCAATCAATCATTCCCGTCTCATCATCTATGCCCCCCCACGCAGAAGATGATGCGGCAGGTGACGAGCAGCGACTTCTGCATGAACGCCCGGCCGTCGTGCTTGGCCGACGATGCCCACCACCCCGCCGCGCACTTTGACCTGTGCCCCACGCAGCCCAACAAGTTCTACCCGCCTCCTCCGCCGCCTTCGTCCGTCCAAATGACGCTGGCCTCCATGGCGCCGCTCGGCCCCGGGCTCAAGCCCATGGCGTGCCCCCGGCAGGAAGTCCTGGGGCCTGCCCAGCTCCCCGCCGCCAAAAGCGGCGACCCGGCGGCAGCGGCGGCGGATAACGGTAAGAAGAAGAGCAAAGGCGCCGGGAAGACAGGACGACGCGGGCGCCCGCTGGGCACCACCAAGCTGGCTGGCTACCGGACCAGCACGGGGCGCCCGTTGGGTACCACCCGCGCCGCCGGGTTCAAAACCAGCCCTGGGAGGCCTCTGGGCACCACCAGGGCGGCGGGCTACAAGGTGAGCCCCGGGCGGCCCCCCGGAAGCATCAAGGGCCTCTCTCGACTCAACAAACTGCCGTACGGCGGGACGTGCAGCGGGGCCGCCTTCCCGTACCCGCTGGCGCACAAAGAGATCCTCTGTGAAGCCTCGTGCAAGGACAAGACCGACGCCGAGTGAGCGAAGCGCGCTTTTCAAATGATGGACTTGAAAAAACTCAACTCAACAAAACCAGCCGTCTGGGCATCTCTTTTCTAGATCACACAAACAATATTTCTTTACACTCCTGTTGGAGAATTGAGGACATTTGTGCAATGTTGCATTCAACAATTTAGGACACCTAAATGGCAATTTTGAAAAAAGGGAATCCGTCAGTGCGGAGCTTCGCCAAGTTTGCATGACGTGACAGGGAGGCGTGGCTACATGTAGCGCTTCTTTTTTGGGGGTGGGGGGGTGAAGACAATCCAGCACTTTTAGGGAATTACTGTATATAGTCAGAAAAGCAATGTACATTATGAATTTATTTATATTGATAGTACATTTTCCTTTGAATCTTTTTCTCCTCAGCCGTCAGTTTGCAGGCAGGCAGCGCCGTCCTGCCGCGTGCTCAAGCTGGAATGTGTTTTATTGAATTGTCCTCACAGATCGACATTACGCGTTCAAGCGACTCGCCGACTTCACGCTGATGCGGAAAACTTGAAGCCGAATAATAACGAATCGTGTTTTTGCCATCTTCGCTTCCAGTTGGCAGAGCAAATTTGTTTAACCCATATCGAGCATCGGCAATAGTTATTTCAATTCTAACATGATTCATATTTACAGTACCCCCCCCCCCCCCCCAGCAAAGCTCAATGCAGACACGATGACATTTGAAATTGAAAGTGCAAAACGCTTTTGTGTTGCTGAGCACTTCAAAAAGGTTCCATTTGGTGCAATAATCTTGTCACGTGTATTATTCTGTCATACCTTTTCTACTAGCTCATGTTTTTAGTATCAATATTCTTCTTCTACTAGTGTTTTGATAAATGTATAATGCGCGCGTGTGTGTGGCTTGCCTGGACCAAAGAATAGGAAGGACGTCATTAACTTCAGCATGAGATGTTTTAGCATAAAAATAAGAACAAAAAGCACTTAAAGAGCACAGTCCCGTTAAATCTACATTTGATTGTTACGCTCACCTGTCATGATATTAGCTAACGAGGCACCTAATAAATTGGCTGTAAAACTCATTGTGAATGTTCTTCACCTGAGATTGATTTTTCTTTCTTTTTCCTTCCTCTTTTTTTTAGTGTATGTAACATTTGGGAAGATGTTGATTATGTCATCTGAACATGAACGGTTATCAAGTTAAAGCCACAACAATTCATTCATCAATTCAAGTGCATCTTAATCAATTAGAGCATGGTTTGAAAAAAGTTCAATTGAAAAGGTAAAGCTCGTTCGTATATTTTAGGAAAAATGACTTTACCTGATTTCAAGTTCTTTTTTGATCTTTAAAAATATCTTATTCAATTTTCTTGAGACGGTAAACTTGGCATTTTTTGTTAGCTTTAGTTTATAACCACCAAAATGATATACAACAAAAAGAAGGAAATATTAATTTCTGTGTGGTGAATCGATGCATCCATTTCACTTTTCCAGAACTAGTTTCACTACTTTTTCACTTTGCACTATTTCGGTTCAGCATTCACTCTCCAATTATATTGCGTTATGAAAAAAACAAAAAAAATTGTTACTGTGGCATCGTTACTGTGATGTCCTCCATGTGGGAAAGGAGAACCGCGGTCATCAATGCACTTTTCAGCTACAACTGTAAAACACTGAGCACTCAACTCCCCAAATTTGATTGTTTTTTTTTTTATATATGGTGTCCATATTGCGTATATTCATATATTGTGGCAGTTCTAGTAAGTATCTTCTAATTTATTCAGATGCACTTGTGTATATGCTATAACAATAAACATGTATGTTTTCATACATTTAATATAATGCGCCTAAACTTAAAAATAAACACATTTTGGTTATGAAGGACATGATTTTGTACTGAAATGTTGACACGAATGGACTGTTTGGTTTGAAGTAATTTTCTGTTTCTGCCGTCATTAGTACAAGACTTGTAAATAATGTCTACTAGGTTAAGTGAGAAAGGTGTTACAAATGTGATACTTGTGAAACAAAACAACAAAAAACAACTTTGTATATATCGTTGTTCATTTTAATCCTGCATGGTTGTTGTGGAATGTCCAAGAGTTGTGTAATAAAGAAAAAGGTGAAAGATTTGGGGTTTTCTCACCGTTTGCAACGCATTTCACTGCCTTTTATATTGTTTATGCTTTTTTTGGGGGGGGGGGGGGGGTAAATATTTAGCAATAGTGCGTTGGATTATTTGTATGATTAAAAATGTTTGAATAATAAATCACAAAATTATTGATTTAAGATCAAGTGTAAGGGTAAAAACGTATGTTCCGTAAATTGCTTGCAATTATTTTAGAACGTATTTCTGTTATTTACATGTAATAAAATAATAACATCAGAATGTAATTGTAATAATTACATTAGAGTTTTATAATTTTAGCTTTTATGTTTTTCTTCTCCAGAATGTTGTGTAATATTGTTAAAACACATTTATATCATATTTGATCATTTGTTTCATCATTTTGTTAAATAAATCATTCGAGAGACGGTGTCACAGTTTAAGCCGTCCGCCATTAAGCTCCTAACGTTGGTTCCGCTTTATTAAATAGCCTTCGATCCCACGGACTTTGTTCGATGCACCGACTCAATCATGCCTTGAAAGTAGCAAGACACAACTTTTATTATTTTCATGAACATGTCGCGGTTTGCTTGGACAAATCTTAAGCTGACTTCTGTCTTATTATTAATTTTCGTGTTGGGCTTTTGGCCGGTGACATCACAAGGTAAGTGACGGCTAGCTTAGCAGTTGCCCTGTTAGCAAAACATGATTCTTCGAATGGCAATTTCCAGTTCGCGTTTCTCCATAAAGATGTTGTTGTTTTTGTTTTTGTTTTTTTACAGGTTATTTATTACGACGTGAGTTGTAATGTACGTTAACATGTAACACTTTTAGCAATCTGTCGTCACTGGCCACAACATTAGGTACGCCGGATAGAGCTAAAGCCCTCCTTTCTACAAATATAATGCAAACACAATAATGACGACGTTGTTAAATGAAGGCTGGATTTTAATTTCAATGGGAATTTATGACAATTTGATTTGTACTTGCTTTGATAGGTTGGCAAGCTTTGCAGGAGCCTGATAACGATCCTGATAATTTTCTAACGCGTTTTCTTTCCCAGAGCATGATGAGCCCACGCTGTCGGAAGAGGAAGTGACGTCGCACTCCGAGGACGTCCCTGAATTTGCAGAGGGCGAGGACCCGAGGTTCCTCAAGCGTCAGTTCAAGACGGCCGAGATGGCCGACGCCTTGATGGGCAGCGAGGCCCCCATCCACCCGTCCGACATGGAGTCGCTCTTCCCCAAGAACGTCAAAGACTTCCAGTCGGGCTTCTCGCCGCCTTGCGACGACGGCGGAGAGTGTCCCGGCGCCGGCGCCGAGGAGGACGGCGCTGAGACGTCCCAGCGGGTAAGAGGACACATTCGTTTGGCTGTGGCCGTGGACCCGTTGTGAACATTGCGGTGGCTTAGGTGACGTTGGACATGGTCCACGCCCACTCGGCCGAGGAGAAGATGGGCGAGGCCGCCAAGACCTTCAAAGTCAACTGCGAGCAGAGGAACGGCAGCGACGTGGACACCTTGGCCGTCAACGTCCTTAATGCATCACAGGTGAGACACACCTTGACCGCACGCTCGGGAGATGAAGAGTGACGTCGGCGTTCCCCTCAGGACCTGATGGACTTCTTGAACGTCAACGGCAGCGAGTGCTCCGTGGTGCTGTTCTTCACGGCCTGGTGCCAGTTCTCGGCCGGCCTGGCGCCGCACTTCAACGCCCTGCCTCGGGTCTTTCCCGCCGTGCACTTCCTGGCCCTGGACGCCTCGCAGCACAGCAGGTAACCGTCACTGAGTCCGCCGCGTGGGTTCAGTGTCCACGAGAAGTCAGCTTGCAGTCAGTGTAGTTCCACTCGCATCCTGCGGGCGGTGGTAGTGTCACAAAATGACCACCGCGCATGTTCAGTTGATGATGAGAATAATAATAATAAATAATATGACAGCATACTGAAAAGACTTCTTTTGTTAGTCTGTCCACACGATTTGGGACGGTGGCGGTGCCCAACATCCTCCTCTTCCAAGGAGCCAAACCCATGGCTCGCTTCAACCACACCGAGCGAACCCTGGACACGCTGGCCTCCTTCGTCACCAACCAGACGGGTGAATAGCCAACGCGCGCACGTCCAAAAGTTGCGTGGAAAGTAATCACACCCGCCGCCGGCACGCGCGCGCTTGTTTTTTCCAAGGATTGGAGGCGGGGCCGGAGAGGAACGTGACGGCCGCCGACCGCCTGGGTCCCCTGGCCGGCGTGCCGGTCAGCAGCGTCGACTGGCTGCTGGTCTTCTCCGTGCTCTTCATCGCCGGATTCACCGCCTACGGGATCCTTCGCGCCGACAGCATCCGCTGGCTCGTTCCCGGACACGAGCACGAACATCAGGACTGACGCAAATGGAACGGCTTTCGTCAAGAACATTTGTATTAAAGGGCGCTGTGTTCAGGCGACGTTGGCAAATGCGTGAGGCCTCAAGTGACCCAAAAAACGGATTCAAGCGTCTCCTTGCACACTCGTACCAATTTCTTAAAACTACGAAATGCAAAAAACAACTGTTTCAGCCGGGTAACAAGATGGCGTCCGCGTGTCCTGTGACCAGTTGGTCACACTGTGATTGGTGGTCACATGACATACGGACGCCATCTTGTTACCCTGCACAAACGCACAATATACACGGCTCTGTCCGTTTTGAATCACTACTGCCACCTGTTGACAAAAATTGGCACTGCTCACTGTTCTTATTTTTTAACTGCACAATGTGCACATGACGTCACATTCGCAGGCAAATTCATACGGGAAATTCGAACGGGATCCACCCTGGAAACTTGGCCAGAGGCTTCAAGGACTACGTTTGTGAATAGCGCAAGTGAATGAATCGACTCATTCCAAGAGGTTTCGGTCATAAATGATTACAAAGGCTATTGTAAAGATGAAATATCTTCGTCAACAGCTGTTATCACGTGAGGGAGAAAATGCTGGTCACGTGACGTTTACCCAAATTTCTATTCAATTTCAGTTGCTTAATTGGAAAAAAAAGAGCGTGGGTTTGAATGTGACTATCTGCATCGTGGTCAACAATCCTCTGGATTTAGTCATTTCGTTTTTAAAGTCAGGCACGAAATCTGAAGCCAAATGTTGACTTTTAAGCGAGTTGTGTCATTTGACGACATACATGTGCATGATTATGTCAACGTCGTGAATGTGACGTTTAACTTGGCGTGGCGAAAGTGATCATTTGAATCAGGCAGTAGCGCGAACAGCTTGATTGCCGAGCGAGTCGATGAGTGCGCGTGACATTTTGCTCGGGAGGGTTCAGCGGGACTTGACGAGGAGCGGGACAAGCCACGGAGCTCGATCCGCAGCATGTCCTGGTTAATATTTAGCCCGGCAGCCGGCAGCCTTTGGCCCCGCGCTCTGCTCAGGCGAAGCGGCCTCGATCTGCCTCGCATCTCCAGGAAGTACTCAACTAAAATGGTGAGTAAACATCGCCATGTCGCGCGTATGCTTTGAATTGGTAGGAAGCGCGCGTCCGCGTGGCCATGCTGTGACGTATTACTTCCGACTGACCCCGGAGGTAAAAAGGCGTCGAAACGACGAAATCGTATGCGGTCGTGATGTAATGTAATAAAGGGGGGGGGGGGGGGGGGTGGTGTTGGAACGCGGCCATCGGGGGCCGGAAATGACGCTGACGTGTGAAAGTCGGAAGTCCGTGGCTCCCTTTTTTTTTTAATTAGCTCGCTTTTTTTCCTCCTTCACTTTATTAACATACACTTGTAGAGGATATAACGCCTGAACATGGCAGAATAAACAAATCTGGGGATTCTTGCACATTTTGTCACTTAAAATAAAAGAGGAGCGTTACGTCCAAAAATCCAAACAATAAATACTGCTTCATATTGGCACTTATTTTCCTTGCATATTTGCCACTTCTTCAAGCATACAAAAAACAACTTAATATCAGCCACAAATCCTTGAAAGGAGGGTTTACAGTTTTTCCACTTAGCACCATGAATATGATATTTGCCCATTAACAAAATAATATGAATTAAATCCCAAACAGAAAAGATCAAATCATCCATAAAGAAAATAACGTCATTCATACACCCAAGTTCTTATATCAGTCCAAAATCTTTGTCAAATAAAAACAAACGATCCAAAGTGTCTTCGTCATTTTGGTGTCGTGGCCTGTACAATCAGCATGTCATTCATGGTGTTTTCACGACTGCCGCCTAGTGGATCCATTGGGCGTCGCAGCCACAACATATCTTCCCAAGGATGTGAGCGTTTGTTTGACTTCTTGTCAAATGCGTTATCGTGCAGTCGTCTGACTCTCATTGGCTGACGCCGGCCGACCGGGACCAGCATGTGATGGAGCTGAGGGCCACGGGTTGGTTGGAGGTGGAGGACCGAGACGCCATCTTCAAGGAGCTTCACTTTAAAACCTTCAACCAGGTGAGGTCACAAAATCTACAATGGCAAATGGATCCTTTTTTTTGCTCCTGTTTTGAGACCGTAAAGGTACAACAAAGTGAAAAGGGATTTTATTTTTTAGAGAGATTTTTTTTCTTTATCATAAACGAGGTTTTATTTGAAGGCCGTATTTCCCAGCTCTTGTGTGAAGTGATGGAAAATTCCGCGTGGCCACTGTCATCCCCAGACTTAAACCCTATTGATAACCTGTGGAGCATTCTTAAAAGATTCATAAGGTGAGTGCTTTTACGGCAGCTCATTTAACGTTTATATTTGTCAACTTTATTGATCTTTTAGCAAAATGATCACAAGCACCGTATGCTTAACACGACCATCCAAATTAAAATTGTCATTCTCGCTCAACGTATGGAACGATTGCTATTCTGACGATTTGCCCTCGCGACATTTAAAGACACAAGAGAAACTAGCGCTATTGTCAAAACAAACAAACAAAAAACCACCCAAGTTGTTGTTGTCTACAATGAGTTGGGAGCGCTCAAGGCCACTTAGCGGACTTCCTCTAATCCCGCCGCTTGTTTTAGCCGTTGGGAAGCGTTCTGTTTTGGCCCTTTTTACACTTCCCCGCTTTTGAAGTGGGGGGGGGGCGGCCTCCCCCCGCGGACCGCCTCCTCCGCTCCCCTTACCACCGCGTGTCACCTTGCGTTAGGCTGACGCGAGCCAGGTGGCCCTTCCTTGCGCAAACAAATCTAATTGGTTAAAAAGTTTCATCTGGCCAGCGTTTATTAAAAAAAAAAAAGAAAAGAAAAAAAAGTCTGCTGTTGTCCCAGTCTGGACAAACGTTGGCAGAACTCATCGTGAAAGTCATTTTTCATCAGACATGCGGCGGCCTCGCTTTGGCCGCAAAACAAAAGAAGTTGTGATGAAAATGACAATTCCAATTTGGACCCGACGCACAGAAGCACAACATGGCTTCATCATTCGTCCCGCGGGCACATTATTCGCATGGAAACAGGAGTTTAGAACCTTTCAGACAACTTCCGCCCATCCCATTAAAAACAGAACCGCAGAAGGATGCGACGAGTCTTACAACTGTAAAGAGGACTTCTTTTCTTTTTTTTGGATTATTTTGTACAAAATAAAATAATACATTTTCTTAAGAAATATTAAGAAATGTTACATTTCCGTGTATAAAAGCAAACAATAAAAGTAGCACATTTCTATAAAAACTGGAGCCAGATTCTATTTGGGATGACCTCAGAAAGGATTTTGTTTTTCTGAGGTACTTCCTCTGGTGGCCTGTAGGTGGCGTTAGAACTGCACTCCCCTCATCAAAGTGAAGCGTTTCCAGCTGGACTTGCGCTTGTCGGCCCACTTGATTTTCCTTTGATGAGAGCGAGTGGAAAGTGTCCGTCGGTCCGTCGGTCGGTCGTCCGTCGGTCGCCCGTCGGTCGGTCGGGCGATCGCTCCCGCCACTAGCCCACTTTTCCTCATCAGGCTCGCCAGGATCCGAGAGGCGGCGTCCGCTCCCTTTGGAAAGATGCTGGCCTCTTTTTTCATGTGACTTTTTCAAATGTGTGTTTATGCGCTGATGTTGTTTACGGATGCCAACATCTGCTTCGCATTTGGCCGCGACGGTTCTGTTTGGAGCGGACACGCAAACGCTACTGCGTGTATGTATGGAAGAAGATGCCTTGCTTTTGTTTTGTTTTTGTTTTTTAAAATCTGAAAGCCAGAAGAAATGCTGGCGGTTTGATGTTCCTTAACAAGCAAGCCTCTTTTTCTTGGAATCACTTTCATTATTATTCTTTCAGGAAAGTTTGAAAAATCATCAGTTGTCGGAACGCGTCTATTAGGAGAAGACGCACGAAAATGGAGAGCAAGTCTGCCATTTGGGTTTGCAGCAGCCATTTTGGGTCCAATTATTTGAAGTGCTTTGTAAAAATTCATCCCCTGCCACCAAACTGGGCGGACATGTTTAGCATAAGAGGATGCACAAAAAAGTCTCAAGGACCCGTGGCCAGAATGGAGCAGCAAGGCATCCATGTTGGCTCAAAGCAGCCGTTTAGGGCTAACGAGACGACGTCGAACGCCGTCCATCGTCCTCCGTCAACCAGGAAGTAGCTTGCGCGCCAATCAGCGGATGAAGACTCGGGACTTTTGTCAACAGTTGGTCCTTGGCTGAGGTATCGCCAGCTGGAAGCTTCTGGAAGGACAAATGAGACGTAAGAGGCGCGGTCTCCGTCATCCGCCTCATTGGCCGCCGCCGTTCAAGTCCGTCCAAGGGGGGCGTGGCCACGCGCTAACCGTCGGGTGCGTCATAGGCGTCCTGACAAGAATGCTGGTGTGTGTGCGTGCGCACGGCCCGGCGAGGCGAGGCGCAATCTGCATGCACTTAGTCCTGGCAAGGCGGAGCGGGCGCTCGTCTTAAGCCCCCTTTTGGACGGCGCGGCGGCGGAAAGCCGATCTGTAAATAACAGACATGTGTTCCATCCAGGCGGCGGCCGCGGTCGGAGCGTCTCATCCCGGTTTGTGTGACAATCACGCCGTAATAGCTGCAAAATGGCCGACGGGGAGGCGGGGCTGACTGGTGTGGTTCTGATTATTGGAGGCGGGGGCCTGCGCAGCGTCATGTCAAATCATGTGATTGTGACAGCGCCGCCGCCAAGGGAGGAGGCGGCCGCTGTTTTGGGCACCTTCTTTGTGACGAGCTTCTTCAGGTTCGTGATTGGCTGAAATGACGTCGTCCGTTCCCACAAGCTCGCCGTCTCTCTCCTCGTGTGGCTTTTTCGTTTTCTTTTCTTTTTTGAGGAGCAATTTTTGGCAGGTTAATTTATAACATTTTGGCACCATCTCAAAAGTTGATTCTCCGTTTTGTTCCTGAGGCGTAAATTGCGACAGGAAATTTCAATGTAACGCTTATTTTACGAGTATTTGTTCCAAGAGCGAAGACTAATTTGTCAGAAGAAAAAATGGATTGGGCTTCGTATCGCGATACGACAGCGCGCAATTCTCGAACGGATTCGATATGCGGCCGAATCCAATTTTAAGTCTGACGTTTCAGATAAATAAATACATTTTCATACAAATCTTAATGTGTACATGAACACGTTTCCTGATGAGTACTTTGTAAATTTGAGTTAAAAAAATCGCAACAATCAATTTATGTATTTGTATCGGGATGAATCGAATCGTGACCTCTGAATCGTGATTCGGAGGGAATCGCCAGATCCGACACAATTCGAACCCCTGTTCGTCATCTTACAAGAAAAAAGGTTGCAAAGTTCAGAGTTATTTGAACACCTTCTCAAAATATTGCTGCGACTGATCATTCTCTAACAAATAGGATTGTAGTGAAAAAAACAAAACATCTGTCTTGCGATTGGCTCGCGAGCACTTCCGGGTGTGGTCCGCGTTCCGCCCAAAGTCAGCCGCGATTGGCCGTCGCAGGAAAAGCCCAAATTGCCGGCTAGACAAAGCATGGACTGGTGGAGTCCTTGACCCCTGTTGACACGTGGGGGGGGGGGGGGTGCTAGTGGGCTGCCCCCCACCCGCCCCCCACCCATCAGCAGCACTTGGCCGCCATCGTGTCCCACCACCCCCGTCCGTCCCTGACTGCCCCCGAGGGAGAAGGCCGACGTCTGGCGACCTGTCTGGACATTCGATTCCCAATCATTTGTACTTTGGGATTAGCGGACCCCGCCCACTTTAGCGCTCACACCCAAACTTCATTTTTGTCTCCCAGATTGTCTTCTTCTCGTCAGGGTTCATGTTACGTCCGCTTGGTCTTCTTCTTTCCTTTCACATTCCACCGTCCTCTCAACCTGAGCTGCGTGCTCACCTGTACCTCAATGTTGGCTTACACCTGTTAAAGGACAAAATGTGTTTTTTTTAATCATCATAATCAATCATGACTACAATGAGCTAACATTGTTCCAAATGTTAGTGCTAAGTGCGTTAGCAGTTTCGCTAAAGCCAAAAAGAGGCAAAACGTGGAATCGTTTTGTGTTGACAAGCTAGCTAGCTGCTAGCTAGCTAGCTGCTAGCTAGCTAGCAGCTAGCGTTGAACTCCATTGATCAGAAGCGCAACAAGGACCTTATCCGCAAATGCTTTTACATAATCAAGCAATGTTCCCAACTGAAGCCATTAAGATCCAAATGTGCTATAAAAGTATTTTTTATTGTAATAATGGTCCAAGTTTAAAACTATCCTAGTGAGGATAATTAGTTAAATTTTAAAATGTTTATCGTAATAGCGGTCCAAGTCCCCGTGTTGCTAGGGTAAAGGTTTGCTAATGCTAACAACATTAGCATTTCCGCCAAGGACGAGGACAAGAAGCAAACAACGCTCCAAAAGCCATCAGGCTTGTTTAGTTTTTTCCTTTCTTGTTTTGTTTTCTTTTTCCTTTCCCCGCGCACGGCAGGAAACGAAGCCCTCGGTCCGAGTTGAGCGAGGACAACAGCTGACACGGCGCCGACACAAAGCAGACCCCCTCGGACGGCAAATTGGTGGCAGCCGGGTCAAGTTGCAGGAATATGGCAATTACTTGAATTGATGGGCGGGGCTTGATAAGCAATTGGACGCTGGGGTCGCCTTACGCCCTGGGACTGGACCGCTCGGGCACTCGGGACTTTGGACTCCAACTGGAACCAAATGAAGCCGCCTAACTCAATTTCCTGTGCCAGTAATGCCGTTTGCTCATGTCAGGTGGGCACGAGGCTGTCGTGTCAACAATGGCCTTTCAGTTGATCTAATTAGGCGGGAGGAAGTGTTTAGGGGCTTAATTGAGATTGCAGTGGGAAATTGCTCCGAAATGGGCCCGGCCGGCCTTTCCTCGCCGCGCGGGCCAATGACGAGGGATTTGGCTCGAGACTTTGGAGGTAATTACAAGAAGCGTAATGGCCGCTTGCGTCCTGATTGGGAGCGCGAGCGCCACATGCCAAGCGCCAAATAGGAAGCGTGTGTGCGCGCGCGCGAGCGCGAGCGCGGGCGCTCATGGCCGCCATTTCCTGCGTGTGCGCGTGTCGCCAGTTGTGCGAGAGAGAGAAAAAGCAACAGACATTTTTTTTATGTTAACTTCTTTCAAATGTTTGAACCTTTTTGGGGGACTTTGCACTTCATTTTTACTCATTTGTACATATTTTAGTTTTTAATTTTGTTGCAAACATTTCTCAATGCGGTTTCTTCCACTGATGCATGAAATTGAATTCGTATTTTTAGAATTTTACATTTCAAGGTTCACCAAACAAAATAAGCAAATATATGCTGTCCAAAATTAAATCACTTTGAATTTAACGCCCCACAAGAAGGCAAAATCACAAACAAATGGAAAAAAAAAAGAGGATTTAAAAGACGATGTGAAATTGCAAAAAGTGGAGCTTGCTGAATATTTGAGGGCTTTTGTTTTCAGGCGTTCGGCTTCATGTCACGTGTGGCGCTGCAGGCCGAGAAGATGAACCATCACCCCGAGTGGTTCAACACTTACAACAAGGTGACAGCAAGGCAGCAACACTTTGCTAAAGGCACAAATAATCGCAACATCACAATCGGAGTCCTGCTCAGCAGTCGTCGGTGCAAAACTGCGGCAGTTTGACACGTTGGCGAATCATCAATTGTGTCTTTCAAAAAAGTGTCCAATGAGGTTTTAGACATCAAAAGTACTTCAGGTTTCGGTGTGGCTGGAAAAGTGGATACTTGGAAACAAGTGGCATCAAACGTTGCTGTTCAAAAGAATTCATTCTTAGACGATCGCAAACTGGAAGAAAAGTTTGCACGAACCAGAATCGCAAATCCGGAAAACGAGCAAGAATGTTGGGCATCAAAGTTCACATGACAAAAATAATAAATGAAATGGATGGAAATGCTGTTGCTGTCCAATGAAAAGTGTCCCTGCGCGTGCGTGTGCTTGTGTGTGCGTGCGTGTCAGGTGCACATCACGTTGACGACGCACGACTGCGGCGGGCTGTCCAAGCGAGACATCAAGATGGCCACGTTTATTGATAAGGTCGCTCTGAACATGTAAGTTCAAATATTTTGCATGCATAAATTGTCGCTGTGCGACGTTTGCTGTGTTTGTGTCCAGTTTGTGTTGGCCGCCATTGACATTCGTTTCCCGTTAGCAGCGTTAGCATTCCTCATTATGCTTGTGCAAATAAATGCGATGTCATTATTATTCGTGTCTGACGAAAACACTTTTTTCAGCGTGTAAGCCAATCACAAACCTCCAAACGATGGTGGGAAAAAATGCATTGGAAAGATTTTGCAGAGCTTTATTTCTTTTCGTATTTTTCAATGGAATAAATATAATGAAACAAACTTACGTTAATTATTTTATTTTATTATTTGTCTTTTTTTTGTCAATTAGAAACCTTAAGGGCATTCTGGGAAAACGTGCACTAAAATTACTTTGCAGATCAACACATAGCTTTATCCATTTACCCTTGTATATTTTTTTAAAGCCAACATGAAATATATATATATATATATAATTAATAATAATAATGAAATTGGATTTCTGCTTTTTTTTCTATTATGAATTTATTTCTCTATTTTGGGAGTCAGAAACCTGAAGAAAGTCATTTGGGGTGAAGGTGACTTTGGGCGACCGCATAGTCTTCACTTTCGTGAGCTCACGCCTTTGATTTGACTCAATCATAATGGACGTTTTTTTGTTGCTTATCTTGATGCAAGTGAAAACGCGTCCTTCATGATTTTTGGCCCATTCAAGCTTCTGTATGCGGGCGACCGCATAGCTTTATTGTGAGCCTGCAGTTCTCTGGGTTCGTTTTCGGGTTTTGTGTGTGTGGGGGGGGGGGGGGGTGATTTGATTTACATTTGATTGTGTCCCAACCCTGATTGAGTCGGCACCACAAGAAGACAAGCCCAAGAAAAGAAGAAGAAGCCACATCAGCAATTCTCGGCTCCAAAGAGAGCTCGTCTGACAAGAGGTCTCACTTGGAGTAAAGTCTGAAAACCGGCTTGCTTGACTGACTTTTTTTTTTTTTTGGGTTGGGGAGGGCAATATGACTGAAAAGTCATATTTCTTAAAAGGCTAAATAGTCCTGAATATCATCGCAAAACGTATGATGTCATACTTATTTAATTGAAAACATGTTTTTCACTCGATGATGTGTTTTAATTTCCAACCCATGAATTCAAATGGAATTGCATGTGACGTCATTCGTGTATTAACGTGTGATTTCTTGACGTGTATTCTTGTCGTCTTTCTGTACCGAGCGCAGAATCTTTGTGGCGGACCAGCGTTCACTCATTGTGGACACGCTGTGTGCACGTCAACTTCTTTCCTCGGCCGCGCGCGCGCACGCACGCCCGCACGCACGCCCGCACACGGTCCGATTGCAGCCGCGTTGGACTCTTGCAACGATTGCGTCTGGATTCCACTTGGCAATATTTCCGAATCGTTCTTCAGTCCCACAAAGCCGCGGCAGCATTTTGCAAGCTGTCAAGTGCAAAGCAACAGGTGGCGCTATAATGCCCGGTTGTAACGCAAAGGCACCAAAATGGGATTGTTGAATCTATGAGTTTATTTAAATTTCGTTTGAACTTAAATTCTTTTGTTTGCTCTTTTCCATTTGATCTTTATTTTATTGATTGGATTGTGTGACTCCCCACGCTGAGCTTTCGCGCATTGAGGTCATGTGACCCCGTGAGTTGAAAAGCCCCGCCCCTTTGCCATTTGAAGCCTCCAGAAACCCGCTGGCACCTTTTGTCAGCCGAAACAAGCAAAGGTAAGACAGCTCATCTTTCGCCAGTTCACCTCCTCCGTGTTTTATTGGCGGCCATTTTGTACAAGGACACAAAATGGACGCGATTGAACAATTTGGATGAATTGCAGCATAACTTGTCACAAGCAATATTATGCTAACACCTGTTTTGTTTTGTTTTTACTGACTAGCGAATGTGCTACAGTGCTAACATGTGGTTAGAGCGTGTGAGCAGTTTGCTTAAGATTTTGCTCTTGTGGTTGGTTGGACGGCGGCCATTTTAATTGCCATTTGGCTCAGTTTTATTTTAGAAAAAAAAAACAGGAAATAAAAGCTGTCTACATGCTAGCTTGCTCTGTCAAAGATGCTAACGTGTAAAATGGGCCACTCAAAGTATGCAAAGTAAATGTCTGTCATCAAATGGACTTAATTAATGCGAGACAAATGAAGGATGGCAAAAAAGAGGCGACAAACACGAGGTGACGTTTAGGTCGACTTCAAATCAGCAACTTTTTCAGTGGCGTTTGCTGGAATAAGATGTGAGACAAATGAGATCATCAACTTTGCAAGGCATTCTTCTAAAGACTTTTGTAGAAATGTACTTTTGATACTAAAACGAGCATTATGGAGAATGAAGGAATCGAAGAGTCGGCCTGCTGAAGTGGCAGATTTCTCAATGGAGTTTGGCGTAGGACAGGGGTGTCAAAGTCCGGTCCTGGAGGGCCCGAGCGAGTCCTGCATGTTGTCCAGGTTTCCCACGTTCAACACAGCTGGTTGATATTTCAGCTCATCGGCAACTTCTGCATAATCATTGAATCAGGTGTGTTGGAGTCGAGAAACCTGGAAAACATGCGGGACGCACTCGGGCCCTCGAGGACGGCGTCTTTCTTGACACTTGGCCGGCGGGGGAAATCCTCATTGGGACCCGTGTTCTGTTGGGCTCTGGGCCAGCGGAGGTCACCGGCACTGCCAGGCAGGCAACCTGTTGCTAGCTTGTAGCTTCAAACAATCATCATCATCATCATCATCATCATCATCACCCGCAATAGGAGCGTTTGATTACAGGCTGTAAATGACACGTTCGGAGTCGAACCCAGCCCAAACAGCCGCTACTGTGCCCGCGTGCACTTGGGCTTTTCAAACTGTGACGTCGGCAGAACACAAGTCGCGAGTTGCTGTCGTCATCGCGATTCTGAATCTTCACGGAACCCGCTTTTGAATCGCGGGTCCCTTTTCGAGTTGCGCGTGAATGGAAATGATTGATTGAAGGTGGAAACGCGAGCAGGTGCGAGAGACGCGCGTAAAGGAAATAAAGGATTTGGTGTTTTGTGGCTGATCTGATTTAAGATGAAGATTTTCTTCAGTTGCGTTTGTCTTAAATGTACGAGTTTTGTGGGCAAGCGTCGTCGTCGTCGTGGTGGTTTTTTCTTCTTCTTTAGTTTTCCCAAAGTGCGGCAAGCGATGCCCCCCCCCCTCCGCGTGGGTGCCCCCCCCTCCTCGTGGGTGCCCCCCCCCCCCGTGGGTGCCCCCACCGCGCCCAGGCAAAGAATGTGACGCAAGCCGGCTGCTTTTCCACTGTTGGGACTTGTTGGGAAGCGCACAGAAGCCTTTTTGCAAACATTCACGTTTGACACACGAACAATAATACCAATAATATTGCACATAACTTGAACAGACAGAATTTGCTCCTATAGCTACAGTGCGTGTTAGTGCACGTGATGCCTAAATGTTGTCTTTCATAAGAAACACATTTGAAAAGGAATTAAAATGTTTATAAAATTAAATAAATGTGGGGGAACAATACACCAATAAAACAAAAAGTCCCCTTTAAAAAAAACATTTTTCTCACTGAAGCAATTCAAATGAAACTGGAGAAAGATTTTTGCATTTTCTTACATGTCGACCTCCAAAAGTCATTACAGAATTCATTCCGTGAACTAAAAATACATAATTTTGTTCCATTTTGTATACGCTCACTGTAAAGAATGGTGTACAATTTGCAGTAAATCATTGGCAAAAAAAAGTTGCCGAACTAATGCATAATCTGAGTGGATTTCTGTAACAATCTATGCCATCATATTACTGTAATTTTTAGTGACAAATACAGTATTTCATTATTTTATTATTATTATTCTATTCTATTCTATTCTAAAAGATGTGACTACGAATACAGTACTGACATTTATATTCAGAAAACAATGAAATGCTGCTGCTGTAAGCAGCAGTTGACAGATTTTACAATTCGCTGCAGGAAAATTATTTACTGTAAATTCGACCGTCAATTCTTTAGTGTGACGTGACGTCACTAAATATGAAGTGACGTTCATAATCCGAGTTTTTAATTCAATAATAAACCTTCAAATGAGCATAAAATGTCTTTTTATTATATTTATAATGCGTGCCTAATCCTGACTTCCACCTTATCAGCTAAAGCACACAATCGATATCAGTCCAGCGCTGATAGGCTTTCAATCACTCATTGATTAGATGACTTGACGAACTCGTCGCAAATACCGGAAATAACCCGAACCCTGTTTTACATTTCAAAAAGATGGACGCGATCGTATCGAATGCAAATAGTGAACGTTTTTCAACAAAACACAACAATTGTTTGAAACATTTTCGCGACTTGTACAACATTTTTTTCCGCTTTCTGGATGAAAAAAAAAAGCACACACACGGAAGCTTGTCTATTATTTTTTAAATTGAAGCTTTTCCCCCCGTTTCAATTCCTCTACAGAACAAACAAGCACATCAAACGACAAATATTCATATCTATTTACATGTTGTATGTACACGTAACAAGTCTTCAACTGCAAACAGACAAACGGGTCACATGACGAGTGGTCGCGCGCGGGACAGCCCAAACCCAAACCCAAGCCCAACCTCAAGCCCAAACCCAACTCCAAGCCGGGCGGGGTCAGCTGTTGTACTGGCAGGCGTTGAGTCCCGACCCGGGACTCTGCAGGCCCCCGTAGCCGAACGTGGGGTGGTGCTGCTTGGACTTGAGTCTGAGCGTGGCCAAACCCGGGTTGCACGTTTCCCGGTAGACGCCGTACGGCGAAGCGGGCGCACCGTACGGGCAGGCGGCCGACGGCATGCCGGCGTTGAGGCCGGGCGGGTTGAGGTTGCCGATGTTGTTGAGGCCCGGGGGCGCGCCCATGGCGGCCGGCATGGCGGCCTGCATGCTCATGCCCGAAATGGCCGCCGGCGACGACGAGAACATGGACACGGACTGCGACGTGAGCGGGCCCATGGAGTTGAAGAAGGGGAAGTTCTTGGCGGCCAGCGGCGCCGGGCCGTGCAGGCTTTTGTTGGTCCAGTTGTTGTAGGTGTAGGCGGCCGCCGCCGCCGGGTACATGTCGTCGTAGGGCTGCATCAGGCCGCTGAACTGCGGCAGGTAAGCGTTCTTGCAAAGGTCCATCTGCTGGTTCCGCTCGCGCTTCCGCCACTTGGCGCGGCGGTTCTTGAACCAAACCTGGAACGGAGCAACGCGTCACAAATGGCGGAGGCGCCCGGATGACGGCGTCTCGCGTCTCGCGAAGGGGCTCCTTGTGCGCGCCACTTTATTAGGCACACCGGCTGCCGGGCGACGGAGGCCCAAAAGGCACATTTTGACATCACCGACGCACAAAAAAACGTCGCATTTTCGAATGCGCGTGCGAGTGCTGACGTCAAAATTAATGCATGCAAATGTCTAATTATGCCATCTAAAAAAAAGAGTCATTTCATTAGGTACACATGCCAACTAAAAATGTTGTTATTTTAACAGACATTTTATTTACGGGCTACATACCTTGAAAATGGCTTATTGGTCACTTTATTAGGCACACCTTGCCAATAGAATGTTAATGTGCTTTACAGAAAATATTGAGGAATTATTTCTATTATTGTTGTTCGTGACGCAACTTTTCTTTACTTGTTTCTGGGCTACCTCATTTTTTGGCGGTAAAATCTATAGATGAAAAAACTGTACACGTTTATATTTACTTCATCTAAATAAAATTAAATAAAAACGTGACAACATATATTTAATGCATGAGTGCACGACTATAAATGTCAATATGTGGGCAGGCAACAATTCAAATGCGCCTGCCAATACATTGAAATATATGAATTTATTTCTCCCCAGTTTGAGGTTGTGGGACTGAAAAGCAGATGGCCACTTTTTGGACCTTTTTTTTTTCTTCTTCTTCTCCAACCAATAAATCAGCAACCAAACATCAGTATATGTTCGCATCAGCAGTTAATTACACAAAGTGATGTGCTGACGAAAACATAATTATTTATTAGTCTTCCCCCTCTGTCTTAAAAAATAAATCAGTATGAGGTGCATGTTAAGAAAAGCTTTTTACATTCTTATTCACTTGAACTATCTTTGTATTTTTGTGACATTTTATTCGACCGAAAAGCAATTTGTGCAGACTTATGTCATTTGTGGAAAAACAAACAAAACATTTTGACCACGATCAAAATGTGTGTTATTGTCGAGTCAAAATAAGAAAGACTAAAAGCACAATTGAAGCTGCTGCAGCTGCTGCCAATTCAAACTTGTTCGGACTTTCCAGAAAAAAACAAGACAACAAGCAAAAGGAGAAAAGCGAATTGCGCGAAGTCCAAACGCTCATTTTTAATTATGATTTGAATGAGCAAGCTTGTCTCTTTGTGCTGACGTCATAAAAATGTCACAATGTCAAATAAATCCCAACTGTTGAGGCAAGATGTGAAATATATGATGGCATTTATGCATCTTTAAAAATAAATTCCGTATTGGTGGCCAAAGGTGTACCTAATAAAATGACCGTAACACAGTTGCCTTTTGTATTTCTGTTTCAGCACGACCCCCCCCCCCCCCTTCTTTTTTATTGTCTGTGAATGCCATAAACTATTTTTATGGTTTGCTGACAGACATATGCAGGCCACATTGGACAAACGTTCGCTCGTTTTATGCAGCAAGACTTTTAGTTCGGCTTATGAATTGTCTTTGGGGCGTTATAGAATCAATATGGTTGGCAAAACATCCGCAACAACGAAAGGAATGTTTTCATATCATATATTTTAGCCCCAAAGTGCATTCAAATGACTCTTGAATGAATGCACCTTTTCCTATATTATGATTTATTCTTGCAAAGAATACCGCAAAATGAGTGCATGATATTTGATGTGTATTTGTCTTTAAGTTATGTGCCTTATTGTTAAATGATGGCTAAATATTCCTTTCAAAATTCGTCTTTTTGAACTTTTACGCACGTTTTATGTTGAATGCTTTTCCCTCCAAATTACTTCATGTTCAACTTGTAAGTTGGTTGTGATTTGTTTTGATCAATATTGCTCTCAAAAAGGTCTCAAATGACGTCATTTGGAACCTTTACGCACCCACAAATGAGTTTGCAATATTTCGCTTTATGTTAAATCCTCTTGGAGCAAATATGACTCCTAAAATACGCAACTTTAATTTCACGCACGCCGCCAACACATTTCTTGTTTGGGAAAATCGTGTTGTTTTTGTTTTAAGTTAACAGCTTGAGCGTTCAATAGAATCCATGTTTTTTTGTTTCCCACTTGAAAAATCTGCCATCAAACACTTCCAATGTAATATTTAGAAATATTCCGCACAAGACGTCATTTGGAATCTTACTTCCGCGCACGACCCGACACGTGTTTATTGAAATGACATTTTTCGAATGAAGCGCTTCGGGTTTCTGATGAACGCGCAACCCTCGGACCCGGCTCCGTTTTTGCTCGCTCACCCTGACTCTGGCCTCGGTGAGGTTGGTCCAGACGGCGATCTCCTCGCGCGTGCTCATGTCCGGGTAGCGGTTCCGCTGGAAGGTGGCCTCGAGCTCCTGCAGCTGCTGGCTGGTGAAGTGCGTGCGCTGCCGCCGCTGCTTCTTCTTCTTGGGGTCGTCGGCGCCGGCGTCTTCGCCGCGCAGCGACGTCGCGCGCCCCTTCTCCGCTGCGGCCGGGACGGCGGCGTGAAAGGCGCAAAGGACGTCAGACAATCGCGACAAAAAGCAAACTAAATGCCAGCGGCCCGACTTCTTTTTTTCTTCTTCTCTTGCTCTTATGTCACACAAATCAAAAGTGCAAATGTGAACGTCGTCGGGCAAACCTTTACAATAAAAACAACAACAGTTTTAAGGTGGATTTACAAAAAAAGTCACTTTATTCCTTGTTTAAAAAATCTATTTTTGAGTTTTGCATGTAAGCCAATAAATGTTAATTAATGGAGAAAACGCATCTCTTAAATTAAAATCAAACATTGAATTATTGGTCCAGTTTCGTGTCGTCAACACGTGCAAAGGTGAATTTAGAGGGACTGTACTGAACTCCTCTTTACAATAATAAAGGCCTTGACAATTGTGATATTAATAGTAAAGGAATATTTGGATGCATGTCGGCTTGCAGTTTTGAACTTGGTTTATTTTGAAGGCTGATGTAAAATCAAAAATCAAAACTATTTATTTTGTATTACAAGAAAATGTGAAAGCATAAACATATACATATTTATATATATATTTGGGAAAATATAACTACATTTGTTTGAATGTAGTTTCTTTATGGAGAAACTATACACTAAAAAGTAAAATGGCAGTTGTTAAAAAAAAAGATTAGTGCAAATTCAAGAAGTGAATCCTGCATTCATGTTTGCATGATTTCATTTCTTATTTTTGATTTGGATGCAAACTAAAAAAACGAACGACTGTTCCCTAAACGCCAAATTCATGGCTTCTTTTTTTGCTGCCTCCAAAACGGTGCAAACACATTTTCTCTTTTCATCTCCTTCGTCTTATTTTTGAAATGTGCATTTTGCCATGAAATGCATTTGAATGCCTTTTTCAAGCACTTTTCATATGTTTGCTTTTATGCAGCCCATCTTGAATATTCGCAAACTATGGCCACAAAAAGTGTGGGCATTTTTAAATAGCAACACTTTGCTAAGAAGTTTTGAAAATGTACGCACGATTTTCCCCAAATTCAAACAAATGGATGTATTTTGTTGAAAACACTTGACGATATACTTGATCGTTAATCCGGAACTTGTCATCAAATTGCACAAAAGTTGAATGAAATGTGCTGTAAGCAAATTTGTCATTATTTTTAATAGCACGGCTGAGCTAACATGGCGGATGCGGAATAACAACGTCTCTATTTTGCCCAAATGATCCCGGCCTCCGTCAATTGGTCAACTTTCCCGCACGCAAATCGGGTCCCACGAACCCGTCACTGCTCGCGTACCTGCCAAGTCGGCGTCCGAAGATTCGCTGCTCGAGGGTTCTAAAGTCGTCCCTGCTCGAGCGGCCTTGTTGATGTTGGCGCTTCTGGGCTGCAAGTGGAACGCGGGGCCCACGTCGCGTGACGCCGGCGCAGGCGGGGGAGGAGGATCCGGGTTCGGGCTCGGGTTCGGGTTGGGGTTGGCGTTGGGGTTGGCGTGGGCCCGCGCCACGGCCGCGGCCTCGGAGAGTCTCTCCAAATTCATGACACCTTGGAGGAGATTAGAAGGAGGGATGCAGAGAAGTCAGTCCTGCGACGCATTCGCTGCGCGTGGGTCCGAGGAAGCGACGCGCAGGCAAGTCCACGCCGAAGCGGACGCGCGCGCCGACATGGGAAAGAAAGGAGAGACAAACAAAACGAAACGGCTCCGCTCTAGTCCCCAAAACCAAGAAGAAGAAGCAAAAAGGTTCAAATTGGGATCCAGCTCCTTCCAGCACGCGAGTCGCGAGTCGCGAGTCGTGAGTCGCGACCACATTGAAGGAGAAGAAGGTCGAGGTCCGCTTGCGTGGGACCCAATTCGCGCAGCCCCGCCCACGCTTGAGCCTGCCCCCAGCGTGACGTCACCAAACGAGACCTAAACGCTTGCAACGTGCAAATCAGCAACTTCCCCCCCCAAGTTATTTTTTAAAGTGGCGTGGAACAAAAACACGCCCACGCAACGTCTCGGGACAAAAAAAAAGAAAAGAAAAGAAAAGAAAGAGGATTCGCCCGCAGAATCCACATGAAAAACTTTGTCATTCCGATGCAAGCATTTTTTTTTCTATGTTAGTGCAGGCATGTTTGTAATGTGTGCAGAGAGCAAAAGTGCACGCACCCACAAAAGTGCACGGCCGCTATATTAAAAGCGCGTATGTGCTGAGCTGAGCAAACATTTGCCATCCAAACGGGCCTGCCCGGTTAGCTTTCCGCATTCAAGCTACACGAACGCATCAGATGAGCCTGGGCGCGTGCGCGTGCGCGGGCGCAGCTCTTATCGCCTTCCCAGTTGACCTTTTTGTCCAACGAGTCAACAATCAGCTCCAATAAATGTCAACAGGGTCAAGGCCCGTCTTTTTCCAATTTTATTAGCCGTCATTGAATGCGTCACGTGCTTACGTTCAACAAAATCAACTCTCAAAACGGTTGAGTGAAAAAGAAGACAAACTTTTCGGGTTAAATGAACAAGCCACACTCTTAAACCCAACTTTTGTTCAAGATTGGACCGACCCGCTACTGCTACTGACTTTGCGTTGTTTTGTAGAACCCAACTCTTTTAAAGAGTGTGATAACAAAACAACACAATAAGGTTAAAAAAAAAAGAATGGAAAATCCATCATCCCCTACTTGGATACATTCTATTGTATTTTGATAAAATTGCGTTTTCATCCGAGTGGCCAAATGTCCGAGTTTAGTGACGGCACCACTAGTTCGGTAGCGAGCATCAACTTTAATGATCGGAATTTAAATGTTAATTCAAAGTGTTGTGTGTCTTCCTTTTTCATGGATGTTTTATAGTATACGTGATTTGTTTTTTTGTTTTCTGTTCTCGTAATTGTTATTTTACGGGAATCATCCCCTCTTTCTTTCTTTCTTTCTTTCTTTCTTTCTTTCCTTTTTTAATTTTTCTTTTTTTTACCGCTTCCAAATCTCGTTTGAGGAAAGATGAGCATCTGAAGTGTTTCTTTTCCGACTCACTCACTCACTCACACTTCACGTAATCAAAGCACGCTTGAACGCAACATTTACTTGTGCCAATCAGTTACGGCGTGTCATTTCCATCCTTGTCCTATTTTACCCCACTGTCCTTGAATGCACCGGCACCCCAATAGCGCGTATTTGATGACAACACGTGTTGTTGTTTCTTTATTGATTAGCGTGTGACGTCAAGATTTCACGTCTCAGTGCCATATTTTATCGAGTGGTCCTTGAATGCACCTCCTTAGATGTTGTTTTTACAACTTTTTACGAGTGCGTTGAACTCATCGTGACCTGCTGTTTGTACAAGTAATCCCAGACTTGAGCTGGGATATATTTTGTTTTATTGAACGGTCACTGAATGCAACGTTACCACATGACCCGAGTCATCGTCTCTTAATGCCTTTCACTACTATTTGGACCGTTTTTATCGGCCGAACATGAACGCGTCGCGTCAGATGGTGTCTTTCATTAAAAAAAGAAGAAGTCATTTTATGACTTTGAACTCATTGTCACCTGCTGCTTTGAGCTGGGATAAATCTGATTTCGTTGGACGGTCAGCGAACGCATCATTTACACCTGACTCCCAGTGTTGAATTTCAACTGATGTATTGACATGTGACAGTGGAAGTAGGTCATTGAAGGCACCTTCTGCTACTTTTTTTTATGACATTGAACTCGCCGTGCCTTTAAAAAATCATAATAATAATGGAATAAAAACCGCAATTTGATTGAACGGTCTGTGAATGCAACGTGGCTTCCCATTTGACCTGGTGTTGATCAAATAAACGTCTATAGATTCGTCTAACACGGTCACTGAACGCACCACCGCCATCTCCGCCATGGCGTCAAGTGGCGTTTGAGTGTCCTGTTGATTAGCAATAGTAAATGCAGGAAGGTTTATATATTTTACCCGTCGAATTCCGAGTCGTGCAGTTTTTTTTGATGGCGTTCGAGTTGACATTTTCAAGTAGAACTTGAACTTAATTGATGGCAAATTGCGGCCTTTTGTCACGATGCTCGTTCATGTTGGTCGTGCACAACAGCCTGCATGCACCACTTTCCGAATAGTGACAGTTCACTCGTCCAGACCATTTAGCGCGTGCGTGTGTGCGCGCGCGCGCGGCAGGTCGTCGTGCAGCGACTGGGAATCCCAGTGTGGGATTGTCGTCGGCGCCACGACGACTCTTGTAAGACTCTTTTTTTTTTGACATGCGATCCAAGCAGTCGGACCGGAAAAGTCCCCCGAAGGCCTTTCAATGCAAGACGAGCTGTCAGCAATCACTCTGACCCCCCCACGCCAACCCAATATATATGTCTGATGACGTCTTACATTTCTCATTAAGGACTTGAACTCTCGAGATTAGCAGTCGATTAGTTTGATGATATTTTTGTCGTGTCTGGATGATGGCACTTTTGGATTTGATCCAAATGCGTGAATTTGACGTCATATGAGGGCGGTGGTTCCTTTTTCATAAATATTTTCATGATGTGAAAATAGAGGCCGCAGCTGAAATATTCCTTTGGAATGCTTCGCGATGCGTAAAGCGCAATTACGCAATCCGCCGTAAAGCTCAAATATCCGATTCAATTGAAGTGCGTTGCTTTTTCATCCGAAGGCCACAGATGACGTCTTTGAGGAGCACTTGCACTTGAATGAATCGCCTCATTAGAGCCTCCTCCTGCTCGTCCCGGCGGGCGGGAATCGTGCAGGGTTGCCACGATGTGTTGATGCAGGCTGATCGATGGACGCTAAAGTCAACAAACGGTCAACCGCCTTCGCGCTCCCGCGTCGCACTTCGCGCGTGACGGATGCCTCGAAAAAGCCTTTCCATCCGCCACCGGCGGGTTAAAGGTCGCCGCTGCGTACATTTTGTCTGCAGGCCCAGAAGTGGAAAAAAAGAGACAAAACAAGAGCGAGAAGCACTCGGCTGAAAGTGGAGCTCGCTTGGCGCGTAACAGGAGAAGGACACACCTGATTATCACCTTGGCGATAAGCGTTTTTTTGGTTTGGTTTCTTATTGAAACCTTAACCGACAACCTGACCGAAAAACTCCATGAGCGCCAAACTGAGAGGAAAATCATGTAAAGATGCCACAAAATGCTGATTGTATTTTGTATTGCATGCAGTTCCGGTTGCTGTGTACTTTTTGGGGGTGTTCTTATAAATTTGAAAGAATATTATATTTGGTTTCTTGTATTTAACCGTGTAAAACATTTGATTAAAACATAACCCATTTTGGGGAAAACAATAATGGACCGATCCGCTATATGACACAATTTATTTCTCTAATTGATTCATTTATTTCTTCTTTTTTTTTTTTTTTTAAACAAACAAATGGACCGATTATTTTGGGGTTGATTTTTACAAACCCGCGCAATGGCGCAGTTTTGTGCAAAACAACTCAAGGGTCTCGGTTCATTTTGGACCCAATTGTTTTTAGAGAGAACGCAAACTCTCAAACTTTAGTTGCACCCGATTCATATATTGAATAAAACTCCCCGAGGCTTTTGCAATTCAAAGTTAGATTTTCTTTGCTAAATACGCATTTGAAAATGTACAGAAATCCATTCTGCAGTGAAACGCAAACCGAGCCACGCATTAGCAAAAGTGTCATCGCAAGAGTGACAAATGCGTTTTGAATGAGCGCAAAAGATCGGCGAGAATGAAGTGAAAAGAAAACTTTGGGCTGGTCGTCGTGTCACATTTTCGCGCGCGTCAGCGTCTTCAATGGATTCATTGTGGAAAGCTGCTGACTCGACATGCGACTGCATCGAATTGTCATTTGTCAAGCGACGCGCTCGGCAGTTACCTGCACGCGCGCATGAGATGACATTCTTGGACGCATTCAGTTCCATCATCCAGCGTCAGGCTGGAAAACAAGCAAACAAAAGCAGAAAGACACGTTGGAAGCAATGAATAAGAAGACAACATTTCAACTGTTTAATCAATTCTATGGGATGGGGGGGGGGGGGCAAAAAAGAAAGAAAGAAGCCTGTTTAAGTTGTGTGTAACGATGCACAAATTGTCCCGAAATGTTACACGGATAATATTGGTGGGTGCTGATATTATATATATATATATATATATATATATATATATATATATATATATATATATATATATATATATATATATATATATATATATATATATATATATATATATATATATATATATATAATTTTAATTTTATTAATTATTTTTTTTATTAAAATGACGTACAAAAATTGCCAGAAATTCCAAGGGAGTTTTGCGCGCACACACACACACCCACCCACACACACACACACACACACACACACACACAATTTCAGCCACAGCCAAAGATCTCTGAAGTTTAAGAAGATGCTCCACTGCTGCATCATTCTTCAGAGAATTTAAACGGACTAAAATACACATTAGGAAAAAAAAGTATTTCTCCAGTTTATAATGGAGGCAATGTAGCACGTGTTAATATCTTTTGTCCTTACCGGTTGTGTTCTCCCAGCAGAAAGGTTAGCGGGGGAAAAAGATTTAAAAAAAGATCTCAGCCTTCCCCCATGTGCGTAAAATCCAGAAGGTGGTGCGTTCACGTACATCGACTTGTTTGCTTTGGAGCGTCTGCAGCGGCTCGTGGCTTTTTTTGGAGCAGCGCGCCCTCGTCGTGCAGTGACGTCATAACCCCCCCCAACACACGCACTACCCCACCCCCTCGCGCCATCACCTCCACGTTCCTCATCTCAGAAACATTTCATCCATTCAATGGAAAAAAGTGGAAAAATGTGGAAAAAAGTAGAAAAAAGTGGAAAAAAGCACATTTGCCAATATTTCCACCTGCTGAATTAAGAATTTGAAAATGATCTCACATGGAAAGTTAGGATTTACTTTAGCACTTTTTCCAGCTTTAAATGAATTCAAATAAACAACGTTTAATCGCTACCATCTTTAATTTGGCGGCTTTTTCTTACTGAGTAATTATAATCGCAATAATTCGTTTTGCTGCTAATTAATAATGTCTGTGTTATTCAAAGAAAATGGATTAAAAATGACCAGATTGTCTAAAATCGTTTTTGCATAATTGGGGAATTGCGCTGTCTGTTTATTACAAGTAATTATATATGAAATCATTTGTGGATGTGAAAATGTCTATTAAAAAAAAAAAAAGAAGTCATTGAATGAAAACACGTCAATGTTTACATCAGATACCAACAAAATGTCAAAAGTGAATAAAAACATTCAATTATTGACTCTAATTTTGATCATTTTTTTCTCTTGTTTTGTCTGAAGCTGCAGGTCGCGTTTGTATTATTTAGCAGACTCAAATATTGTACCTCAATAAACAAACAAAAACATCTTTGAAATGGACGCAACCGAAATGTCGATAAAAGTCAACAGGATGAAGACGACGTGAATCCTGCCAATGGATGCTCTTTTTTCTTCTTCTCACCGTTGACTACTTGTGAGGCCTGCATTACTACTAAATACCCCCCCCCCCCCCCTTCACCCCCCCCCCAACACACACAGAGGTAATTAGCAGGCAGCTGCAATAGTGCGATTACTCAACGAGTGGCTACAGGAGTTAAGTACTACCCTGAAGGTGAGGCCTACTCGTCTGTCCTCTGTGCAAATAGGTGAAGGGATTATTCGGCCCTTTAGCGCCAGTGTGGGTGGGGGTGTCGGTGTGGGTGGGGGGGGGGCATCGTGTGTGTCAATAATTGTTGGCAAACAACAACAGCCAAACAAAAGCCTTCCAGCCAAAAATAAACCCACAAAAATTGCATAACACCGTAACAATGACCATGAGAAAACCTCATAGAAGTCCTTTATCCATGAGGAGACTGCGGGCGCTGTGGAGTAGAAAACTTGTGAGCCAACCCTATGCTAATGTTAGCATTTGATTTGAGCTTTGTGGTGGACAGTCAACTTCAAAACAGGAAACAGTGCCTTGTAAGGAGACTCATTTGATCCGAGAGGAGACTTTGGGCCCTGCAAAGTGGAGACTGTGGATTAAAATACCATAAGATGACGTTAGCACTGCAGCAATTTCTATTTTTCTTTTCTTTCGTCTTTGGGAAAACCATGCAACAACTCAGGCAAAGAGCTTGATCGGGAGACATTTTATCCGAAAGGAGACTGCGGGCTGCTGCAAATAGTACTGTGAGAAACTCTGAAATACATGCTGTATTGAAAGACAAAGATTCTGACAGCAAACATCATCAATCGTGGATCAGAGTCTTGTATGCAGGGACGTTTTATCTGAGAGGAGACTATGGGCAGCGGCAGCCAAGTCGAGACTGTTTAGCATAATGCTGCAAGCTAATGTGAGAATGCATGTCTTCATTGTTATCATTTCTAGACTTGAAAAGCCGCAGCGATAAGCTAACAAGCAAGCAAAATGGAGGAAAACAAGAACCTCCTTATGACTCATTCTATCCAAGAGGAGACGGTGGACCACTGCAGCCAAGTGGAGACTGTGGGCTACACTGCAAGCGAACTGTAAGTTAACGCCACATTGAATGTATCAGCAACAGCCAGATGCTAGCAAATAACAACAGTAAGGAGACCGATTTTATCCAAGAAAGTACTCGAGTAAAAGTAGACACACTGATTTAAGTAAAAGTAAGTAAACGTTCAGACTTTGAAATGTATTGAAGTAAGAAAAGAAGTGAAATTGCTGTCAATTCTATCAAATACAAATCAATCGGTGCGATGCAAAATAACACAAAAAGTACGACACCTGAAAAAGGAAAGTAGTCAGAGAGAAAACGGAGCCTAAGAATGGAGGTTTCGGGCTTGAAGGTTTTCACTTCCTGTAACGTGAGCGCCATCGTCTCCATTCGTCGCCTCCATTCGTCGCCTCCCTCCGCGTAACAAAAGATTTAGCATCGGCATATCCGCCAGTTTGTTTTGCATTTAGCAACAAATTCCCAACAGGATTAAAAGCCGCTTTTTTCTTTTGCTGCCGGCTCGTCGGGCTCGTCGGGCTCGTCGGGCTCGTCCTCCCCTTTCCACTATCAAAATTCTTCAGATCACGCGTTGATGAATTGTTTTCAACATCTGGACGCCGCTGGCCTCAACGGCAGCAGAAGCAGGACGAGCCTCAACCAGATTTACGGCGGCGCTTTACGGATCCTGTTGCATCGCGCCGGCCCTTTAAGAGAATCACTTCTATTCTGCAGTTAAAAAATCTGATGTCATTTTGAAAAATTGGACAAAATTGTCCACTGTAGCATTAGCATTAGCTTTAGCTTGGGTTGTTTAGCATCCCAGAATATCATCCAACCTAGCATCTTAGTTTAGCATTAGCTTGTGCGAGTGTTTTTTTTTTTTTTTGCATTAAAGCTTATATTCAAGTCAACATGCTAACACACATTTTTTTTAAACTAGCAACGGCATTAGCTTTTGTTGATTAGCATTACATCGACATTAAAGTTCACATGCTAACAAAACGCCTTTTTACTTTTGCAGCATCATTTAGCCTTCGCTAACAGTCAAGTTGATAAACACCAACGACCATCAAACCGTCTTTCTGCTAGCAGCCGCATTTAGCATTAGCATTAATGTAACAGCGACATTGTTCTCCATGTACAGCATTTTGTACGCAGCAGTGGTTATTTTCAAGTGTTTTATGAATAAAGCTGAGTTGACGTGTTTAGCACCACCGTTTTTTTTTTTTTTTTACTAGCAGCATTACTGTAACTTGTGTTGATTGGTAATTCATGGAAATCCTCTTTTTAATAACTTCTTTTTTGGATCACAGCAAACCTCATCTTGCTAGCAGCCTCTTTTAGCGTTAGCGCTCGTTATTTAGCATTACAGCAACAAAAAAGGCAAACTATCCCACAACAAATGCTATTTTCCCGATTCGCCTCTTTTACGATGATCTCTTGTTGTTAGCATTTGAGCGAAAGCCGGTTTCTTCCGAGTAGCCTTGTTTAGCGTTAGCATGTAACGTGCCGATCCTCTCCGTTCCCTCGTTTCTGTTCCGAAAGCGAATGACACCGCATCCAGTTTTCCATCCTTTGAGGCGCATTGCATCGCATTCCCTCTTTTTTTTTTCTTCTTCTCTAAATTGAGAAGCGCAACTTTGAGAATTTCCTTTCAAGCGAACCTCATCGAACGACTGGCGACGACCGCATGGCGTTCTTGGCCACAACGTTTGTGGCGCGGCGGCCCATCAGCACATTTTTCAACCATTGCGACAACAACGAGTGTGACGTAGGATGGCAGCCATCTTTGATGTTGTTGCCCGTGTCGGCCATCTTTGTGGAGTTTTTGCCACTGGGCTGAAGGTGCAAAAGTTTGATGATTTGGTCTGACATTCATTTTGTTTTTGCTTTTTTGGTGCAAGGAACTTTAAAAAAAAACTTTTTTTTGTAGATAACTTTATTTAGAAGGGAACATTCGCCGCCGTTGAAAAGAAGGTCAGGCGCATAATTCACGCCCGCCTTTTGGTTTCATTTCATCTGGGAAGTTGCTGGACAAAGTCATGGGCCCGTCCATCACTTATTTATATGCACGTCTGCGCGCACGCACGCACGCACGCACGCGCGCACGCACGTGCGCACGCACGCACGCCTCATTCCCACATCCTCCCTTGGAAGCAAAATGATGGATGTGTTTTTCACAAGTCAACGAGCTCTTCTTCTTCGTGTCGTGAGCGAGGGAGGAGGGAAGAGGACAACAGCAGGATTTACGACCTTTCTCTGGAAATTCCAGGCGCTGCAGGTATGGAGGACGCGGGTGGGAATTGCGGCCTGGCACTTTTATCTGGCGCTCAGATAAAAACAGAAAAGCGTCTCGCACGAGCGTGCGTGGTGAGAAAGAGTGTCAAGAGTGTCAAGAGTGCGCTTTAGTGCGCTTTAGTGCGCTTTGCAACGTTTTCTGAACATAATGTTGCTTGCGTCAGATTCCAATATTTCTTGCAAATACATATATTACAAAAAAAAGTAATACTTTTTTAAATTCAGTAAGTTAAAAATTATGCAATGAGGCTAATCATTTGCGCGTGTGCAATATTTGTGTGGTTTTTTTGCAACATGTCCGCCATCTTAGTGGCGTATGTTGGAGTAAGTCTGCCATTTTCTATGGAACATCTTCAGTTTAAAAAAATGAAATGAAAAAATGTTGTCTTAAAACTGCCGTTTAAAAATGGCAACAATGTTTGTTAGCACAACAAAGCAAGTCAACAATTTTCTCATTTTGTTTGCGCCCAACTTCGTTTTGTATCGATCCGAGTTTGCTGAGCTCACTCAACATTCCTCTTCTGACAGCGTTGTCAGCCATCTTTGTGGAAGATGTTGCACCTTGTTAGCCGCTTAATGGCGGTTCTCGTGCCGGCGCCGTTGAAGCGTTTGAGTTTTGACCTCCACGGATGAATTTCAGCATGGCGACCATTTCTGTGGCGGCTGCCGCGTTATTCTCCATTTGGCAGTGGGCGGCGTCCCGTCGGCCATGTTGGTGGCGGATGTTGTTGCCGCTTGCGATTCTCATTCGCAGCTTTCGTCTGTCGGACTTGAAGTGAAATCTTAACCATAAACAAATGAAAACTCATCTGGAATATTTGCCAAATGTCCTGATTTTGCGTGATCGCAGTTTTCCCACAAACGAACGAACGCCCCCGCCTCGAACCAGGCACCCACGCGTACGCAGGTATGCGTTCACAGTCGATGTATATGACACGCGCGCGCCGCACGTGCGCGCGCCTCTGTCAAGGCGAGGGAGGAGGAGGAGCTCCTGCGACTCTGGTTCTCTTCATGCACGTTAAGAGCGTTTTTCCCACAGTAGCTCACGCACGCACGCGCACGCACGTGATGAGCTTGGACGCGCAGCTCGCTGACGTCACAATCTGGACACGTGCAGGAAGAGCAACTATTCTTGACTTTCATAGATGCTCGCTCCCTTTTGGGGGAAACATCCAAGTAAGGAACTGCCTTGAAGGCGGGATTTATTTTGATGACTGCTTTTTGATTTCATCTTCAGTTGCATTCATGAATCAATGAACGATTCCATTTGATACGTTTGTCGTATTTTGTTACGGGAACTTGCCATTAAATTGCGCCCAGTGGCGTGCTAAAGGGGGGGTGCCGACGGGCCGGCGGCCACCCCGGACGCCAGCGAACGTTTATCGATGATTTATTTGTTAATTAATTTATTTTTAGGATGATCCTTTGTGTATCCATCTTGGACTCAAGCCCCCTCTCACTTTTTAAAATCATATTTTATTTATTTAGAGATTTTATTACTCTGTCCTTATTGGGATTTTTTTCCATTGTGACCTTGTATAAAAACTACTGTAAATAATATAATAAATAAAACTAATACTAAAACTAAAGCATTCACAACAAATCAAACAAACAAACCAGCTATAAAAATTGAGAACAAAATTTCATAAAAATCAAGTTGCAAAAGTAACTATTTTGAAAACTCGAACCCTAACATGCCGACATGCGTCACCCGAGCGCTTCCATTGTCCGCTACTCTCCAGCGTGAATTAGTCACCCGTGTTTGCATTTGTACACAAACCCGCCCAGCAACAAACACAACATGCACTCTGGGTCACTTTCATACACACGCAAATCGAACATGCATGTACGCACGCACGCACGCACGCACGCACGCACGCACGCACGCACCTGCACGCACGTCAGGATGTTTAAGCATACGTGCGTGAAGACAAACACGGCGCTGTCCTCCGTACGTCTCCGTCTCCTCCGGTGGTCCGAGGAGCTCGGCTGCGCCTCCTTCCTCCTTTTGTCTGCCGTGGGAGGCTCGCACAAAAGCCGACAGGTAAACACGGCTGTCGTGTTTGGGCAGACTTACCTGAGAAAAGCTCTCAGCCTTGCCCAACACACCCTCCCGTTCCCCAGCGTACCCTCCCCTGCTTGACGCCCCCCCCCCCCCACACACACACCAAAAAAAACACACACGCCTTATGACCTTTTCCTAAACAGTTCCCTCCTTCAAGATGGAGAACGTTCATGAAACCGTTTGTGAAATTTGCCCAATCGTTCTTTTGATGATGGGGGGGGGGCGGGGGGGGTCTTTTTCTCCAGGTGCGTTTCTCCACTTCCAGCGTCTGTTTGCTGCTCTCAGCCGCTCTGACCTTTGCCGTCTTTTAATTGGGGAGGGTCCAGTCATGTTGAGTGTGTGCGTGCGTGTGTCAGGTCGAGCTCTTGTTGAGATTGGAGTGGCCCTGCGGGGTCAAAGGTCAGATAAACACAGCTGGCGCTCTCCTCCCGCCTGACTTAGAAAATCAATTTTCTCGCTCGTCTCTTTTGTTGTCTTCATTTCTATTTTGTGATATTTTTTTCCTCCTCTGCGACTTTCTCCAAATCTGGCTCACAGTTCTGAGGTTCCGTTTCAGTCCGTCACTTGAAAATGCCAAATCTTCCGCCAGCCTACCCTCCAAATCATGGGTGGAGAGGTATGGGGATGGGATGATGGCAATTTAATTCTGAATTTGGCATTCGACTCGGACGCATTTTCAGTAATAGGCAGCAAAATAAAAAAAATTAAAATTGGACTTAATGGCGTCCTTGATTTGCAAGCCAGTACAATTGCCTTTTATTCCTTGGAACGAAACAAAAAAAAGTTCATGTAAAAGAGAAGACACTTGCATGCATAAGGAAAAATGACGAGAGGCTGAAAAGAATCTTCGCCGAATGCCGACGAGTCACCTGACCTGACGCAAAGCGCCGAAAGAAAGCGCTTGACAGCCGCGTGCGTTCACGCTCGCTCTTCGGCGGCCATCTTGTCCGCGTCGGACATTTTCACAATGCAAAGCAATCGGCGGCGCTTCCGCCGGCGGCTGCGGACAAAATGGCGCATAATGAGAGCGGATCGTCACGTGTTTCTCGCGGTGGGCGTGCCAAGCAAAAAAGCGCCGCTGATTCATTGAGGACACAAAAAGCCGCTGCGATGTTAATTGCCGGAGAAGGCGTCGACCCGCGTTTGTAATTGGGACGTCGTGTCGCGCCAAATATGCTGCGCGGCACGATTTCTTGTCGTACGCAAATATTCAAGGCAAAGAAAAGAATGACTTTTTTGTTAAAACTGTGACTCCATTTTGTTTTTCTAAACTGTTCTCAGACTTATTTTGAAAAACAATTTCACAAGAATGTGACTTGGTTCTTGCGATAAAAAGACCCCAAAACACAAATGAGGTTGCGATCATCCGTCTTTGAACGGCAACAAGCGTCTTGCGACGCACTTGGCGACGCCCCCCGACCCGGACCAATCCTCGTGCTGCTCCGGTCCGGATTTTGGCAACCCTTGAGCAACGATGCTCGTAGCGACGTCCTGCAAAACCAAATTGTCAATTTCATTGCAGAGTTGCCAAATTGTGGGAATTTTCCCAGCAAGCACTGCTGGTGGAATTTTGCCCTAAATGGCTTCTTTAAACCCAAACCGTCCTTTTCCCGCTTCATTTTAGGCCCCCGAGACGTTTTTGTGCGTCTTGTTGTAATGACGCGTTCACACGATTTGGTGTCAAACCGTGAAACTGCTGTCGGGCTGAATTTTTCTTTCCAGTCTTAACGTAAAGAATTTGCTGCTTTGAACCAAAATGGCCACCTTCCTGCTTCTTGTCAGCCATAAGTCCTTGAGACTTTTTTATGCGTCCTGTTGTGAGCCCATTTTTGCGGTTGTTGTGTTTCGAACCCCATGGAAAATTTCCCGTACTTTCCAGCAGCTCCAAATCAAAGTTGACAGACGTCAGACGAACACAATGACGGCGCCAACTCGTGACATCGCCGTCTCGGCTCGGACGCTGAACTCGCTTTCTTACCAAGGGTCACGCTGTTGATGAAGCTTTTGCCGCAACCACCCCCCCCCCCCAATGGCAGCGGCACAACCCAATCACGGCGTCTGAGTGTCAGCAGGCGTCGTGAAAAGCTGCAGAAATAACAGCGACGGCGGCGATCGGCGAGAGCGACGGCCGTCCGTCAACACGTGTCGTCCGCTTCGCTGCAACTCTCTCACGCCGACAGTCAAAACAACGAGGCACACTCGCACGCTGCACTCATTGTGAGGCCGACGTACAACGAAGGCATACAAATATATTTTGTAATGACCTGGCAAGCCTTCACTGACTGTGGGAATGCGACAGACACGTCCACGTTTAGTAGAAATGCATGTGATGATGATGCATATTTGTTGCAGGTGGTCACTGGGACGGACGGTATCGGATTGTATGCCGAGAAATGTTTCTTGGGTGGAGCAATATGGCGGCCTCGCGGCTTCAAAACTCTTGGCCTATCGGCCATCCAGTCAAATATTGGGATCAATGTTTTTTGTTTGGCTTTGCTCTTTCGGTCCTTGTGAATGTTTATTGTCGGTTAACTTTGAAGACACATGCGAGGAGCTAGCTACAGTAGGAAGGAGCTACGCCGCCACCGCCGCCGCCGCCGCTACCGCCGCCGCCGCCGCTACCGCCGCCGCCGCGCTGGTAAACACTGTTACGCTAGCTACATACTCGGGGCACTTACGCAACAAGCCAGGAGCCGATCAATAACGAAGCACATTTGTTACTGATTGGCTCGAATCTAACATTCCCTGCCACGCCCACAATTTATGAACAATATCCATTTTTTTGTTAACCATAAGTGCAAGTCCGTTATCGGTTGATAAAGCGATTTTGAAGTCAATCAGACAACTTCATTTGGAGTAAAATCCTAATACTTTCAACTCTTGAAGTCATGGGATTCATTACGATAAAAAATTGTAATCGCCTGACACCCCTAATATATATATACATATTCAAAGGAGCTCGTGAGCGGAACCCTGTAAGTTGTCAATTGGACTCCTTGTTGTTTTTCAGTGAGTGCGAAGACCAACAAGACGCTTTTAACGGCACGACGGCCTTGAGAAGAAAACGGCCCCTCGGGCATCTCGCGGGATTTCCGCTTTGGAACCTTCACAGCTGCTTTACGCCGTCGTTGCACTCCGATGAGGAAAGCGGTGTCGGCCGGCGCCGGCAGTCCCTCGGAAGCCGCGTTGTAAACGACACGCTCACGAAAAAGACGGCGTGGTGACGAGCCTCCGGATGCGCGCGCCAGCCGCTCCGGAATGGACCTTGAAAGGCCCGCTTTCAACGCAGCCGGCATTCCCGTAGCATGTTATTTAGCGCAGTTAAGTGGACACATTCTCGCCGCGCGCCAACTTTTCATGGCGGATCGCGTGTCCCGGCCGCCGTGAGAATGTGAATAAACACGGCTAAACTGGGATAATTTCAGGTTGCGCGGGCGTCGGGCGCGACCGCAAACGTCGCCCAGGAGGGGCGCTGCCGGCGAGCGATCGATCGCTTCGCATCTTCGTCACTGACGGCGGCGGGAGAAGAACGTCAGGGTTTCCCGCAGGCAGCTGAAAAAGCACAAAAGCCGCAGGGTCCATTAGGGGGCTGCAGGCTGCCGCATTAAAGGGGCCGCTGCGGTCGCGGCTGCATTCTTGCCATCGGCTCTTGCGCAATCGGCTGCCATCTTCAAAATGTCATCCGCCTAAAAAGCAGGCTGCCAAATTTGCCGAGTAAATACACCTTAAAAGTCGCTCAAAACATTTTCTCACAAACAAATATTTGAAGAAAAGATGACGTTGTAGTGTGACATTTAAAATCACGTCAAAACGGGACAAAAACCTTTGGGTAAAAAAAAAAAAAGGGTTTTATAAAAAAAATTACATTTTAAAAAATCCTCAATTTTCTTTCTAAATTGTTTTTTTTTTAAATGTCAAACTCATCACTCTTTTAACGTTAAATAAAACATGATCAATTTTTAGGTTCATTTTTTTGTCTGAAAAAAAACAACTTTACTCAAAATATCGAGCAAATCCTGTGCTTGTGTTTAAAAAATACCCTTTTTTTTTTAAGACTTTCTTTGCGGCGGCCGAAGCCCAGCATGTCGAGACGGTTTGTTCAGTAACCAGAAGGTCGTCTGTTCGATCCCCGCTCTCCCCAAGTCACGTGTCGTTGCGTCCATGGGCAAGGCACTTGCCACACGTTGCCTGCAGTGCTACTTTGGTGGTGGTGGGAGGGGCCGTAGGCGCACACGGGCAGTCTCGCTTGCTTAAGTAGCTTGAATGTGTGAGTGCATGAATAATGTATCCATTCCATTGTAAAGCGTCTTTGAGCGTCTAGAAAAGCGCTCTATAAATCCCAGGTATTATTATTATTATTATTTTTAAAATGCAACCTCACATTTTTTTCCCTGTAAAAGTAGGAATGTATCCTTGTAGCGTTGCTTTTCCACCCAAAAATAACGTGTGTTATTTATTTTCAATCTGGAAAGACACGTTTTAAAAATTCCAACTTTTGTGCCTGAGCTTTTTGCACGCATCGCCACAATTTTCATTTTCATTTCATTCCTTCCAAACACTCGATGCGGCTCATGTCGGCCAACCAACTCAACGGGTCTGAAAGCAGGCCGCGCGTAACCTGCCGCAGCGTTCTCGCGCCGACGCGGACAGTAGCCTGTCAAGCGTTCAGCGGCGCCATCTGCACTTCATCACGCCGACAGATTGTTGTAATAACCCATCTCCGATATCAGCCTTTTTTCTATTTTTTTTTCCCGCCCCCTCCTTTTACAGCCGAGCGCGAGGCGAGCCGTTGTCGTGCGGCCGCGCGGCTTAAAAAGCAGTCTAGTGCGGTCGGCGCTAACACGAGTCGCGCTGGAAGCCGACCACTTAAGCGTCTGTAATACAATTTTCGAAGCGTTCCAAATGGAGGCCATTACACATGAAAAGAAAAAGAAGAAGAAGCGCCGGCGCCCGCGCAATCCGATCCCGGCTTTTGAGTCACGCTTGCGGTATGTCGGCCGGCCATCAATGCTAACGTGGCGCTTACCTTTCCGTCTTCGCGTCCACTCTGTCATCGCACGCCGGATCGACTGCTTCCACTTTGCACGCCAAAAATACAACTTTTCTTTCATCATTATTTTATTCTTCTATTCATACACAAACCATTTGACTTAAATTGCCTCCGTCATAACATTGACTGTTTCGCCTCAAATATGGACAAAAATGCAACTTTGTGAAAAATGACTTTTAAATCTTCATAATAGGAAATTTGGTCGGACTTTTTCGAGATGAAAAAAACAAAACCTTAACAAATGTTGAAAAAACAAATTGTAGTATTGAGTTGTTCATCGACAGAACATGGACAAAAAAAAGGTGAACGTTTTCTAGAAAAGCAAAACTTTTTAGCACATAAAAAAAAGGAAAATATTGTCTTACAAACAGTTTTCATCTTAAAATAAAACTTTTTATGTCACAGTGTTAGCGCTTTTTTTCTTCTAAAAATGCGCTCTTTCAGAAATCTAAAATGTACTTTTTTAAACTTAAAAATATGACTCCAACTTTATTGTGATAGATTTGAATAAAAAAGATAACAACTTTTCAATTCGGCAGCTTTCCATCATGAAAACGATGAAAATATCACTGGTTTGCATGTCTTTGTGTGGCACTTGCTAGCTAGCATGCTAATGTGAGCGCACGTTCAGCGATGATGGCGAACCCTGGCGTGTTGCCTCGAACCCGGGAGTCGCGGCGGGTGGAGATCCGCCCTCGCGTCCCCTTTTATGACTCACGCGTGCATCTGTCGTTGGTGGCGAAAGCCGCGCTCACGATCGCAAGTCAAAAGCTGCTCGTTGCCATGATGCCAATTCTGAACACCAGGGGGCAGCAGGCTACTGGGCGATGGCGCATTATTAGCGATGGCGAGAAACAAACTCGGTGCAAAGGACAGGAAATCAGTGGACGTTTTCCTGCTCGACTTGTGCGCAAAAGATTTGTCTGGTTCGGTCTGGCTTTTTATTTCGTTTTATCTGTAAAGGACAAAAATAGAGCATTGATTTCTAAAGTTGACCATTGTGCTGCGGTTCCAACATGGCGGCTGCGTGGCTCTTCTTCGCTTTTAGCATTTGAGCCACTTGTTAAGCCACAAACGCTGCCCTCTGCTGGTCAGAGTTAGACATTGTACCTCGTTCACGTTTGAAACTAAATCGAAAATGATTTCCAGAAAGCGAAGCGACAACCAAAACGCGCCGTCGTACTTCGGATCCCGTTCAATTGACACCTTTTTAAATCATGTACTCGTCATGTTCATTTGTTGGCTAATCTCGTGCTGTCAAAGCTAACGCTTTAAACGCCGCGTGTCAGTTGAGATGCCGAGTCGGAACTTCCTGATTGTTTCATTTTTCTCCACCTTTCGCTTGGGCGCCATTTTTGCCAAACTTCCCACTTTCCGCTCTAATTGACGACTGCTCCAGCAGACGGGAGCCCCCCCCGCGACGGCGCGATAATAGCCGGCGGGAGGAGGTGCCTTTGGGCGCCCCCGAGCCTCTTCGCTCGGTTCGGCGCCGCTATACCTCCGTCTGATTAAACGCCAGCGAGGTGCCAACGCTTGACCCGAACGGCGCGCCGGTGGCTTTTTAGTTGGACCCGTGTCTGCGGGGGATTTGCCATGCATATACATGAGCGTGGCGGCGGGCGCCGCGGAGGCGGGCGGCGCGGAGGCGGCCCGGGGAGGGTCAGGAGGAAGCCAATTTAGGTCTGCCGGGAGCACAAAGGCGGCGAATGGAGATGGCGTGGAGGGCCGAGGGGCGAGCCTTAATGGAGCGCTCGCTAACAAGCGGCATCTTCGGGCTTGAGCTCGCGTGTCACCGCGCTTCCGCCGCGACTCGCGCCGTCGGCATAATGACCTGCGCCGGGCCGGCTTCTCCGCAAACCAATTTGGAGCCGTTCGCCGGTTAGCCGCGCTCAGCCAACGACGGCGAGCGCAAACTTGACAGCTCGGGCTCTCCGTTTTGTTTTGTCTGCAGGTGCGAGAAGGAACCACAAAAGAAAAGTTCAACATATACATATATATATATATATGTATATTGTTAAAGTGAGTTCAAGTTTGAGCTTTGATAGCATTAATATGATATGCACATGATAACGTGTTTAATATTTTTAAGGTGATGTGATTTGCGTGATCACGTGTTAAGCTTCGCCTTTTAAGGTGAACTTTCACATGATATCATAAATGTGATGTTTTAACGAGATCCGTTTTAAGTGAGATACGTTGATTACACTTCAAATGCGAAAACTCGTCCCGTTATGTGAAATTTAAGTTCAAAAGCGATATTGACGATATTGACGATATTGATATTGCGTAAAACGTGACCAACTGCGTTTTGGTCAACTTCGCACCTGCCGGCAATTGGCTTCCATATTTGAGAAGAAGCCAGAGAGGACTTTGTTTTTGTAAAGTGTGACGTGAGTTGCGCACTGTGGAGGTTAAAGGTCAGACAGTTGACCTCGGGCGCTGCCTACCTGCAAGTCGCCAAAGCAAACGCGTTGACGTCCCCGTGAAGTGAAAACAAAAGTCTTTTGACGCACAACACAGAAAGAAAACAAACCCGCCAAGCAGGAAGTCGACCTCAATTGCTCGCATTGAATTTTATCGCCATCCCAAAATCCACTTCCTCTTTTCAGCTTCAAACATTCCACTTCCGGGTCGCCAGTCTAGCCTGGCGGCGGCGTCCGTCGCCTCGCTTGGCTGAGCTCGAGCGACCGCTCCATCCATTGCTCTGGTCTGGCTTCTACTCGCGACCCGGAAGTGACGTTTGGCACAATGTTTGATTTTTGCCTTGACACACGCTTGCTTTTCATCCTTGAATTTGTCGTTCAATGACTTTGAGATATTTGTTTGCGCGCTGCAGCATTTCAGACGCGGACTTGACGACCGCTCGTGTGTTTGTCCTTGTTTTCTTTTCATGCCGTTCGTCTTCAACTTTTTATCCCCACATTTTTTTTTCTTCTGGAATTTCAACATGGAGACGACAGCATTTTCTTTGTTGTGCTAGCCTAGCCTAGCCTAGCCTAGCCTAGCCTAGCATAACAAGTCCCATGATGCAGTCCAGAATGTCGAGAAAGTAAGTGCAAAAATTGCTGCAAATTCGCAAGCGAGAATTCTCTTTTGACGCCGTAAGACGACGCTTTTCCTTCCGCCTCCGCTTGCTCATTCCGCGGAGGTGCCGAAAAGGGCGAGAGCGTCCCGGCTGTCAATCAAAGTGCGGCGGGAGATGAGCACCTCTGCCAAACATCGGCCGCCTCATGGTAAGCTGCCATTTTTTATTTTTTTATTTCTTTTTGACGTCTGTGTTAAACAAGGTGTCAGACAAATCCGCGGCCCGTGCGGGGCTTAGCGCGCCTACCTGGGGAAATCACGGCGCCGCGCGGGTGCGAGCGCGGGTGCGAGCGCCGGCGCATGTGTCATCCATATCCATGATGTCACCTCCAACTACACGCCGTCTGCGCGCGCCTTTGCGCGTGTCGGCCTCCGCCGCCTTTTGCCGTTGGGCCGACTCGCGGGGGTAATTGGCAGGCCGGCTCTCGGGGGGGGCACTTAGAGGCCGGCGCGCCCCCTCCCCGCCGCCCCCCGCCCTTGCGCGGAAACCCACGCCACTGGCGCGGAATGCATAAAAGCGTGTGGGGCGTACGCGGGGATGAAATGGCGTCGCGAGAGGCGGGAGGGCAAATGAGGCGCACGCGGCGGAACTGACGTTATTTGGTTGAAGGCGTGCGCGACGCGCGCCGCATAATCAAACGTCAGCTCATCATAAGTCATAACAATCAGCTTTTTTGCTGAAATAATATTGATCAGCGGCAAATATTTGGCTTTCCCGGCGGACGTCGGTCTTCATTCGACCGCAACGCCGCGCCGGTCAATTATACTGACGGTATTTCCCATAAAGAATTTTCCTCTCGTGGCGTTTACGTATGAAGTCAAACCATCATTCAATAAGGCAAGCGAATAAAAGCGCAACAATTCAATCCTTTGGCCGTCATTTCAGTGTTTTTGTTTTTTTAGTAAGAGTGTGTGAAAACTAATGACGTGTATTTGTGGAAAAGACACATTTTATTGAATTTTGGGAGATCATTGAAATTCATAGAAAATAATAATTTAAAAAATCTCAGTGTTTTGCCCCTCCAGAAGAATTTAGTAGAAATGTCAACAAAAGTGTCTAATTAGTGAGGAAATTATTTGGAGTTTCTTGTAATAGGATGGCTTTTTTTTTTGTTGGGGGGGTCGAATTTATTCATAAAAATGACAATTTGAGGGTTTTTATACTCTAGCAGAATTTTGTAGAAATTTGCATAAAAAAAACACAAGCATGTAAATGGAACTATTTGAAAACTGGCATTCTGGATTTCTAGGGATCGGTCGATTTTAATTGTTAATTATATATCTATTTCTTTGATTATTGAGTGTAATAAAGAAGCACAATTGAAGAATTGCTTTAAAATGTCAGAAGAAAAACAAGATTCTTAACATGAGAGAAAAACGTGCTATTAGAAAAAACACCTCAATAAATGTCAGAAAAAAATCTGTCATAAATAATTGTGAAAAATATCCAAATGATCTCCATTTTGTAAAAAATAAATCAATAAATAGATATGGTGTGTTTGTAAATATTGTGGAAAAAATCTTTTAAAAATCATCCATTTCAAATCTGATCTGATTCGTCAAATCAACATTTGATAAGAACGACATTTCGCATTTGACAGCAGAAATTGTCTTGTCGGGTCATGTTATGATTTGTCCGATCGTTTTGCAATTTGTACGTCCTTCGTGTTGTTTGCCGTCCAATGATTGATGTGACAGGTGACACATTTCGTGTAAGCCTTGCAGGAGGTCTGAAGGACTTTCTCATGATTTATGGCTTGTGAAAAAGTCAGGCCGTTTCCTCAAATGAATGTGCGATTGTTGAATATGAAAAGTTTGAGGGCGCAGCTCAAGTCGTCCGTGCCAATTCAGCCGTCATCGTTAATAATTGCATTGTTGCGTCCGTCAAGTTTGCGTCAGCCGCCGTTTGTGTTTTGCCAGCCGCTCGAGGAAAGGCCTTGTTGTTTTCTTGCGCGCGCCTCACCCACGCGCGCGCGCGCACACGCAAAGTCAACAGCGCAAAGAAAACACGGCCTGGCGACACCTCGCATGAGCCGCCGACATCACGGCTCGGTCCGCTCCGTTGGCGCGAACCGAGCCGGCGTGGGAGAAGGCGCGTTTGGACTTCCGCCTTCCCCGCTTGGCAAGCGCAACGCCAGCCAAATGAGTCAGCGACCGGTTTACGGAGGTGTCGTTTTATCAGGCACGTCATATAGACGCGCCTTTAAGAGGCGGGGCCTGGCGGCTTGTGATATCCGGGAGTCTGCGTGAGAATGTTTGGGCGTAAGCTGTGGCCAACAGCAGCTCGAATGTGCTCATTGTGTTACTGTTACTCAAAGTGTTGATTTGACATTTCGACAAGATCCGCTCGGGTGGGTGAAGATCCGCAGTCACTTTCAAGCAGTAGCTCGGACCGTCTAAAACGTCCTACAGAAAGGTGCGCCATCATATCAAAAGCAAAACGTAAGCAGAACCACGTTGAGTTTGGTTGGACGCACGTATTAGCATGAGCTAACCCATTAGCTTGTGATAAGCAGCACATGGCGCGTTTGGTTCGCTGCCATAACCGCACCCGAGTGTGAAGTTGCCCACGTACGTCTCGTCTTATCAGGAAGTCGTCAGCCGTTGGGCCTCCACGCCCGCGCGCGGCCGCAGGGCTTGCGTTCGTCCGCCACAAGCCAACGCTTCATCGGCGACTCCTTTTTTCCGACCCAAACAGGAAATCGGCCGCCAGCCGCAAATTTATGTTGATGTCGCGGAAGAAAGAAATCCAGACTTGACTTGAAAATGTTGCTGATGACTTTTGACTTTTTATTGCCGACAGCTGATCACAGATTTTTACTTCAACACAATAAGATTGAGTGTTACTTTTTCAACATTTGCAGATGATGACAGGAAGTAAAAAAAAAAATACAAAATTGAAATTGTGAGAAGTTATGTCACTGCGGGTGAAATTTTGGGGGATTTTTTTTTTTGTCAGCTCCAACAATGATTCATGGCAATTTGTGATCTCTTATGTTAGCCCCCCCCCCCCCCCCCCCAAAAAAAGCAACATCCATCCAATCTGACAAAGCACATTCCCATTTGAGTGTTGTTAGCATTAGCATTAGCAATTGGAACTTACAAGATAGTAAAAGTGTTTTGATAGCAAAACAAATGTCAGCCATCCAGAGTTGATTTGAACATTTTGCTTTTTTACTCTTTATTGTCTACATGTCGGCCATCTTTGTGGAATGTACTTATTCACGTGTGTAGAGTTCAGCCACGTTGTTTTGTTAATCACGTTTTTTTGTCCAGTCCCGTTCACGTGCACACCCTGGCCACTTGATTAGGTACACCGTTGCATTTTTCCCCGCTTCGATTGCGCCTCTCAACGAGCTCTTCGTCGAAGCAACGCGCTTGTTGTCGCCGCGGAGATGGCGTATTTGGACTGGACTTTGACGGTGCAGCAGAAACGTCTTCATTTGCATCCGCGTCGGGACGTTCGCGGCCGGCAGCCGTTGCGTTCCCGTCACGCGTCGGCGCTGGAGTAAATCAGACCATCAGGGCTTCATTCACCTTTTCGTCCAATCAAAGTGCTGACTTTGATCCACAAACGTTCCCACGGCGCGGCAAGTTGCCGTTTGCGTTGTTGTCAATTTGGCCGCTTCTCTGGCATCGTCAGTTCAAACGCGCTGACGTTCTGTTGAGACACGACTGCCGGATGAAGGCGTGCGCCGTCTGCCGGCGCTTACTTCCTGTCCCGCGTTGTCATGCAGCCGCACGGTGGGAACTTGGCGCGCTCGCTTCGCCTCGGCCCTGCGGCCGCCGCCGCTGTGTTGCGAATGTGTCACTTTGCTTTCCAGCTGTCAATCAAATGCAAATCCCTTGATCAAAGGAATGCGCCCATCCCTTTTGATTTCGTACGCCGAGGACGTAAACGCTTTGACTTGCTTTGCTGGGGGCCCCGACGGGCCTGAAAAGTCATCGGGCGGCGAGAAGGTTTGGATTGCGGACGTCCCGAATGCAAAAATCCATCAACAAAAGGAAACGTTCACTCGTCAGGAAAAAAACCTATCAATCGATGGATCGGCTCCCGACAGCGGTTTGATCAGCGCAGATGTCAACCATGAGACGCCACGTGAAAAATTCGCAAGGACCCCTGCCCCCAAATGAAACAGGAAGTCAGCCATTTTGGTCTCAAGGAAGCTATTTTGATTGAAGTCCAAGGCTCAAAGTTTGAAAATCAGCCAAGCAAAAAAGTCTTAAATTGAACAGCAAGTCGTGCATTTGGGCGCATTCTGAGCTCGTACTTGAGCAACTTTTACGATAGATTTGGTCAATTTGACGCCATTTTCACGGAAAAGCAACTTTTCAAAATGGAATATTTGATACGACTCAATTCAAACTCAAGCTATCTTTGATAACATTCCAAAACGTTTTGGATCAGCTCGGCCGTCTCTTGCATTGTGCTAGCCGCTAAGCTAGCAAGCAAGCGGAAGGCTAACGGCAAACTATCAACAAGCGTACCTGTCACGCAACTCAGAATGCAGGTTGAAATCAGTTTTGTGTTTTTTGCGTTATCCTGCCGCCATCAAAACGATATCCTCGAGTGTTAGCACGTGGATGCTAACGTGGCGCTAACCCACCCAGCTAAACATTCCAGTCGGTATTCAAGCCTCTCTATATGCGTATCATGTGCGGCTAAAAGGCTTGCTATGCGAAGGAGACAAAGAGTGCGCCAGAAGAGTCTTGTTGCCGTGGCAACCGGGGCGACACGACCTGTATATTGTTGAAGGGAGAGGCCCGAGGCAGACAAGTTAATCCTCTGCAGGAAACCAATTACTCGATGGACTCACCTGTCTCTGGGCGGCCCCGCCCACATGACCGCATCGCGCCGGCTGGCGTCCGCGTCGACCGCGAGGCACGCGGAGGAAAATCTTCACCGCGAACGTAAACGTCGGACCGACGTGACACTCGTTAAGCCCGTACGAGATTTGAAATCTCCGAGCAAGACGACGACAAGACGATATTTGGGATTGTGCGTGCGTCGCTAATCCTTTGATGAGCGGACGATGACTCATCGTGACACACGCAAAAACAAACGGCAATGTAAATGACGGGGAAGGCTTTGACATGCCTGGTAAGGTGCAAAAGCACGATATTGATAAAGTAGCATTCAGACATGTGACCCCTAACCCCTAACCCCTAACCCCGAATTGAATCCGAACCCGTATTTGGCAAGCATTGCTCACCGATGAAAACCGATCGAATCTTAATTTTCCGTTTGAGAAATGCATGTAAAGAAAGACCAGGAAAAATAGTCAACAACTTTATGACGCGTATTTCCTCTCCTACTTTTTAAATGAGTTCTTGCATTTAATGCAGTTTTGTGCTGTCCTCCAATTTTTATGCAAAAGAAAAAATAGTGTTTATTTTTTTCTATAAAAAAAAATGGTGGCCACCCTGCGATTGGATGGCAACCAGTTCAGGATGTAACCCGCCTATTGCCCGTAGCCAGCTGGGATAGGCTCCAGCACCCCCTTGTGAGGACAAGCCGTTAAGTAGATGGATGGTTGGATGGTTGGATGGTTGGATGGTTGGATGGTTGGATGGTTGGATGGTTGGTTGGATGGCACCTTCCGACATTTACGTTGCCAATCTCTGTTTTATAAATGTTGCATGAAACATTTGGTGCGGAATGCGTTACTTTTTTCTCTTTCTTTTTAAATGTTGTCCGATGCAGACAACAATTCAACAAAAGGCGTCACATTTGGATGCAATTTCGAACCCCCCAAAAAGATTTTTGCTCCAGTGTGCACTTCTTGTGGTCCCAAAAAGACTTTGTTAGCACAAGACGCTGACGAAGACGGCGGCGGCGAGCGGCGGAGCGGCGAGCGGCGCCCGGCTCAACTTGCGGGCCCCCAATTAGGCTCCTGCTCCTCGGCTGACAACACCTGGGCTCGAACCCTCGCCGCCTGTCAAAACCCCCCTGCAGGGATTAAAGGTGCAGGAGAAAACAGATCTCAACCTCAAGCCTCTTGCTCGTTGTTGTTGTTCGTTCTTTTTGTGTTGTGGAGGACAAATGCAAGTAGACAAAATAAGGGGGCGGGGCTTCAGCGCCAATCCTGTTCAGAGAGCCAATCAAAAATCACCGTCCAACCCGGACCAAAGCCAGTCACCACTTTGGAGTCTCCTTATTATTAGAGCCAAATTGAATACCACAAATCAGTTTTGAGCTAATACGACCTTATTTGGTCATTGTGGATGCTGCCGATACCAACCACTAATACTAAAAAAACACGTTTGACATCCCAGCATTAAAAAACAAACAAAAGTTCCTCAGCATTTAAGTGGTAAGGTTAAGATAGGAATACAAGGACGTACGCACGCACACGCACGCACGCACGCACGCACATTAGGCGTGCGGAGCGTCCAAAGGCTGCAAGGTGATCCGTGTCCACCGTATCGGGTGACGGTTCGACGATCGCTTGTGACCGACACACGGACGCTCCCGCCGCCGCCGCCGCCGCCGTCTCGCTGATCTTCGTCTGCCCGTGAGAAGCAAACGAGAGCGTCTTTCGTTCAGAAAGTTCATCTTGTCTTCAAAAAACCAGACGAGCGCCGCCGCTGGATTTATGACGCGCGCGCAGATTTATGACTTTTGCTACATTTGAGTCCACTTGCAATTCAACCGGAATGACAAACGTTCATGTCGGGGAAATGTAAATATAATATTTAAAATATATATCTATATATTACTCAGACCTTTTTCCTATTAAGCAAAATCATGTGGATGGCAAATAATTATATGTGAAATAATGAAATAGAAAATGCTTTTTTATGATCATTGAATTTGTGGCGCTAATTTGACCTCTTAAATATTGGACAAAATTGAGACGAATAAATGTAATAGTTGTTGACAATAAAGTGGAATCTAATCTAATCTAATCTAATGTAATAGAAGAAAATCGGAAATATTACCAATGAAAGATCCTGCTGTATTCCATCTTTTTTTAAATAACACATTTGACCATTTTGAATGGAATATACTATTTTTATTAGGTTATTATTTCACAAGGTTTTTGTGAGAGCAAAAAAACAGAATTGCTTCATTTGACAAAAAGCACACGCTCACTTTTGAGGCTCGCAATATATATATATATATATATATATATATATATATATATATATATGTATATATAATGATTGCCGTTCCCTCGTAGTTTTGTTGTTGTATCTGAAACACGCACTGCAGAGGTGAGAGAGGCCCACTAGTGCCCCCTATTGGTCATGCACAGCTGCAACTTTTTCCTCACGCAGCAAACCAAATGGACAGTCGCGCTTCGGAGCAAACTCGCAAATGAAATAAAAGGAGGAGGAGTTTGCGGGAGCGCCGATCAGCATCCGTAAATCCCGCCCGGGAACGTTAATCATTGAAGGCCGTCGCGGGGCTTAAGCGTTTGCGCGGGAATGTGGAGAATGTCGGGATGGAGCGCAACTTTGGCGGGAGGCTCTTGAACGTAGCCTGGATGGACTTTTTGGATCCGCCTTCTTGTTGTTCCGCTGACAAATCCTTCCTGTTCAAACCCGAGCGAGCGAGCGAGCCTGCCGTGATGACCTTTTGCCCTTCCCGTCGGCGCGCGCGGAGGTCGGCTGGACTCGGGCCTCGCCAGCACGCGCCGCATTTCGACACCTTTTAATGGCTAAGCTAACGGCCGTTTGTGCGCGAAGGCTCGGGTATCTCGTTTGCGCGGATTACGTCGCGCGGCACTTAACAGGTTAGCCATTAGCCATTAGCCGCTATCGTGTGCTGTCGTGCAGATGTAAACAAAGAAGAGTTTCACAACTACTGTGACGCGTCCGCTGCAGTCTAACGAGTCTGGGAAAAGGATACGAGGCGCCTTTTTCTTCTTTGCGCGTGGGGCTGTTATGTCTGTTTTACACTGCCCCCTGGTGGCCAACATGCGTACCGATTGGCAGAATTGACACATGGAAAATTTAGCAAAAACTTTAGAATTTGCTTTGATATTTTTCTTTCATTCCGCATTTGTTCTTTTATGTCAAATGTTGTGATTTGTAGTTTTATTCTGCAAAAATGTTGCTTTTACTCTTGAAATTTTCATCTTGAATAATTTTGTCAACTGAGAAAAAAATTGTTTTCTTGTCAAAGAACACAAAATGATGTTTTATGCCTAAAAGTTTTATTCAGGATTTTTTTTCACCCCTCCATTCTTTCTTTTTCTTTCTTCCTTTCCTTCTTTCTTTCTTTATTTCTTAGATTGTTTCTTTCTTTCTTTCCTTCTTTCTTTCCTTCTTTCTTTCCTTCTTTCTTTCTTTCATTGTTTCTTTCTTTCTTTCCTTCTTTCTTCCTTTCCTTCTTTCTTTCTTAATTTCTTTTTTCTTTCTTTCCTTCTTTCTTTATTTTTAATTTATTTTTTTCTTTCTTTCTTTCCTTCTTTCTTTCCTTCTTTCTTTCCTTCTTTCTTTCCTTCTTTCTTTCCTTCTTTCTTTCCTTCTTTCTTTCCTTCTTTCTTTCTTAATTTCTTTTTTCTTTCTTTCTTTCCTTCTTTCTTTCTTTTTTTCTTTCCTTCTTTCTTTCCTTCTTTCTTTCCTTCTTTCTTTCCTTCTTTCATTGTTTCTTTCTTTCTTTCCTTCTTTCTTTATTTCTTTTTTTCTTTCTTTCTTTCCTTCTTTCTTTCTTTTTTTCTTTCCTTCTTTCTTTCTTTCTTTCCTTCTTTCTTTCTTAATTTCTTTTTTTCTTTCTTTCTTTTTTCTTTCTTTCTTTTTTCTTTCTTTCTTTCCTCCTTTCTTTCTTAATTTCTTTTTTCTTTCTTTCCTTCTTTTTTATTTTCTTCTTTCTTTTTTTCTTTCTTTCTTTCTTTCATTGTTTCTTTCTTTCTTTCTTCCTTTCCTTCTTTCCTTCTTTCATTGTTTCTTTCTTTCTTTCCTTCTTTCTTTATTTCTTTTTTTCTTTCTTTCTTTCCTTCTTTCTTTCTTTCTTTCCTTCTTTCTTTCCTTCTTTCATTGTTTCTTTCCTTCTTTCTTTCCTTCTTTCTTTATTTCTTTTTTTCTTTCTTTCTTTTTTCTTTCTTTCTTTCCTTATTTCTTTCTTTTTTCTTTCCTTCTTTCTTTCTTTCTTTCCTTCTTTCTTTCCTTCTTTCTTTCTTAATTTCTTTTTTTCTTTCTTTCTTTTTTCTTTCTTTCTTTTTTCTTTCTTTCTTTCCTTCTTTCTTTCTTAATTTCTTTTTTTCTTTCTTTCCTTCTTTTTTTATTTTCTTCTTTCTTTTTTTCTTTCTTTCTTTCTCTCTTTTATTCTTTCTTTTTTCTTTCTTTTCTTTCTTTCTTTCCTTCCTTCCTTCCTTTTTTCTTTTTTTCTTTCTTTCTTTTTTCTTTCTTTTTTCCTTCTTTCTTTCTTTCTTTCTTTCTTTATTTTTTCCTTCTTTCTTTCTTTCCTTCTTTCTTTCTTTCTTTCTTTCTTTCTTTCATTGTTTCTTTCTTTCTTTCTTCCTTTCCTTCTTTCTTTCTTTCTTTCTTTCTTTTTTTCTTTCCTTCTTTCTTTCTTTCTTTCTTTCTTTCATTGTTTCTTTCTTTCTTTCTTTCCTTCTTTCTTTCTTAATTTCTTTTTTTCTTTCTTTCCTTCTTTCTTTCTTTTTTCTTTTTAATTTATTTTTTTCTTTCTTTCTTTCCTTCTTTCTTTCCTTCTTTATTTCATTCTTTCCTTCTTTCTTTCCTTCTTTATTTCATTTTTTCCTTCTTTCTTTCTTTCTTTCCTTCTTAATTTCCTTCTTTCTTTCCTTCTCTTTCTTAATTTCTTTTTTCCTTCTTTTTCTTTCTTTCCTTCTTTCTTTTTTTTCTTTCTTTCTTTCTTTCCTTCTTTCTTTTCTTTCTTTTTTCTTTTTTTCTTCTTTCTTTTTTTCTTTCTTTCTTTTTTTCTCTTTCTTTTTTTCCTTCCTTCTTTCTTTCTTTCTTTCTTTTTTCCTTCTTTTCTTCTTTCTTTCCTTCTTTCTTTCCTTTTTTCTTTCTTTCCTTCTATCTTTCCTTCTTTCTTTCCTTCTTTTAATTTCTTTCTTTTTTCTTTCTTTTCTTTCTTTCTTTCTTTTTTTCCTTCTTTCTTTCTTTCTTTCTCTCTTTCTTTCTTTCTTTCTTTTTTCCTTCTTTCTTTCTTTCTTTCTTTCCTTCTTTCTTTCTTTCTTTCTCTCTTTTTTCTTTCTTTCTCTCTTTTTTTCTTTCTTTCTTTCTTTTTAATTTCTTTTTTCTTTCTTTCTTTCCTTCTTTTTTTCTTTCTTTCCTTCTTTCTTTTTTCTTTCTTTCCTTCCTTCCTTTCTTTCTTTTTTCCTTCTTTCTTTCTTTTTTCTTTCTTTTTTTCCTTCTTTCTTTCTTTTTTCCTTCTTTCTTTCTTTCCTTCTTTTAATTTCTTTCTTTCTTTCTTTCTTTCTTTCTCTCTTTCTTTCTTTCTTTTTTCCTTCTTTCTTTCTTTCTTTCCTTCTTTCTTTCTTTTTTCTTTCTTTCCTTCCTTCCTTCCTTCTTTCTTTCCTTCCTTCTTTCCTTCATTTTTTTGTCTTTATTTCCTTCTTTCTTTCTTTCTTTTTAATTTCTTTTTTCTTTTTTTCTTTCCTTCCTTCTTTCTTTCTTTCTTTCTTTTTAATTTATTTTTTCTTTCCTTCTTTCTTTCCTTCTTTCTTTCCTTCTTTCTTTTTTCTTTCTTTCTTTTTTCTTTCTTTCTTTCTTTCTTTCCTTCTTTCTTCCTTTCGTGTTTACATCCACGTTTATAACTGCGGGATGACAAACGCAGACACGGACGGGCGAAGTCGTTCACTCACGCACACGCATTTGCGCCTGGACAGTGTCAGGCTGACTTGAAAGTGGACCATGTCGTCTTTACGATCCCGGCGAGGCTCTCGGTCGAAGCGTGTAGTGGAGCGTATTTGTGTCATGCGTGTGTGTGTAGTACGTGTGTTGAGCTGCACACTGTCACAACTGCCCGAGGTTCTACTGGCAGCATCGCACAGACATGGACGGAGACGGTCACAATTCTTCGGCAAGCCGCAGTACTGCAGTATCAGTCGTTCTACACAGATGATAAAGAATATAAACTTGCGAGTATTCTTACAATATCTTTGTGCGTGTTGTGTTTGTTAGCCTGTCTATGGCGTTTCCTATGATGTGTTAGCATTAAGCTAGGCGGCGGAAAATGAAGTGTCATTTGTATGACATGTGAGTCAAGATGGTTGATTTTGCACGACTGCATGCGCGCTGTCGTCATGGCTGCGGGCAAATAAATAGAAAGAAGAAAAAAGTGCTTCAATAAACATGGCGGCTGCCACGCACACGACACTGACGCTTTTGTACGAGGACTCGGCCCACCCCACTTGCACGCAATCAAACTTGAATAACAACTCATTCCTCGTAGATGTCTTGGTGAAGCAGCATGTGGCTCATTGCCCAAGGTTATTTTTCGTGTACTGTTTTTCGTTTCTTGATGAGTTGAAGTGTGAAAGCAGTTAGTCAGAAGAACTTGTTGAGTGAATTCCACACGTTTGCTCGATGCAAAAAGAATAAACAAAGAAAAAAACAAAATCTGGAAAGAGGTCAGCTCAAACTGTCCAAAGTTCTCATCTACTGCATTCCATCCATGCGGACCTTTGCATATGCAATTTCTCTTCCATGCAAGAATAAGAATCGAGTCAAAAAGAGGATTCGTGTTTAGTTTGAGAGTGACTGCAGCTGTTCTATCAAGTCCCCAAAAAATGGAGTGTACTGCATTCTTCACATCTCAACGATACAATTTCTTCCTCTTGCAAAAATGAAGCAGAAATTCTTGTTAAGAGGTCATGTCCAGGATGCATTTTGACAGAAGCCGCTGGGTTTTGTCTAAAGACCTTGTATACTTCATTTCATGCATCTACTCACTGCAATTTCCGCCATTTTTTCCATTTTGTTTTCCACCTGATTTTGCATTTGCAGCCCTTAGCTTGCTTTCCTCCGGTGAGTTTGATGCCACTTGTATTGACGGACGGACGGACGGACGGACGGGCAAGCCAACCTCCTGGTAATTGGAGTTAGCCTTTATTCGTCAATTAATGAATGAATCGATTAGTTGCAGTTAAGGTCGGTCTTAAAGGAGAAATGCAATTTTGTCATCTTAACAAGGTTGATGGATTATTTCGAGTGAAGGCGCAGCCGAAGAAGCCAAAAGCAACAAAAGGCAACACAAAAGGTCCACTTGGAATCAAGCGTCCTTTTTTCTTTTCTTGCCGTCTCATTGAAAGTGCGGCTAATATTTGTGATGTCTTCCGAGCGTGGCCGTTTTTCTGCTGCCGTCTTCTTTCACTGTGAAGAATGAGTCACGCAAAGGCGTTTTCGCTGCCATCATTCATCAAGCAACTTTTGTTGTCTTTGCACACGCAGAAAGAGGCGCTTGTTTGAAGCGCACTGTTTGGGGGGGGGGGGCGGGGTGGGGGGGGCAGTGGGGGTGCTTGCCTCCCACAACTGGTCCTGTATGCTGATGAACATTTGCACTTCAGTTCGGGAACATCCTCCTGCCTTTAGCACTTGACGGCAAACAACTTTATTGACATGTTTGTCGCAAGGTTTAAAAATAAAAAAATAAAAAAAGACACTATGTAAGTCCAAATGAGCGTTTTGCAACTCGTTAAAACATTTTGTAGAGCAAGACGGAGGCAGTTGAGGCAAACTTGGCAAAAAACATCGTGTTTGTGGCGTTAAACATTTGCGAGTTGATTTGAAGCCCCAAAGTGTCGTTTTGATTCAAGTGGAGGTTATTTGCCTACGAGGATTTATTTAGGGTTAAACCAATTCTGCAGAGAGTTCAAGTAAATCAAAGCTAATAAAAGCTCATTAAAGCTCATTTGTGGACCTCATTTGAACACTTGTGTTCTTTTGCCACCATATCAATAGCATTAGCGACAGCAATAGCAGATCGAATGTCCCGCCATATTCATGACATTTGATGTTGACGCATCACAATATTGATAAACCTTTGGTCGTGTCATAATATCAATATTTGACACTTGCGTATTGATAATATCGATCAATATTTTGTCCTTCTCTTCTCGAGCAGTCAGCATATCCACATTTGACGTTGCGTGTCAACCACCGATCGGAATATATGACTGCATAGCCGATAGCCCATACGCGCCCGTTGAAGCCACAGGGCGGCCATCTTGCTCCTCCCATCTCGCCAGCAGACTACTGTATAAAAACTATACGGTATACGTACAGAAGAGACATATGCAGCTCGTAGGTCGTCAGTATCGGGCCGGAGGGGGGAGGGGCCTTTGGTCATTATTTTTTAACAAGTAAAAAAATAAAAAATAATAAAAAAATTGCAAAGAGCCCCTTCTTCTTTTCTCGCTCAGTTCCTTCGATCTCAATATTAGATTTGGCAGAGGCGTCTTTTGTTGAATGAGTTATAATTCTTTAATAAAAAGAAAATATACAAGTTTCCTCCTGTAAACATCATTAAACATGTATTTAAGGCAAGTTGTAAAAATGTCCGAAAGATGTTGTTATCCCAAAATGTGGATAAAACAAAAATAAGTAGTCGCGGGAAGAAAGTTGAAGTGCAGCTGCTAACTATTGCTTTGGCGCCATCTGCTGGCATTTTTGCACCAAGCATTTATGTTGAACTGAGGGGGAGAAGCTTCATTTAATCAGGCCATAGCCTTGTCTAATTCTAAAAAGTGCTTTGCTGCCACCTTGTGGTGTCCTTTAACGTTTACAAACATTTTGTCTTACTCAATGACTTTGTGGATTTGTGCTAATAGCTGTTATGTACGTCACTACTGTTTTGAAGTCGATTTTCAGGTGTTTTTTATTTTTATTATTATTATTTTATTTTTTTCCTTTCTAAAAGAGCTCAGTATTGTTCATTCGGTAATGTCATCATCATTGCTCTTTTTTTTTTTGGTGTTTGTTTTTGATGTGTATGATATGAATCGGACTTTTTTCGCTCTCCATACAACCGATTGCCAAAGGACACTTTTTACTCCTCACTTTGTGGAAAGCTGTGAACTATCCAATCAGGGAAAAAACACAAAAGTATATAAAAACACAAAAGTATATAAGTATGTTGTACACGTATGGCAGGTAACCCAGGCTAGGTCATCACATGGCATTTTCTTCATGTGACACGTGTATAATCATGTAATAACTATGTAATACCTCACCTAAAGAGTTGCGTTAGAATAATGTAATTATGTGATAGTCTGTGATCATGCACCAAATATGTACTTAATAGTGTCAAATCAAATATATCAACAGTGTAATAACCATGTAATAGCATCTGATCTCTGTAATAAGAAATGCTGAGGTTGTTCTGGTGCGAAACAAACTCTCGGATAAGGTCTCGCGAAGACATTTACTGTATGTAAAAATAGAGCACGCAACCTCTGAGGGTTGAAGGTGAGGACGTAACCTCCCCCCGTCAGCGCTTGAGTGGGCGGATTTGCTACATTGTTGTTTCCCGGGTCTTTGCGGGGGCCGGAATGTTGCCCTTATCTGATGTGCGCGATAATGTGGAGGAAACGGGCAACTGTCAGCGGCGGCTTATGCAAATGAGGCAAGAGGACGTGTCAGTCAGATTGTGTACAGAGCGGGCTTAGCGCGTCTTAGCGGACACGCTAAAAAGCTCGAGCCGCTGGCTGCCGACACGTTCGTACCAAAATAGCACACGGGGCAAAAGTAGTTGCACACTGTACTTAACTCGTTGACTGGCAGCCATTTTGACTGAAGCAAAGTCAAAGTCAAAGTACAAGTGCTAACTAAAATGTACTTAAGTGTCAAAGTAAAAATGCATTTTTACTGTCAATTGGATAGTAAAAACAATACCTGTTGGCACAATGAAGAGAAAAATAGGTTACACAAAAAATATAGAAAATAAAGGATTACAAATGGTATAAACGTATGCTATTAAGCATTATATGCTTAGCGAGTATAACGATATTATTATGACTCCTTTGCTGTTACGTTATCTGACACATGACCCACTTATTACACATCTGTTGCATTATTACACATTTCTTACATCGTTATTACAGTATTATAATGCGCTGTTCAATGATTGAGACTTTAAAACATTCCTTGCAGATATTATACAGTTGTAAGATCGGACACCCCTCGGTGACGCATTTATTAGATAGTTATTGCAGTTTTACATAGTTGTTAACTATTACACGTTTCATACGTAGTTATTACATTTGAACACAAACTTTTGGCCGATAGCCTTCAAGTCAAGTCTTTAGCGGACGAAGCTGATGCTGTCCCGAGTGGTCGACGTTGGTCAAACACGAGGACCAAAATGACTTCGGTGTCCGCCTCCAATGCCGCAGACGGCGCGCCGCACGCCCTCGGGCCGCCGTCTGCCTGCCGACGCCACGCCGTGTGACCCGGTGTCACGTCAAGGTGTCACTCGGCGTCAGCTCGCGCGAACGCCTCGGGCGGGTCGCGGAATCGGCGGTCCGGCTGACAGACGGCCTCCGATGACCGCGCTCGTAAAAGACAACCGCTTTCAAATCTTGCATGGTTATTTGCATAGCAATGATTGAATGTGTAAAGTGGGTTCGAGGTCAATTGAAGTCTTCCAAGGGCCCACGAGTGCATTAATGATTAGAGAAGTCCCTCCTTGAGCAATTCAATCAAGCAATAAACATTGCAAGGATCATTTTCTTTGCTGATAAGCTCGCGGCGTTGGGTTGCAACATGGCGGCGGCGGCGGCGGCGGCGGCGGCGGCGGCGGTCAGGTAACATTCACGTCAAGGTTCAAACACACGCTGCGTGCGCACAACCACGCGCTGGAACGTCCACAAGCAATCTCCTTGATTGTTTGAGCGCTCGCAGGCAACCTGGGACCTCATTTGAGCACACCTTACAGGGTTGTTCTTGTTTTGGATGATTAAGTCAATCAGCTTCATCCTTTTTTCACCTTAAAACAAAAGTTGAAAAAGTTTGAGTTACGTTTCCTTACGAGCAACGAGAAAAAGTTTCTCCCGCCTGCGCGTACTCACGCTTTTTCAGTTTCTTTTTTTTCTCTCGACAATCTGCTGAGCGGGATCAGCGAGGAAGCCGGCACACCTTAACAAGGTAACCGGAGCCTGCGGGCCGATGCGGACCAGCTGTGGGGGCTCATGTGGGACCTCGCCAGGGATTTGGGGGCGACCGCGTTGAATTGAGCATTAATTACAAATAGCGCAATTGACCAGGGTGCGATTAGCCTGATTTTCAGATGACTCTCTTTGTTGTCTCATTTTGTCTGATTTGCTGTCACGTCCACCGTGTTTACGATCTCCATTTCCTCGCAGTCAAGCAAAATATCCGTCAACCGTATGTCGATTTCTCAAAGCATCGTTGTTGTTTCGGAATGGGTCAAATGTAAAGTTGTGTAGTACCACCTTCAGCCACATCGTTGCTGGGCAGTACTGAGCTCGACGACTCATGCCACGCAAACGTGTGTGTTTTGTACACGTTGGATTATTGCTAATTTCACGTAGCCCGTCTGTGGAAATGCGCAATGCATCTTCACATTAAGCTAGCAGAAAAAATGCTTGAACTTTTTGCCGCATCATTTTCTAATGATCCTTATTTGTCACGTACAATTTGTCTCTTTTTCCCAAAACGGCAAGAAAGTCTTTGTTTGGTTTCCTTTCAAAAAATGTCTTTGAATAAGTTGACTGGTCGCCCCATAATGTGGATTTTGACTTGACTGGATCCACTTAATCATGCATGCGGGACCCGAGTCATTAGGAGCGGAAAAGAAGGCGTTTGATGGCGGTGATGGTTCATCTTGACGCCCACAAACATGTGCCCCCCCCCCCAAAAAAAGGTCAAATGTCACGGGCGCTTTCATCCCGAGATGAATGCGCGCTCGTTCGTATACAGCGAGTGACACACAAAAGGTGCGATAGCGTAAACAGCACTCAATCGTCCGCTTCAGAAACGTTTTGGGAGGTGCAAAATCAAAGCAGGACGTGGGGGGGGGGGGGGGGGGGGGGTCATAATTAGCATGCTAATGTTAGCATCCTGTTGAGTTTTGACTGAAGAAGTGCAAAAGAAGTTGTGCTAAATGTATTTGTTTCAAATGTATCTGACGCCAAACAAGCTAATGCTAATGTAGCATTGATCTTCTTTTTGGGCTTCTCGGTGATGTCGCTTCTTCTTCTTCTTCTTCTTCTTCTTCTTGTTCTTCTTCTTTGCGGTTGAGTTGCAGACTAATGATGGTCTCCTCATTTCCAGCGACTTTCATAAGCAAAGTCGGACAAGATCAATGACGTCCGCGTTGGCGTGTTTGACATTTGTCAGCGACCACCTGCTCCTTTCGGTCCTTCTTCAGCGTTGCGGACGATCAGATGAGATCTATCGCATCGATGACCCCTCGCGGGGTCACGCGGGGGTCTCATCTGTTGCCGCTCGTCTCTTTTGTTGCGTTCCTTTACTTGCTCTTTCACGACAAACTCTTTTCCTGGTTTGATGAGAGAATCGTTCGTATAGGAAGGAAATAAAGTCAGTAAAAAAAATAAACAATTCTTACAAAAGTCAAGTCAAGAAAAGTTGCAAGACTCGTCCAAGTAAACACGAGTAAAATAATCATTTGAGGTGGAAAAAAGTTCCAAGAATAGAATGAATTTGTATAAATATTTGTTGTGTTGCCGTGGCGGCGCAACGCCGGCGTTGGTTAAGGTCGTCACGCTGGCTGCGCTCGGGTTTCCGATTGATCGTCTTTGGGAGGATTAGCGGCAGCAGCCGGTCTGTCTCCGCCGCCGACTCGTCTCCAGTTACGCCGGACCGGACGCGCCCCGTCGTTCAGGGATGCGCTCGCTTGCTGCGTTCGGGGATGCTAACGGTGCAAAACGGTTCCACCTTTTACTTTTGTTTTCATTGAACTTTTATGTGGAATACTTTTTAATTGAAATATTATTTATTGATTTTATTTTCACATTTTTAAGTACAGTGTTAACGTTTAAACCAAATCATTTTCCTTAACGTTTAATTTAAAATAAAAAAGTTACCCAAAAAATAATAAAAGGAAAATTATCATGAGAATTAAGTCCAAAAAGTTATAAAGTACTGTCATAATATGATATCTATTTTTAAGGGATAAAAAAAAAAAAACATTTAAGTTTTTTTTTTTTAAATAAAAAATCCAATGGAGACATTTTGATTGTGCATGTTTTCACGCCTGTGGGCCACACGTCCATCTTTTGTGGCGTGTGTTTTGGGTGTCTGGCTCTTGAAGCGTTAAGCCGTCACCCTCGATACTTTCAGGAAAGACGGGATCTCCAGTCCGGACCTGTCGCTCGCTCGCGCACGCACGCACGCGCGCGCGCACGCACGCACGCACACAGTGAAGGCATGCGGTGTCATCCGTCCTCCATTTAAAGTTGAAAGTCCATCAGGACAATGCGGTGCAATTAGGAGCTTACGGAGGATTTGGTGCCTTTGGCTGCCGCCTTCTCGCACGTTAACACGACCAATTTGTTTTTGTGCGTTTGTATGTGTTAGCTCGTTTTTGTCTCTCTTTTGTAGAAATAAATTCCGAGGAAGTTTATTTAATTTTTTTCATGAATGTGTAGTGCTTTACTATTGGATCGAATGGATTTCAGTTCCTTTCAATGTGGAAAATGGATTTGAAGACCCCCAAAATTTTGAGTTGAGAGCTTGGACCCGACTTCAGCTTGCAAGTCAAGGTACGAGCGTCTTTCGAGGGTTCTCGACACGGTCGCCACGGAGACGGCTTCAAAGTCTCGTGTCATGTGACGCTAAGCCTGTAAGTCAGCCGGCGTCAGTCGGACTCCGAGGCCCCCGCCCCGCCCACCCCCAACCACATCCTCATGAAAAGTCAAATCATCGACGTCAAGGAAGTGTGACTTCCTGACTTTGGTGATAAACGCTGAGTCAGCGGGACCGAGCTTGCACCAATCACAGCGCAAGGCGGCCAACAAAAGAGGATGATGAAGACGAAGACGACTTGAGTCACCAAAGCTCGCCCTTGGGGTGAGCCTTCATCTTGGGTAGGTGTGGTGGTGGTGGGGGGGGGGGGACACGGGGCGGGGTCACCTCTCTCTGTGATGACATCAAAAAGCCTGAAGGTGCGCGCCCCTTTAAGAAGGTTGGGATCCCAATTCGCCGCAGGCCGACTGCCGCATATTATTGCAAAGAACTTTTTGGACGCGACTTCGCAATTCCCAACTTTCACTTCCACCAACTTCCCCGTTGGACGCTTTTGAAAAGCAGCTGAGCAAATAAACTCGTCGTCTTTGCTTCTTTTGTCATTTCTTCTTCTTTGACTGTCGTCAGGCTTTGATGTTCTTCACTTTAGCGTCACGCTTTCAAGTTCTGTTTGATTCACGCTTCTGGCTTTTTACACAGAAAAGCCGACGTGGGTTCGAATGCATGGAGGAGGATCTTTATGATTTGCACGGAGATCCCCGCCTGTCACCACGAGGTCTCTTTTATCTTTCGAGGTTCCTTGAGTGGCTCTCCAGAGCTACTCAAGAAGGCGGGGGGGGGGGGGGGGGGTTGTGTTTCCCTCCTCGACGCGGCCCACAATCCTCTGGGGTGAAAACGCCGTGAATCACCTTGAGCTTAATGATTTGCAGATCCACCGAGAGGCTGGAACCTCCAGGGCCGGAGTTTATCTGCCGGGCTTGACCCCGTCGGATCTGGCCCTCAGATTAACCTGCGTGCGTGCGTGCGTGCGTACGTGCGTGCGTACGTGCGTGCGTGCATGCGTGCGTGACGGAATATGGGCCATAACCTCACAATAACCCCTGAGACCGGCCAACACCAATAAAAGGCAATTTACAGCTGCGCCGATGCGTTCAAAGACCCTCGGTTGCCGTGGGTCTTCTCACATCCACAGGACACTTCATTAGGGACACCTCAAGGCAACATTTGTTGCTTAAAAGGTGATGACGCCGCAACTTTGATGTGAGTTTCTTGAGCCTGTCTATGGTGTTTTGCATTGGTTGTTAGCATTAAGCTAACAGAAGGCCAAGTGGCGTGATTGTTTTTAATACAAAGTCTGCTCAGTCTCAAATTTTGGCTCACAAGTCAAAGCGAAACAACGCTGAGCTCTCATCTCAAACCATTGCTAAGTCACTCATATCTCAAGGCAAGAATGCAGCGGAACGTGCGAGTGGCAATCATGAAGCCTGGCGCTTTTGGTGGTGGATCCGAAACACGCATCAGCATTCCGGCATCGCACTCGCTCCGTCGCATAATGAAAGGTGGGGGGGGGGCGTGGTGGTGGTGGGGGGGGGGCTCAGCTCAGCTCAAAGCTCCTCACACTGACAACGCAGGATCAGGACAAACTATTTGGTTTGATTGACAGTCGCACCGGCCTTCCATTAGCGGCGCATTTGATGAAAATATATACAGCACCCCCGAAAGAGGCGGAAGGAAGGAGGGGGGGGGGAGGAGGAGGAGGCAACCCAGGGACTCAAAAGCTCCCATTCCAGATGAAAATCCTAAATCAGCAGCCGCGGCGCGCTTGCAGGACGAGGATTGCTTGGAATTGATTCTCCTAAGCCGGGAATCAGCCCATCAAAAGGCGGCCGGCTCTCCAGTTGCCGGCCGCCGCCAAGTGTGACGAGGCCGGCCCGGGGAGGGATTTAACCCTTTTGGGGTGTCGCGGAGAGCAGCAAAGGGGGGACAGAAGCTGACATGAAGGGGAGGGGGAGGATCGCGGCCGTCTGTCCTTATGTCGGAGATTCCGCCTTCAGTCCACTTTAATGGCCGAGGATCACGGAGGATTACTCAAGAGACGCCGGCCCAGCTCCTTGTTAGCATCCCAAAAAGGAAAAAAGAAAAAAAAATGCCGCGAGACTGTTTTTCATGAAGTTGTCTAATCGGTACATCACATCTAATAAATGGGAGATGCCCTACAATCGCGCCCTGAGGAACACCGGTGTTAAATAAACCAATGAGTCCATAAGCACACGTATTAGCTTGATTTTAAAATCGAAATTGTCTATCCATGTGAATTGGAGTACAAATATTTGTCTGTCCCGCAACTGACTGGCGACCAATCCTGGGTACGCCCCATTTTCTTGACAAAATCTGCATACTCAAAACCCTGACTTGGATAAAGGCAACAGGAAATGGTTGAGATAAATGGAACGGCGCTAAAGTGGTTAGCACTAGTGCCTTGCAGTTGTAAGGTTCTGAGTTAGAATCTCGGATTTTCTCTCACTTCCTAAAAAATGTTGGTCCTCTGATTTCTCTGTCCGCTATGATCCTCACCGGTGTTCCTCAGGGCATCTCCTCTTTTTGTTTTAAAGTTAAAATGCACAATTTTGTCTGAATTTTTGACTGGCGACCAATCCAAGGTGGACACGACAAAATCTCAATTTGACGTCATCTTGAGCTGTCAAATGGGGAATTCTGTTTTTCCCAGGAAAATCATTTCACATTGTTGTTGTTTTGGGAAAAATGTATTGAGTTGAAATCTGGAGATCAGTGATCGTGCTCATAATAACCCCCCCCCCCAACTCCCCCCCCCCCCCCCCCCCCCCCCAGCATTGACCAGCTTCTCCTCCTTGATCTTCTCTCCAATGTTTGCTTTATTTTATTCCATGTTTTCTCTCCGCCTTCGCTCCATTTTCCGTGCAAAGAACAAAATTTCATCAGGCCGGGCTCTGGGAAACGCAGCCCTCGGATTGGCCCTCGCCCGAGACACATGCTTTGAATTTACGCAGCTTTTTTCGTTGTTGTCCTGATGGTCGGATGGTGGGATGGACGTGGGACGGACGGGGATGTGGGACTCGCGGCTGAAACTGGCTGAATTTCCTGAGGATTAGGCCTGAGATGGGCTGCCCTCAGAGGGGGTCTCAGGTCCCGGCCTCCCTGGATGGCTGGGAAAATGACCCCCATTTGACTCCGCCGAAACGCCAGCCCTTCCTTTGCGTGTCCTTTTTTGCGATACGAGCCGCCGATGGACCAATTTTTACTGTTGACTGATGTTTGGCAAATATTCAAACTATTTCTCGCCAGTCCCATTTTGAGTTTACTCTAAATCTAAACATATAACAAAAGTAATTACACACTGAGCACTTAAAACAATCACATTGCTTTGACTTAGGGATGTCCGTTTAGCTTAATGCAAAATTGCTATTGATTTGCTAAGCGTTAGCATCAATAGTTTAGGACAAATGTTGGAGTAGCACGTGCGGACTGATATTCTTGACTTTCTTTGAAAAAAAAGCTCCTTTTACATTCGACTGCCCCCAGTGGCCAAGGCTGGCACAAACCGCTCAGTTCTTTGCGTTCTATTTCAATTCATTCTTATCCCACTTTGTTTTTCAATTTCATAGAATGCCATCTTCTTCATTAAGAAACACTTTTGACCACAACAGTGTGAAGTTATAAATGGATCTTCGCTGGACGCAACGACAAAACAGCTCAAGTGTTATTTGAATTCCCGAGTGGGGGGTGACGCGCCAATGAGCGAGCAGCCATGGCCGCCTGCTAGCGCTTGAGCTAGCGACCAGCTAGCGCCTCTCGTGGGATACGTTCCAGCCGCCGGAGGCCTTAAGCGGAAATACTTTTGTGGCTTCAACATGTAGCGAGCGGTGTCGCATGTGAAAGATGCAAGCTAAGCTGCATTTGATTGACAGTTGAAGGTTGAAGCCGCCAACATTTGGAAGCCTTATAAATATTTATAAGACTTGAATTTGCTAATAATGCAACTCATAACGTTTAGGCATGAAAGGCACTCATACTGGTTTCTTACCATGGAAAGTTTCTCAGTTTGAAAATGTACGGATTTTGCATCCTTTCAAAGAGAAAAAGTGATCGTGTAGTTGGCGAATTTTGTCAGCGACTCACTAACGTCAACGGACGTCTTTAATCAATAACCTGGCAGATAAGAGCAGATTCCCAGCCGCCGAAAGTTCACCAGGGGTGAAGTCAGCTGTCATTGATTGACAGGCCTCGCATACACGCACGCAAACGTAACTTAGCAATTGACATAAGGCTTCGAAAAGATGAATCTGGGGGAGGGGGGGGGGATGGGGGGGGGCGTGCGAGATTTGCCAGCAGGCCTCATTTGAGACGGCTAGAAAATGTGTATTATAGTTAAGAAAATGAATCAATTAGTTACATTTCTATTCATTTAAATGTTTATCTATTGTGTATTTGCATTTAATAACAACATCAACTTAAAGAAATCAAATTCAGGCTTTGACACAAACCAGGTTTCGCAAGCCCCAAGTGCAAAAAGTTTCTTAAAATGTGTGTTATGCAAATTTTTGCAGTGCTGAGAGAAATGAGCTCAAGTTGTATTTATTTATTTTTAAATACAGAGATGATTTGATTTTGATCTTTTACAAAAACAACTGAATGGAAATTATGATTAAAATCAAACCGTTTGCAATACAAAGGCTAAGAACAAAAATTTGGTAAAATAAGTTGAGCTCTTTTTCTCTTTCAATATGCCAAGATTACTTAAAAACAATCAATTACAATGAAAAATAACTTGAAAAGGAAACATACAATCAAAGATTTTACAGTAGAGAGCTCAGAATAAGAAAGTACATTTGCATCCATTTGTATTTTATACAAAAAAAGAAAAAGAAAAGATGGCTAGACTTCATTACACCCTAACTTTACAATTAAACAAATTAATTATAAAATAAAAAGAATGAAATCCAGATTTTGAAGTCCATTTTATGAAACCTTGTTTTAAGACCTTTCTTTTTGTTTATAAATAGGTAACGACACAATTTTTGGGGGGGTGTTTTCAAAGATAATTTATTAACCGAGTGCGTACAATTGTTTTTCTGCGTATCGTCAGCAAATGTACATATTCATTATTTAGAAATGTTCCCTCGATAATCATAAGAAAGTTGAAAATGTTTCTGTTTACATCCATGAAAACCAAATTCCAAGCGAGAAGGGCCTGACCATTCCTGATCGCAGTCTGCCACCTAGCGGCCACAGCAGTTACGACACCTCAAGTTCTTCTGATTCATTTGTTGTTTTTGTACGACGAAATGAGGACAAAAGACAAAAGACACAAAGAACAACGAACAACGTGCGCCACGGTTGGCTTCCAAATCAAACTGTGCCTTTTGAAGATGTGCAAATTCAAAAGACAACGTCATGAGCTATGTTACTCTCTACTAGAACTTTTCCACAAATACTCCATCTAGAAACATCGATAGAAACACGCCTTGAAAAAGCAGAAGAAAAAACGAAAACAAAATAACACCTCACTTTTCTCTTTAAATGGCGATAACGCTGATTATTAGGGCCAGTCAGAGTTTGTACTAAATTTGACTCTAAAACAAAAGAACACGTAAACATTTTTTTTAAAGCTCCACAGCACACAAAAAAGCAAACGTAAAAAATGTCCATGACAGAAAAAAATGGCGACACGTCAAAACACAATTACGAGTGATGAAATCTAAGGTTTGTTTTTGAATACTGCTGTTAACATGCAAATACCCGTTTCCGAAAATTAAACCGTTCTTTTCCGACGGACTCTGCTGGCGTCAAAAGGTCAGCTCGGTGCGGACGATGTCTGCAAAACCATTTTCAGGAAAACCAAGAACCAGATAGGAAAGACTACAAAGGACGCGATGCAAAAGCAAGTTCCGGCCGTTGAGCAAGACGCGTCCGGTCTTGCCGGAAACCAAAGCTTCTAACTGGCCTCCAGCTTGGCCATTTCCTGCACGTAGATGCCGATGCTCTCGCTGTCGAAGAGCACGAAGTAAACCGTCTTGATGGTGGACGCCATTGTGGCCACGAAGTAGCTGGAGATGGCCTTCAGGATCACCTGCGCCGCCGTCTGCTTCGGGAAGCCGTTCCTGGAACGACCCATGAGCAATCGTCACCCAACGGGAAGACTCCACTCGGGACAAATTCACGGGGGGCGGGCCACGTTTGAGAGAGCTTCGATCAAAAATGGCCGCTTGGAATCAAAATGCCAAACTTCCGCCGTCTTTCCCGACAGTTTCTTGAGACTTTTGTGGGTGTGGCCAGGAAAGACACGCCTGCCAAATGTCATGCTTTTAAGCGTTGGGGCGCAATTTGTACAAATGTGATGGTTGTCGGACAGAATCCAGAAGAGGTCATTTCTGAAGGTCCAGCGCCGACTTCCTTTATCTTGAAGAGACTTTTTTTGCTCTCATTTTGCTCACTGAAACTGGCTTGAGGGTTTGAATTTTCAAGGCGCTTGCTCAAGCCTGAAGTTGGAGTTAAGAAGCGGATGACCCGGAAGCCGGCATTTTGAACCAAAACGGCGTCGGCAGACTTTTTGTGGCTCTGCCGGTCATGAAGCCGGATCGATATTGCGAGTTCTCCACAATAGGAATCTGCGAGCGCTCTGTTGATTTGCTGGGGTAAGGCGGGACATCCTGTACGATGCTTCCAGCTGATTGGACCATGCGGCATCGCGCGCGTTTGTTTCGACCGATCGCGGCCACGGATGAAAATGTCGTCTTGATTTGGGGCGCGCGAACGTCTTTACCTGAGCAGCTCGAAATGCACGCCGCGCCTCTCGCCGGTGAGTCATTCTGCCAGAACGGAATGAATGACAGCGTCCATTCGTCCACGTTAGCATTTTTGCCCCGGTGACGGCGCTGGCTTCCTGGTTTGGTCACGCCCCCAAACACAACGTCGCTCCGCGATTGGTCCGGATCGTGGGAACCAACGGGCTCCGAACAAGAAGTATTCTCGGGAGTTTGTGAACTCGCCGGAATTCATCTTGCGGAGCAAGCTTGACCGGTGAGGGAAGCTTTGAAAATGCTGATTTATTCAGTAAAGAATAATCCCGGCAAAACGTCTCACCTGCCGCTGCCGATGGACGGGAAGGCCACCGACTTGAGTTTCTTGTCGTCGGCCAGCGCCAAGCAGTTCTTCACCGTCTTGTCCAGCATCTCCTCGCACTTGTCGGAACCCCACGCCGGACTGTTGCAGTGGATGACGTATTTGGCGGGAAGGCCGAAGCCGGCCGTCAACACCGCTGACGAGTGGGGAAAAAGAATAATGACGCCTTCGCCAAGGTTCATTGGACACGCCTACTTGTCTCCCGATGAAAGCAGAGACGCTTGTCCTTGTTTAGGACGTAGAAGAGCATGAGCCTTTCCTAGCCTGGACCGGTCGCCAGATGGACAGACAACCATTCACAATCTTGCATGCATGATTCTAGGAACAATCTCGGTCCAACACGGGTGTTCCTCAGGGCGCCATTTAAGGGCATCTTCATTTATTTTTTTATTTTTTTTATCTTCAAACATGGAAAAGGCTCAAATCCAGACTTGAGAGGGCCACTTACCTCCCGCCACATCCAGGGGCCCGTTTTTTTTCTTCATCTCCAGCACCGCTTCAGCTAACTCCTTGCCGCCCTTCTTTTCCAGGGCAGAACCTGCCAAGGAACCATGATGTCATGATCACACACGCGGGAGTGCCGGAACAAGGAAGAGGCGGCGGAGGCGACGGAGACGGAGACGGAGGCGGCGGCGGCGGCGGCGGCAACGCGAGCAGGCGGGCATTCGGATTCCGAAACAGGATGCCGTCAATCATCTGACGCGTTCTCTCTCTCCATCTGTGAGCTCCTCTTTGTCTCTTGCAAGGAGGGACAAGAAGGCCTCTTATTCCGTTTGAGACTCACGACACGTTAACGTGCGTCAGCAAATTTGGAGCTCATGTGTAACGTCAGAGAGAGACGCCACAATGAGACGATTGGAGGAGTGAGCGCTAAAAGAAGCAGGCGGAGGATTGGCATCAAAATGGCGACCAAATTCAAACTGAAGCCTGCGCGCTTTAAGGCTGGATTCAAACTTTGCGGTTCAAATGTCAATACTGAAGAAAAAAAATCATAATAAAGGGCCAAAAAGAGCCCAATGAGTCTCAAGGCGTACGCGGGCTCCCTCTTGTGGTATGTAAAAGAATCACGAGCCAAGTACAGCGCTGTCGTAGTTCGCGTTTTACTGTGCGACAATAAAATAGCAGCAAAGACTTCAAACTTTTATCTGTCGTCATTTCACATAAATTGTCATATACGTTTCTTGTCTTGTTTCAACATTTTTAGAACTATGAGCAAAGACAATTATGGTCTACATCGGCTAAAATACAAATGTGTCAGTTAGGAAATAAGCAAAATAATCACATAAGAAGCCGTTTGATTTGATAAAGTGGCAATTGTTTGAAGGTTTCTAATGACTGCAACAAGGATGCTATTTTCCGTTAGCCTGTCTAACATGATAGGTTAGCATTAAGCTATCGTCAACGTTTGTATGACGCAATCACATTGGCGTTCATACACGATATAAACAATGTCGAATAATGTTCACCAATTGCGGAAAGTGTCTCGCGTGGTTAAAGACCTTCCCTGATTGGTCCAGCGGCGTCAATTCAGCCTCGGATTCTAATTTGCGTTCGAGCTCGAGCCGAGCAGGCCGCACGGTCTGAATCCCAACCAGGAAGTGAGTAGCAGCGTTAGCAGCGTTAGCAGCGTTAGCAGCAGCTTCCGCAAGAGCACCGGGCGGCCCGGTTTCCTTTACCTACTTCACCGCCCGCATAGAGCGCCGCGTTGGTCGGGTGAACGACAGCGTCGCTCTCCACGACGGAAATGTCGGCTTGGACAACTTGCAACTACGGACGAACCACAGACAACACGGCCGTCAAACCACACGGACAGCACGCCGCGCAACCTGGCTGATGACATCACAGGAAACCGCATGGCGGATAATGGCCGGAGCTCGTTTAGTCAGAACGCACCCCAAAAATACAAATCAATTCTGTTGCATTTCAATTGTGGAGTGAATATTTATGGAGATCAATTTGCCAGCGCGGCTTCTGACTAAGTGAGGCCTCCGAGTTTCTCGTCGTCGGCAGCGGCCGGTCAACTTCCTGTCAGGCAGGATGTCGGGATCAAGCGAGAAGATGGCTGCCTGACGGGAAGTCACCCGAAAAGGTGGAGGTGCAAACATGGCTGGCCACCGGGCTTCAATTTTCAAAGCCCTGCTGTGGCCACAGGAACGCGGGCGGGGTCGGGTCGGGTCGGGTCGGGTCGGAAGGGGGGATGGAAGGTGGGGCGGGGCGGGGGTGGGTCTCACCTAGGTCGTCTTTTAGCTCAAGTTCGGCGTTGGTGGGGTTGATGACCCCCTCCACGTCAAAGCCAGCCAAGTTACTGACCTCGCTGTGGATGAGGTTGAGCTGCGGGGGCGAGGAGGAGGGGCGAGAGGGGCGGGACATGCCGAGGGACAGCAACAAGGAAGGAGGAAGGAAGCAAAGCCGTTAAAAACAAATTAACACCACCTCAGCCTCAAACGACACCTTGACTTGGACTTTTTTTTAATTGATCTTATTTGACATCTTCCAACGCATTGCTGACGTCACTTGCTAATTTAATGTTTGCATCAATTTACTGGTTTGTCTTTTGAAGAAGATTTAGCAGTAGTCGTTGGTAAATATTTCAACGCAACACACATTGTAACATGGTCATGATTTAAAAAAGTGGCTGTTCATTTTGTTGACGTTTCAAACTATTTAATTGTTTTACATGATAAAACTTCATATTACGTGTCAATTATCAATTGACTCGCCATCCAAAAACTTGATGAGGCAATTTTTCCCGGACTTAACGAGGCTCCTCCTGACACTTCAACATAGTGACGCCACATGATGGCGCCAAAGCTCTATTTTTATTTTTTTAATCTTTGACATGGCTTTGGCACAAAATTAGTGAATGGGTTATTTTATCAGTGAGTACAAAAAAAACGTGATCAATTACACTCTGACCATCTTGAACTCAGCAGTGCCCTGAGCTACCGCAAGATGGCGCCAAAGCCTGACTAACGGCCTGTTAGAAATGGCGACGAGATGCATCTCCATCGGAAACAAGACTGAAAAAGCGATTAGCTTGGGTCGCCGTGGTCTTTGTACCGTCCTTCCATTTTTCTCAAATCACATCATCAATTGTTGATTTGAAGTCGCTCAAATGGAAAACGTCAAGGCGTGTGTTGAACTGTTGCGTTTGTGTTTTTTTGTAGCTCACGCCACATCCTGTTACCTGATTTCAGGTAAGGTAAGTCTTGACACGTTTTTATTTGAGATGCACCGACAGGGACGACCAAATGGACAATTTTTTTATCTCACTAATCATTTTCAAATCTAACTCGAGTGGATGCACAAAGCGAACATGTGCTTTTTTGTGACGCATAAATATGAAATGAAAAATATTTAAATAAATGGATCTTGTGTCTGTAAAAAAATAATAGTAATAAATTAAAATGCACATCAGTTTGCACTTACAAAATTGATCAAGTGACTAACGTGTGTCCTGTTATTTTGGTTTGATGAATTGTCAGGTTATTGCTGATATCAAAGACAAAATGTGTTTTGAAATTCAATGGATCAATGTTTTGCGCGGGTCAGCGCATCGGCAGTCGCGAAGACTGAAAAGAACGTTTGCGAGGACTTCAAGTGAGCAGCAAAGCCGATTATTAAAAGTGGGAAGCGCTTTCCCCGTCCGTCGTGTCCGTCCTAATGAAATGGAATCAAATAGCAAAGGAATGATCATGCTTGAGCAGCGCAAAGACGAAAGGTACGAACGGCATGACGGGCTGGAGGGCGACTGACCTTTTGACCCAGGAAGAGGCTCTTGGTGGACAGAACGGTGAAGCTGTCCGCCGGCGATCCCTCGGTGGTGCTGTCCGCCGACGCCGTCTTGCTGGCCTCGCCCTGTTTCTGGAAACGGGGGCGGGGGTTGTCAGCCGGTGGCGTCGGTCGATGGCGGCGTTCATGGTCGTACGTACCTTGGCCTTGCCGGCGCCCTTCTTGCCGGCCATTTTCTTGCTGGGCGTCTTCTTGGCCGCCGGCTTGGCTTTCTTCTCCGGGGCGGGCGAAAGGGGCGTCTCCAGCTTGCCTTTGGCGCCCCGCTTCTTGGCCAGGAGCTCGGGGTGGATGTTGGGCAGGACGCCGCCCGCCGCGATGGTCACGCCCTTCAGGAGCTGATACCAGAGACGGGAAAAACGCTAGGACTGTTTCAAGGGGGCGGCTCGGACCGGACGGTGGTGCCTGGAGTTTCTTTTGTTTCTTGACTGGTTTTGTGACACAATGATTAAAATCACAAGAAACAAAAGAAAGTCCAGGCACCACCGTCCGGTCTTGACAGAGTTCAATTTGCATGTAATGATTCCGAGTTTCACTTTTGGAAATCATTGAGATAAAATATTCTACTTTTTCATGATATTCTTATTTTTTTTTTGCAACTCTGCAGTAATTTCAGTCTTTCTTGGCAGAAGATAAAGAATACATGCCTGTGAGTATTACGATATTGTCTAAGTGTTGCTCCACTGTTTGTGCTTAAGTACCCCATTGGTTTAAAAAAAACACACACAGTTGCTATTTGTTAGCTCATCTATGTATGCTATTGTAAAAAAAAATTTGGGGGGTGGGGGTTCGGCTATATGGAATTCTAAGGCAAAGCTATGTGACTGTTTCAAGTACACAAGATGCAATTCTCTGCTTTACATTTAGCTAAATAAAATGTTGATCATTTTCTTCACTTAAAACATTTCTGGAATTTCTGCCAACCCGACAATTTGATATTAAATTAGACTAATTGGGAGTTGAGATATGGACAAAAGTCTTGGGACGCAGTTTGTTGTGATGGAAATGTGATACCTGGTTGAGTTCCTCGTCGTTGGCGATGGCGAGCAGAATGTGTCGCGGCGTGACGCGACCCTTCTTGTTGTCTCGGGCCGCGTTGCCCGCCAATTCCAGGATCTCGGCTGCATCACGGGAAAGTAATCAATAAACAAACGGACATCTGACTACGTGGGAATTTGACAAAACCAGACAAAGTCAAGAAAACCATTGAGTTGAAAAAAAAAAAAAACGTCACTTAAACGGCCATTAATGCAACATCACGTCACCACGACTCAAAAACAAACGAAGCGAAAAGGAGAAAAAGTGCTTGATCATCAACATTGGCGGGCGGCGAGCTGATGCTGGCGCGCCTTCTCATGCACGATCGGGAGTCCAGACTCACCGGTCAGGTACTCGAGCACGGCTGCCAGGTAGACGGGCGCGCCCACCCCGATGCGGTACTTGGGCAGGCCGCGCTTGATGTAGCGCAGCATGCGGCCCACCGGGAAGATGACACCCGCCTTGGTGGAGCGCGACGTCTTGGTCAGCTTCTTCTTGCCTCCTCGGCTCGACATGTTTCACAGCGGGTCCAGTGAAGCCACGGGGGGCTCCTGGGGGGGGGGGGGGGGGGCATAGTTAAAGCAATGCAGTCCAAATGACTCATCTTGAGTCCCCCCCCACAAACACAGCTATTTGACAGGCAGAAATCATCAGGCTTGCCAAAGGAAATGTTTCAACTTTTCTCAATTGGTGTATAAATGAACATTTATTTACTGCTGACTAATGGCCGCAACGCAGAATGAAATTGCACCTGTAGCCATTCATGCAACAGAATGTCTTGGTGTAAATCGAACTAAAAGAGTACATTTGCGCCAATGTCAGTATTTCTGAACGTACGGTTCATCGCGATTGACAAAAACCCACCGACTCCCCCTCAAAGGTTCGTAACTGCGGCCACAATTAAGAGCGGCAAAGCACTGCTTCCGTCCAATTGAAACTCCTCAACTCATTTCCTTGACATCAAGATGCCTCCAGGTGGCGCCATTTCTGAACGCAAACAATAAAGAGGTGACTTTCTCAGCAAACGATATGAAGGCGCGTTCACAGTTTGTGTCATTCGATGGCACCTTCATGAATATTGCACACGTGTCTTCGTCTTCACTTTCATTTCAATCGCCAGACTGGATGTCATTTTTTAACATGTCATATTCTGCCACCATTCGTTCATATTCATGAGGCGCGTTGATGCACTCATTAGTTCATATTCAAATGAGGTCTGAATGTCACAAGTTTCCTCATGAAGGGGAATATGCTTATCTTAAATAAGGATAATAATAACAACGTGTTCTTTTCTGGCCATAAAGAGGCACATGTAATGGTGTGTGAACGCTAATGAAGGCTCCATTTTGGAGCGGGGAAAGCAAAGTGGAAGTCAAAGGTTAGCAAGACGCTCGCTCGACGTTCTCCGGCCGTCGTTCGGCGCCAGGTGGAGGTGACGCCGGCCTGATTGCGGCCCGAGCGACAGCCCGCCGCGTTCGGAGCGTCAGGACGGACGGGAGCTCGGCTATAGGCCGCTTCCGAAGCGGGTTCTGACATTCTGACACTCTGACACGCGCGCGGTCCCGTCCGAACATTTCCGCAACATGTCAGCCGGAGCGGCGGCGACTGTTGTTGTTGTGGCGGCGGCGGCGGCGGCGTCTTGCTGGCGCTCGGAGAGCTCCACACCTCGGCCTTCTCTCGGCTTCAAAAATGAAATACATCAAAAATAACGGGGGGGGTCGGAGGCTGGGGGTTCAATACTAGCAACCGCGACGACATTGACGACGACTCGCAACAACCGCGGCTTACTTACGTGAAATAAAAAGCAGCGACAAGGGCGTCAAATGTCTGCCGGTGTGCGAAGGAAGGCTCGGCTGATTCGCTGCTGCTGCTTCGTCGACTCCCACAATCCACAGCGAGACGCGCTGAGGGCTGCCGAGAGCTGCCGGGAGCTGCCGGCCGCCCAACGACGCCACTCGGCGGGGGAGCAGCCGGCGCCGCCTGCCCTGTGGCACGCGCGGCTTCCGTTTAAACCAACGTCAAAAAGAAGAAGAAGAATAGGACAGCACAAACACATGAATTGTAAGGCAATTATCAGAATGTACATACAGTACTGGGGGGGGGGGGGGAATTATAGGATGCATAATGGCAATTTTTTCCAGTTACAATTCCCCTTTAAATAAAGTCACATTTTGTTCGTGTTAATAAATATTGAATTGCGGGGACATTTTCCACACAAAAAAAACAGCAACACACAAACAAAAGTACCTCTATTTTTTAGTATCAAAAGAAATATTGGAAAAAAAGAGCACACATCTGTGGGTGTCGAAAGGTGGGTACGCATGGGTCCATTTATTGCGTTGCTGGAATACGAATTCAACAGATAAATTCGTCACTTTTCATCCATCTCAGGTCGCCGCCATTTCGGCCAACACTGCCCTCTGCTGTTGACTGAAATTAATGTCACGTGCTCTCGGCTCGGGCTCGCATTGGAATCTTCACGTGACCAAAGCCATCACATATTTTAGCGGACATTTTAAGCGTTGTTCACGTGATGGTTTCCCCATGTTTCGATTCCAAGCATCGTGTCATCAACACAACACAACAGCCATTGCAGCACACGCGCTATATCCGCTATCCGGTGACGCTATCCGGTGAGCCAGGTGAGCCAGGTGAGCCAGGTAAGTGACAAAAGTGGCTGAACACTGAGCAGGGGCTCGCTTGGTCGCAGTTGAAGTCCGAGCGCGGCTGCAGTGTCAGCATATGACCAACCGCTGCAGGTCAGACCTGAGCAGTTGACGACAGAGACGTCGATAGAGATTGGCCAACTCGGATTCAGAGCTACTACGCTGCAATTGGTCCACTGCGGGTCACATGACACACGGACGCCATGTTGCTACCCTGCCGCTGGGACTTGATAGTGTTTTGCAATCGGTGTTTCCACTTTCATGGTCCAATCCTGCCTTGTTGCTCACAACCACCAGGTAGCGCTATTGCGACGCGTGGCTTCACCGGAGAGCCACAGAGCAGCAAATTGTGGCAAGTGAAAGACAAACGAGTGGACTGGAAAGCAAATAACACTTCATTGCTGTGCAAAGTCAAAGAACAGCATTTGAAGGAGGCGGGACTGCACAATGCAGCCTTCCACCATTTATCAGGAGTTATAACATTGGAAATAAAAATATCATTGCTTTTTATTATAAGCCACTTCAAATAAAAGTATTGTCGATTTGAACTCTTGATAAAACAGGTCTCATAATATGGAAATTAGTTATTGGGGATTTTGTGTTATATTGTAATATTGTACATGCACAATTGAAAGCCATTGATTAAAAAATAATAATTAAAGAGAAAATATGACACTTGATTAAAAAAATTTAAATAAAGAGATTTTTTTGTTTTACTTTTATGTGCAATACATTGTAATTGAATGATTGTACAGTATAAGTCCATCTTTTTTGTTGAATTTAAACGCAGCGTCAACATTGAAAGTGTTCAGTCTATTCCGTGCATGTTGTCACATGACAGCACACATGCAAGCAGAAAATGTCCTCAACTCATATGACTGGAATGTCTTCACATGTCTCCCTCCACGCATTCAGAAGCGTATTGTTGCTAACTGGTCTTTCCTGTGCTCGCCGTGACATAACTTTTCTTTTTCAATAGCGTACAACAAACATGAAGCTTTGATGCAAAGCATACAAAAGCATTCCTTGGCATGTTGTCACAAAATTAGTCATGACTTCTTTTTCTCACACAACGATAATGCATGATATAATATATGACAGCTTGTACTCCGCCCATGTCTTCTAATTAGCACAAGTGGCAAAAGTACACACGATCCAAGTATTGATCCTGTGAATATAAAAAGTCTACATATCCGTTTAAATATTCAGTTTTTGTGACATAAAAAACCAAGACCACAATAAATCGTTTCAGAGTTGTTGGTTGTTGTTTTTTTACATTTAACCTATACCACTCGACTGGGGGGGGGGGGATCTTTTTTGGGAGGGGGGGGGGGGGTCAAAGTAAACAGAGATAATGTGTTTTCAAAAGTGTGCACACCTGATAAACGACTACAATCACATTCAAACTCATTTAAATGGAGTTAGCTAACTTTCTCATTGGACTTCTTTGGTTGTTGATGACTGGTATCTTATAATAATAATAATAATAATAATCTCTCAGTGTATCAATTTTGATAAGGTCACAGTGGATAAAGGAACGCGAAAGTAGTTTCCCTCTGCATAATGTTTGTACCAACAGGACAACAGTACAAAGTATGTGTACTTCGTTACTTTATTTGCCTAAATGAGGTCGTTAAAGCAAAGTAAACTACACGTGCAGTGATAAACGCGTCATGTATTGTTTGTTGGTGTCTTCGTTTCTTCACAAACACGTCGCGGCAAGGAAGGAAAACAACCTGATCGAAAGATGACGACAGGCGGCCTTTACTTCCGGGTACCACACTGGTCAGCTGACCGGCAACGAGCCAATCAGTGTCGATCATCTGTCTGACAACACCGTTAAAAGCCAGCTGGCTCCACTCACAAGAACTCACAGCAGCACGCACGCACGCACGCACGCACGATACAGGTGAGCGACTTCAAAGCGGGCCATGTCGCTTTTTTGTGTGCGTGTGAGAATGTCAGATGCACTTTTTGTATGTAAATTGGCGAAATACACAATTGTTGATCGTGTCAAATCCTCAGAATATAAATATTAAAAAAAAAAAGTGACTGTAATTTCATATTAATTTCATCTGTAATCTAAATGTAGTCTATATATATCTACAGTAATGGCAATTTTTGTGCTACATACAATACTATTTTTAAAAATATATATTATGACTATATATTCATACAGTACATAAACGTGCGAAACCTTGACTTACGAGTGTCATTTTAACGAAATTTTGTCATATTAATATAAAATGTCCCCACCAAAATGGTTTTATAAACTATAATGAAGTATTCTTGAGTTAGATGTGTGATGTCAGCAAATTGCAATAGAGTTACAGTACAGTATTATTATTATTTTTTTGGGAATGACTGTACAGTATATTGAGCGGTGTGTGTGTGTGCGTGTAAATGTAATCATTTTCTCTTTAAATGTGTGTGCGTGCGACGGATTGAATGAAAACGCTCCAGTCAAAGTATTACAAACGGCTCTTGGTGCGATGCAAGGCGGAAACTTCAGCCCAATTAACGCGCATATTGATTATTAGAATCTCTCCGAGTATCGTTTGTTCCATTCGTGGATACTGTCATAAATGTTTGATATTTCCAATGAGCTCTCGTGGGCAGTGAAGCGCCAAAAGCAAGCGGTGATATCGAACCTTTAGCCATCATAATCAATCATTGTTAATGATTGATTTTGGTGTGTTTTCCTTCTTTACAGACATGAGGGGATCACAAAGAAGCAGCAGGCAGGTAAGCGCTTCTTCACATGCTCTGCCCACGTGTCGCACGCACGCGCGCGCGCACGCACACACACACGTGGTGGACTGTCAGGTTTGTTGGGTTTCATGGCCGCATTTCATGCTCTTTGTGGAAGGGAAAACATTTCCAGACGCTACTCAATAAAAAGGAAGTAAAACAGGCCAAAATCCAGTCGCGGCCACTTGGACGAGGTTCCACCAGAACGTAGAAATACGTCTTCATTGAAGAAGTTCCTTCTACAGCAATGCGGTTTTTGTTTTTGGTCCCCGCAGGAGGCCTCGGGAGGACTGTGGGATTCCGTGAAGAAAGCCGCCGTGGTCATCGGATCCGGAATCCTCTTCCTGGCGGCGTTCGGTAATTCGCTGACATGGTGCGACCCGCTTGCTTCATGTCGCCGCGCTCGAACCACGTGTATGTGAAACATAGCGCAGCGGTGTCCAAAGTTGGTCCCGGAGTCCTGCAGGTTTTGGATGATTCCCTGCTCCAACGGACCTGTTCCAATTGACACCGCGCATGCAGAGCTTGCTGACGAGCTTCAGGTGTGTTGGACAAGGGAAACATCCAAAACCCGCAGGACGACTCGGCTTGGACGCGGCCGATGCAGCATACGTTGCAAACCCGGCGGGCTCGCTCGGCCTTTTTGTGTGCACTGAGAACAGGGTCGGCCCCTTTTTCCCAAGGGGGTCTCCGCCATCACCGGTTGATTCGTTACCAACGGATAAAGAGTGCGCCTTCTTTTCTCTTTGTTCTGTTCCAGGCATCTTCAGAAATTTTGGGGCGCTTCGGGAGACTTTTGGCAGAACTTGTGGACCAAAGTCTACGTGCTGTTTGAGGGCCACAACGAGGCTTTGTTCTACATGGGTAAGCAAAAAAAAAAGAAAAGTGCCACGGAAAAGGATCCTCATCACACGTTATCTACGGAGGAGGAATTATCGGCATCATAAAAGTAATGATGTCGTGTTGGTGCTGATCGTAAATTGAATTGCATAATAGATAACAATTTGATAGCGACGGGTTGGAATCAGCTGAAATGAACCCCGTGCCTTTTTTATGTTGAAAGGGAACGTGGCGAGGCGTCGTCGCATACGTGTACCTTTTGAATGCAATCTGATCTCGAACTGAATAATGAGTTTTAAAAAAGACATCGATCACACGGGATTCATCATAAAACATCGCCAGTGGAAACTCATTGGAACGATCCAGCGCGACGAAGCAACGTCGACCAATGAAACGACTCGCACGACTTGTTGCTAAGCAGAATTGAGACAATTCAACCTTAAATCCGGCGCTAATCTCATTCACACCAATAAGAGCACAATGGGGATTATTATATACATCAAAGGTCGCTCTGAATTCAACATAAACACTTTGTAAATGGTTTGAGACCAGTGCAGCTACGTTGACCAATAGAACGTCTCGGACCGCTTGTTGCTAGGCGCAATTCAGAAGGAGTCAGCCTAAATCCAGTAGAAATCACCCCAATAAATAAAACAGTGGGGATTATATATATTTATGTATCTGCATCAAGGGTATCTCATTTTTCTTTCAAGACTTTCATTGAGGTGATTTTTGTACGTATGATTTTTATCTTTTAATTGTATTACGTCCACAGGCACGATGCTCGTTCCCATGGTGGTGTTCTGGTCGTTCAACGGTCTGCTGCTATTGGCGGACGCCACCGGGAGGCCGTCCTTCATCACCCGCTACCGCATCCAAGCCGACAAGAACAACCCGGTAGGCGGGGCCAATTCATTTGTATTTAGAAAAAGCGCATTGTAATTATGCAATTTGTTATTATTATTTCATAATTAGATACACATTTTAAAACACAATAACAAGCGGCCATTAACTAAAAATAGTGCAGCAACTGCCAACTCGTATGAACGGTTTGATGAATAACGATACAGCGACGACACAAAACAAAGCAAAGGTAAAGCGTAAGCATTTGAAACTGACATTTGCATTTGCAGTCCAAATCTTCCACTGAGCAGGAAACGAGAATGTTGCGAACACGACGACGCCTGCTGTCGTTTTTGCTGGTGTTTTGTTGAAAAATGGTTGCTCGAAGGGTCCCGAAAGTTGCGTGCCGCTCGGCAGGCAGAAGTCGGAGGCTTTCAAACTATTTAAGGTCAACCGAAAAGATTTGGCAAGCGTTGAGATTCTGTAACTGGCTTTGTGAGCACTCCAGATTAGCGCACGCCGTCCGTCACTGATGAGTCACTCGGGTTCCAAAGTCACATGCACTTGAGTTTTAGCCAGCACAATTGAGCATTACGGTTACGCAACGTGCTGTACATATATTCCAACTCCTCCGTTTTTTTCTTCTTCTTTTTTTGGGAAAGATTGAATTTTGTGGTTAACATTGCTGGTTTATGAAGTCAGTAAATCGAGGCATAAATGTGAAAATAGTGAAAAATGAAAGAAAGTTTTCCATTATATGTAAAATGTATCAATTATAGTTTTGTTTATAAAAGTAAAAACAATTCAATTAAACCGGTAGAAATGAATGGATCTTTAAATGAAATATTTTGTTGTAAAATGAAAGTTAAATTTTAATTGAATGTTACTGCAAAAATCAGATGTAAATACGAAAATGGCATTTGAAGAAATTAAAATGAGTGAAAATCAAAGTCAAATGAATACAGAGTACAAAAATCTATAGTATTGAAATGTTTTGTGACGATATTTGATGAACATTTGAAAGGAAAATGTGCACAATTTAATGATTCTTATTATCTTGAAATCAACGATACTAAAAAGAACAACTCGTTTCCCTGCTGTGTGTCAAAGTCCTGTTTGTCGCTCTCAGATTTGATTATTGCAGCAGCAGCTGCTGCTGTTGTTGAACATGATGGCGGCGAGATTACGGCCAACCTCCGCGATAACTCAAGCCAGACGTTCAACTCGAGCGTTATCGGAGTATTGAGTTGATGTGTTTCTTTTTCTTGCCGACGCCGTGCGTGCTGAACCCGCTGATAAAAATCAAAACACGTTTTTCTTCTTCTCAAATCACGGGTCAGGATGCTGTCAAGGAAAAAGGAAAAAAAACAACAGCAGGTGTGAAGCAGTAGTGACACTCGCATTCCTACAGGGGGCGCCGTGTTACTATGGAGTTGACGTATTCGCGAGCCTTGGATTTACGAGACAAAGGTCGACCTTGCAGACCGTGGCCGTTTCTCGAAATCAAGAACAGAGTACGTTCTTGTGACGCAACGAGTCGAGTCTTGGCAAGGTCGAGTCTCAAGAACGAACTTCCCAAGCACGCGTTTCCGTAATAGATCGCAGTTATCACGTGACTGGCTTTCAATCCATTTGTACTATTTCCACGTTTCAAAATGTCTTTGTACGACATCTATCGGTTAAAAACCTTACTTCGGTCCTTGGGACTTCGCGAGACGTCATCAGTGGCGCCCCAAGTCCTGTTCCAATCGTGAGTAAGCGGAAGCCAAGACCACACGGAATACCCGGATGTCGTTCTTTTCAAACCAAGCATCCGCCGCTTGTTGCTTGCTGAAAATATCCCAAGATGCATTTCGTACTTCAAGGAACGTTTGGAAGTACAATATTCACTCCTTTTATGAGTAAACAAGAATAAATATTGAACGTGTCAAGTACAACTTTATTAAAACTAGTCCTTTTTTTTTTACACAACTTAGTTTAACAACTACAATTTACATTATATATTAATATATATTAAATATGATTTACTATATATTCGAATTTATTTATTTATTTATAGACGTACCACAATTTCAGGAGAATCAGATCAAAACCTGCAACTCACATCGGTGCCTTACCACAATCCGACCCCCCCAATATCATCCCTAATTGGATCAATCCATGTATAATTTCAAATGATACTTCTTTAACATATTACTCATTATAAGGACGTAGCATGCGGTCACGTGGTCCACATTTGCAGCAACGCTCGCCGGAAGAAGCATTCCGTCGGTTGTTGGCGCATTGAACGGCGATTGTCTGCCGGCAGGTGGCGCCGGAGAAGCTGCGTCACGCTTTGAAGACGGTGCTGCTCAACCAGTTCTTGATCTCGGCGCCCGCCGTGGTGCTCGCCTACCACCTGACCGGCTGGAGGAGAGACCCCTGCGGACCCGAGCTGCCCACCTTCCACTGGGCCCTCGCCGAGCTCACCGTCTTCTCCGTCTTGGAGGAAGTTCTCTTTTACTACTCGCACAGGTTTGCCGCCGCCAGCCCGGTTCCGACGGCTTCACCGACACGGCTGCTGCTCCAAAATGGCCAAAATGGCTTCTTTTTTTCCCTCTCAGATTGTTCCATCATCCCAACCTCTACAAGCGCTTCCACAAGCAGCACCACGAGTGGACCGCCCCCATCGGCGTGGTCGCCACCTACGCTCACCCGCTGGAACATGCGGTAAATGCGCGCGCCCGCCGCTTCCTGTGACTCCTCCCCCCTGGTGTCTTATGTGGCATCCTTGTTGTTCTTGCGCCGTCAGGTGTCAAACCTGCTGCCGGTGGTGTTGGGGCCGGTGCTGCTGGCCTCGCACGTGTCCAGCACGTGCGTGTGGTACTGCCTGGCGCTGGTCAGCACCACCATCTCCCACTGCGGGTACCACCTGCCCTTCCTGCCCTCGCCAGAGTTCCACGACTTTCACCACCTCAGGTCAGTGTCCGCGTTCTCCAAAAGGTAGAACGCCGCCGACAAACGGGCGCCAATTGCGTTTCTTCAAGGTTCAACCAGTGTTTTGGCGTGTTCGGCGTGCTGGACCGCCTGCACGGCACCGACGCCAAATTCAGGCAGACCAAGCAGTACGAACGGCACACCTTGCTCATCGGGCTCACCCCGCTCACCGACAGCATCCCCGACATCCCCAAGAAGGGCCAGTGACGGGCCAGTGACGGCCCGGCGACGCCCGGCGACGGCCCGGCGGGGCTTCAAGACTTCTGGAGTCACTTTTTGTTTTTGTAAAACCTGTTGATCAGTTGTTGTTTTTCTTCCAACTTCATTGTTTTGCACTATGATTACTTTTGCTGACTGATGCCCATCCACAGTTCTGGTTCTGGGAACTCCTCGTCTGGCCTCCAAACTAAAAGTATGCTGTACTACCAAGACTCACCTGTGAGGCACTGTGGTGCCGCAGGGGACCCAAGAAAACCACAGAACAGAAAAGGCTCATCGTCGCTATCGAACACGTACAACATTCACGATGTCAGCCTCAAGGCTTTTCGGAGGAAATCGCTCGGATTTTAGGCTTCGACCAACATTCAAGATTATCGAGCCAAAGCCTTTTCTGAGCTGATCAAGGGAGGAAAACATCTGGACGTGCTGCACACCACTGGACAATCTTCCAAACACATCCGCTAATCTGTAGAATTTGTTTTTACAAACACAAATTTACAATTGACTGATTGTTTTCCAAGCATTTCAGGGAGGAATCGTCGCTTTTGATGATTACGAGGTAAGGAAACGTGACAATTGCGATTGCTGGCCGTGACCATTTTCACAACAGATTGCGGAGGCAAAATACTCCGCACCGCAACATCATCGCTCAAGATGTCGACCTTCGTTGAACAAAACCGTTCAGGCGAAAACAAGCGTAATGTTTTAGAGACATCTGATAATCGTAACTTTCGTCTGTAGAAATTGTAATGATAAGGAACCGTTTGTGTATTTGTGTCGTCATGCTGCTCCAGTTGTTTGTAGTGACGACATCTCAAAATAAATCTGTACATTTTGACACCATGTTTGGAAATGACGACTCAGCAGACAAGCTTTTTTTGAAGGGTTTTTTTGTCCATTTTGTCTTTTTTTTTTCTTTATTAAAGGAAAAAGCATAATTACTACAAATTACAAATAACACTAATAATAGCCAATCACATCAGCCTACAAAGCGGATAGTGAATATTAAATGTTATAATACAAGATCTCATTCAAGTAGTTTACATTTTTTTCCATTTTGTACTTTTTTTCAGGCATTTTCACATTTTTTCCTCATGACAAGCCTAAAGATATTTTTGAGTGATGCAGTGAACGCGCCATCGCTTCATATACAGTTTGTGTGTGTTTTTTTGTTATATTTCATATGGCTTTATGACATTTTTTTTGTACTTTTCAGTCTGCAGACATCAGCCGCCACAATCCTCACACGCTGATGCTGCGCTCTTTTTTTGTTTAGCTTTTTTTTCTCCCCGATTTGCATCTTCGGAACCCCTCCGCCATTTGCGGACAGTTTGTGTGGAGGGTGCAGCGCCCCCTAGAGTTTGTTGGGGGAGGGGGGGGGGGGGGGCAACTCCCACAAGGTCCCGAAAATCGTCCAAATGTTCCAACAGGAGTCAGCGCATTTGTACACACTTTCCTCTCATCTCTATATCCGTTTTTTTTCTTTTTGTCGCTCTTCCGGCTCTCATTTGCAGTCAAGCCTCCACAAAACATTGATGCATCCATCGTCAACCCTCCATAAACGGATCCAAGTCTCTCTCAAGAAGAAAGAAAAAAAAAACCCTAAAAAGTCCAGCTCCGCTTGCATTACGAGATCAAATTCGGGCGACATCCACACAAGACCACAAAAAAACAGAAGGCAAAAAGGTTGTTGTTTTTTTTGAACGTGTGACAGGAAGACTTAAAAAAAAAAAGTGGGCTAATTTGTTTTAAGACTCTGTGTACCCCCCCCCCAATTTAGTTTTTTTAAATCCAACTGCGGCGGTGGCAATCGATGAAAGTGAGAAAAAAAAAAGGAAGGGGGGAGATTTAACAAATTTCAACATGAAACAAGATTCGCTTGAGCTTTTTTATCGATCCCTTTTGTCACTTTAAATACACATTCGATGTTCCAAACGTCAAAAAGGGAGAAAGAACAGAAAAAAACAAAAATCCCGCCAAAGCCACTCAAACAATACCGCAAAAAAAAAGAAGAAAAAAGAAAGAAAGAAGCGTTGACATGTTAACGAGGATGTTCACGTCGAAGGCAAAAATACGACCGCCAAAAAGTTCTCTTCTTCATCGGTCAAGTTCACATTTGGACGTCCGTGACCAGACAACTTGACCACAGACATGGAGCTGCATGTGTGTGTGGGGGGTGGGGGGGGGGGGGGGGCACACGACCCCCCCAAAGCACCTGCGCCACTTCCTGCTTCTTCAAGTAATCCGGATTATTCTGATGATTCTTCCAGTCCTTGACGGATGGATGGGACGCACAAAACAAAGGTCAGGAAGCCACGCCCCCTCCCTCAAAGTTGCGGCCATTTCTTCCAGTGCGCTTAAACACCAACAAAGCCACACGACAAAAGCCAAGGTGGGACTCGGACCCGAATGACACCTGGAAGACGTTTCTAGCAGTTTGGCAAGACGTGCTCCGAGAAAAAAAAATAGCAAAACCAGCAACAATAAGGCAACTCGCAATCAAGTCTCTTTCTCTTTCTCTTTCTTTCTCTTTCTCTTTCTCTTTCTTTCATTCTTTTCAAGCGTTTGGTGCTTTTTCCTCCTCGTCGAAAAACAAAACAAAAAAACAATCCAGTAAATCAATTTTTTTGGAAGGCGCTTTGGTCCGCTCGGATGTCGTCGTCGCACGTGCTCGTCGCTAAATTGCCTCCGGATGGCACCACACCCAAAAAAAATAAAAATAAATATCCAAAGGGAAGGAACATAGCGGATGCTTAAATAACCGTAAAAAATAAAAATTAAATAAAAATATCCACCTGGTGGACCGGCAACAATCTGCAAAGGAAAACGTGTTTGACACCTCATTTCTTGCTTGCCTTGTTACGAAAAAAAAATCTTCAAAACTTTAACGGAACTTAACTTGCGTCAAGCACGTCAATTTTCTTCCTCATTCCTCAAGCCCCTCCCCGTCCCCCCTCCCAAAAAAAAAAAAAAGGTGGTGATGGTTGAAAGGAGAGCTTATGGCTCAGCAGAACCGGCGGTCATGTGACTGGATATCGGTGTGTGGGCCCGCTTGCGTTTTTACTTGAGCGTCTTGGCGTCGTCCTTGGCGGCGGCGGCGGCTCCGGCCCCGCCCACCGGGCTGGAGCCGGAGCTGTTCTGGCTGGGGGGCCGACTGGAGGGATGAGAGGGGTGGCGGCGCCGGCCGTCCCCGCTGGACGAGTGTCTCCGGCGGCCTCCTTCCTCCATCGGTGGCTGCGGAAGAGACCACCGACATTTGACAAACTTCACACCATCAAACGATGGATCGGAAAATTACAACTAAAGTAAAATCGTGACGATAGTGAATGAGGATATGATAAAGGCGCTTCCTGCACTGGGAATCATTTACTCAAAGGGAATTTCATTCCATGACCACCGTCAGGCATGAGGAATATGACGCGAGAATGAGATTTTTGGGGTTTTCGATAGCCGATACCGATCATTTGTAATCAAAGAGGCCGATAACTGATATTCATTTTCACTCAAAAGGGAAATATTATCAAAAAAAACAACGCAAAACCCCAACTCGTAACGTTTTTGACATTTTTAAGCAACTTTTAGGATTTTAAAAAACATTGTTTTTTCCCTTCCAATCTTCATCAACAGACCCGTTTAAAATGTGACATTTGAAAAACCAAATAGCTCACTTTTGTTGTCTACAGAAATTTGCCAAATGGCATATTTTTCCTCATCTAAGTTCAAACAAGAACAGAAAGCTTATCTGAATCGAATATCTGTAGCGTAATGTTGGACTCACGTCAATTCGAAAGTCCTCCAGACGCTTGAACTTGCTGAGACACTCCTGCAGCTTGGGTTCGATCTCCAAGACTTTGGCTTTAGAATATTTCAGGAAGGCCCAGAACTTCTCCAGTCCGTACAGTTGACCTGCCAATCCAAAAACGTCACGTTCAACAACACCATCCAAAGCGACAAGACTTTGCGACTGCTGCATTGCGCGCTGAAAATTCAGCACAAATAATCTCCAGCTGTCAAAATTGATTGATTCATCAACAAGTCATTGATTATCAAATGAATCAACAATTATTTGAAGAATGGAGTCATTTTTGAATTGAAAGTGCTGCAAATCCTCAGATTTCAGCATATCAACATTGTGACCAACCCATTAACATAGTACATCAGCCCCCCCCAACCCCCCCCGCCCCCCCCCCCCCCACATATCATTATTTTATTTGTTTTAATCACTATACAAATACAAAGTACGAAATAAACAGCGACCACTGGTTAATAAAGAGTAAATCTTTGATAGCGACAGCAGCCAAATAACGGTTGGATATTCCGTTTTCCCCTCGGACCCGCGGCCCGGAGCGACTCGGCGGCGCATTTGCGGCCCGATCGTCTCACCGGCCTCGTAGTCCTTCATGGTCTCCTCCTGGAAGTCCTTGAAGATATCGGGCCGGAACTTCTTCTCCAAACCGTAGCTGTAGTACCTGAACAGGCACTCCAAACCGTACCTGGAACACACGCGGCCCAAAGTCAAAGCCATCCAACGGTCCCGGTCCGCCCCCGCGCCGACTCTCACCTGTATCCTTCTTTGCCGTCTTCCACCACCAGCTGGCGGAATTCCTCGTACATCTTCCTGTTGAAGTGGTCGCGCAGGAAAAAGGACCAGAAGCGGAAGAGCGTGTTCATCTCCTGGGACTGGCCGATCCCCAGCCGCTTCCGCTCTGCCATTGAATCCCGGGTTAGTCTGAGCCCGCCGCCCCCGAGACCGCCGATGGAGTCGCGCTTACCGTTGAGGCATCGCCGCCGGTACTTGTGGTAGACGTGTTGCGTGAAGCCGTTCTCCTTGAGCAGCTCGTGGGACGGATGCTGGAACTTGGGGAGGGACTGCGGCGTGCAGCCCATGTTGCCCAGGGCGGGGGTGCCCTCCGACGGGCTGGCGTTGGAGCTGAGGAGGCGGGGCCAATGGCCAGAGTTAGCGTCAAGCGGGGAACCGGGCGTCGAGCGCCGTGCGTCGAGCGCGGCTCACCTGACGGAGGCCGTTCTGGAACGATGCTCCCGGGAATCCATCACCCAGCCCACGTGACACTCCATGGGCGGGTTGGAGCTGTGCCGGGTCTTGCGCTTCCTCGGGGTCTGGAATCCACGCCATCAAACCAGCGCCGTTAAAATCCATCCATCCATCAAGGGAGCAGGCGCCATTCTCACCTTGGCGTCAACGGGACGACTTTCCTTGACCACCGGGTAGAAGCGCGGCGTCATGGTGGCGTCCTTCCGGTGAGGGGTGCGCGGCGTGCGCGGCGTGCGGGTACTGCGGTAGTTGGGCGACTCGGGCACGGTCGTCGGGAGCGAGCGCGCTATCGACGAGGGCTCGGGGGCGCCGAAGAGTTTGTTCGCCAAGGCGTCTGTCGGGACTGACCACAAAAGGGACGCGAGTCCGGTTGAGCGGGAGGACAAACCAGAGCTGTCAAAACTCATCGACAAGTAATCAATTGCAGAAAGATCGATCAATACTTCAGGTGTCCATCAGGAGCAGCAGGAAATGAACAGGATAGACAAGAAAAACAAACGACGACAAGCGATCCAATGACGATGATGCGATTTGGTGGATTGGAGGTTCTGGCGAGCGGCCCGCCATTTTCTGCGCCGGTGTAACGTGTCGCCGTTTGCCGGCCGCATTCCTTTCGCTGTTGAAAGCTCTTCCAACATCGGTTTTATGAGAGCAGGAAAGGGCGGGCCACGCAAGAAAACCTCAACGCCGCCGTATCGCATCACAGCAAACGAGAAAAGCAATCATGGACTTGCGTCATTGGAACGCAAGAACACAAATACTGAAGATCAGGAAACGGCGAGCGGACACGAAAAACGGAGAGCGAGCGACTTTGCCACGCGGGATCGATCCGCTTCTCTGGAGATCATCATGGCGCCGCGGAGGGCGCCGCGGAGGGCACCGCGGAGGGCGCCGCGGAGGGCGCGGTCGGCGTGGAGCGCCACGTGACAACGCCGGCTACGCTCAGGAACGGAAGCTGATAAGACACGTCGCCGAAACTAGTCAAGGTACAGCGCAACCTTTTTCTTTTTCTCTCTTCAAAAAAGAAAAACCACAGGACGATGATTTCTCTTCCTTCCTGATCAAAGTCAGGAAGAGTGAAAAGATGATTCCAGCGACCACGCGACGGAATCCTCCATTCGTAAAAAGATTCGGATGGTGAAAGGGGTCCTTACTTTGCTGAGGTTGCGGGGGCCCCGGGGGTACTTCCTGGTTGGGGTCGACGGGGGGTTCGGGGGTCAGGCAGTCAAATTGTTCGCGGCTGATCAGGTGAACCTTCTTGAAGTTTTCCACTTCTTGCTGCAGGAGACGAAAAAGAACAAGACCAGCTTTTATTTGAACTCGACCGACAAATCGATGCGAACAATTCGACTGCTGCGTTTGCTGCGTTTTCTCCTGTAAATATTTGGTCTCTTTTCGTAGGACAAGACGCGACCACTACAAAATCAGACAAACAAAATGGACTTGATGGCAAATTGCAACAAAGCAAATGAAAATGTCCTAATCCTCCTTTTTTACCAAATTCCAGATTGCTGAATAAATGCTTATTACGCGCCATTTCGTTCCCAATTTCAGTCTCAGTCCAGCAAAAAGAAAAGAAAGGCGACGACGACAATCAAAACACAAACCGACCTGATCTGCTGCAGTTTGGAGACGGAGACGCAGCAAAATAAGATGGCTGCCAGAAAGGCCGGCTTCACCTTCATCTTGTCGTCTTTGCGAGCCTGCCGCAAACTGCCGCAAACTGCCGCAAACTGGCCGGACGAGGCCGGCGCGCATCAACGACACAAACTTCAAACCTTCCAGAACCGCCGCAACAACAAAAACAAGCCTGGCTGGACAAACGTCAGGAAAAACTCACGGCCGTTGCTCCGCCGCGAGCCGCGCGGGGTTGTTGAGCGGCCATCTTTGGCTGAGCCTCCGTCGGTGCCGCGCGGGACTCAGACGTGCGCTTTATTGACGCCAACGAACTGTTCCACGCGGCGCTGGACGAGCACGCGACAAAAGAGGCCGACAACAAAAGGGAGCGGTCGCATCCAGAAACGGCTGAAAAGCAACCAGAATCCGTCGGACTTTGGCAGAAACATCTCCAACGTGGCGGCAACTCAGAAACACAACATTTCAACTTCTTCTAGAACAAGACAGAAGAAATAGACAAAGAACGCCATTTTTGCCACCTTCCAAAACGACAAGCGAGCGCCCAACCCGAGGCTTTCGGGATTTGACAATCAGAGGATTTGAGAGACCAGCTTAAAAGGGTTCGCGTCGGCTTTGCGGCTTTGGGGGCGGAGGCTGCGCTGATGCCGGCGCGATGGCGGCCGCGCTTCACCTTTCAAGCGGCGTTTACAGGCAGGAACATTTGTGTTCGCCGTTTTCGCCGCCGTATTCGATAACGAAGCCCAAATGATTCCGCAGCGCTTCTTCAACCTTCGACAAAAACCAGGGACGCCGTTGTCCCTCTTCCAGCTTTTTTACAGTATTGTGAGCTATAATGATCGTATCGTGAGGTTTGGAAATCGTGAGGTTTGGAAATCGTGAGGTTTGGAAATCGTGAGGTTTGGAAATCGTGCCATCCCTACGACTTATTCCAGCCACGAAAGATTTCAACCAAAGTCGCCACTCTTCAAAGTACACAAACGTATTCGCTTTTTTTCTTTTCACAAGAACCGTTGACAGTTCGTTGAAGTGCATGAGGCGTTATTCCATTTGTGCCTGCCAACAACAAGCATTTATCAAGCGGTTGCGATGGATTGCGTAGCCGCAACAACGGTGCGTTCATGAGCCGGCCTGTTCATTTGGGGATTTCCAATATAAAGACACTAAAGTCAAATAAAAATAAACATTTGAAAAAAGGGAGTCCTCGAGCTCCGTCGCACGCAACCTACGTGGTTTCGACATGACGGCGCCCGTGCCTCTTCTTCTTCGGTCATTTCTCACAGCAATCGGGCCATTTTCAAGTTATTTAACGTTGCGGTCGTTGCCACGGACGTCCATCAGCCGCTCGCCATCGGGCTCGCCAGCAATGAATGTCCGCGCGGAAACACGAAATATTGCTGAGTCGCACAAATACGGTTTTTAAAATGACCGTTCAAAGTATTTTGATGTAAATATCGACTTTAACGGGGGAATCCGACTTAAGCGGAAAGCGCGGGAACGGACCTCGGCCGTCGCTCGAGGACTCCCCGCATCACGATTGCCGTCTGACCTTGATGGTGGCGTACTCGGGCTCGTACGTGTCGTCCCACAGGTCCCGCTCGTAGTAGAAGAGGCCGTCGTTGATCACCTTGACCAGCTCGCCCGACAGCTTGGCGCGCGACGTGTGGTGGCCCGTGCGGTCGCCGCCGGGGTGCTTGCGCAGGTAGGGCGGCGTCTGCGTCACGATCAGGATCTTGTTGACGTCCCGGTCGTCGATCTCGCCGTCGCTGTCCTCGTCCGACCAGTCGGTGAAGGTGTTGCGCCGCCCGTCCATCTGCTCCATCTCCTCGTCGAACATGAAGTCCAGCTCCTCGGGCTCGTCCTGCTCGCCGCCCTCCTACGTTGGCCGCACCGGCACAAAGTCGGATCACATTTTTGGGCAGCGCCGCACAGCGCAAAGCGAGGCGAGGGTTTGACATCTTCACCTTGTTTCCGGCTAAGGCGGGAGCGGGCGGGGAGCCCGACCGAGGCAGCGGCGAACGGCCGGCGTCGTCTTTTTCCCTCTGCTGCTGCGAGGAGGGCGTCTGCGTTAGTGCGCGAGCGCAATCGAGCAGCGGGAGGAAGACGAGGATGGCGGCGGCGAGGTGGCGCCATGATGGAATGTTGCGCAATGTTCAAAATAAAACAGATGGCATCGCGGTTCATGTTAAAGGGATCGTTTTTGGACGTGAATCGGTCTGGCATCGTCACCGGCAACACCGGCGTGCGATCGGCACGGACTTACCGCTGACTTGAGATCCGGTCCGGTTTTGGCAAGTCGGCTGGGGTCACGCAAATAAAGCCTTTCTCTTCTAAAAACTATTTGTGTCCATAAGAGTGATTTGCATTTGCATCATCAAAGGCTTTATTTGCGTGACCCGAGCCAACTTGCCGGACTGCTTTGGTCTGGACCAAAACCGGACCGGATCTGGTGTCAGCGGTAAGTCCGTGCTGCTTGCACACCGGCCGGTGCAGGCGAGGATGCCGTACACGTTCATGTCCAAAAGCCAAAAGCAAAATATGAATGAAAGAATGATGATGTCACCTTCTCCGGGCTAACCTTGGGCCTCGCCGGCGAAGGCCGGGGCCTCTTCTTGACCTCGATCCAGGACTCGGAGTCCAGGTCGGGAAGGCTGGCGGAGAGGCCCTTGGGCATCGTCTTAAGGTTGGAGGGCGTGTCCAATTCCGCCTTGGGAGGACGTTGCGTCGGGTTCGAGGCCCTGAGAGACCCTGAAAGACGGCAGGATTTATTCATTTTGACCACGTTTACTGGATCGGGTTTGGAACGCGACCATCTACCATAACGAGCTCGATGACGAGCGAACAACAACAACGCTGCTCAATCAATAAATACGGGCAGGCATCCTCACCCGCGGGCTCCTCGGTGGGCTGCCGGGGGACGAACTCGGGGCAGTTGATGAGTTGGGAGAAGTCGGGGCGGTTGGGCACCGTCAGGCCCGGCAGGGGCCACTTCTCGGGCTCCACCTTGCGACGGATCTTCATGTCCGTCACTTCCACTTCCTTGCTGTCCTTCAGGGCCTGCCGGCAGCGACGCACAGAAGCGGCGGTCATTTTGGTTTCAAGCCGGCCTTTTGAACGATTTCCAGCAGCAGGTCACAAGTCTGTAAAGCTCAAATTGAACTGCTAAGAATGATCAACGGCGCTTTAGTCGGCCATTTTTGTTTGCATGCGGAGATCAGAGTTGTGAACGTTCTCTCCAGGGAGGTCAGAGAAGAGACATGAACGTCTCATCACGTCTCCAGCAACTGCGCAAAAAGGGATCCGCGTCTTCGGGTCCGCCTGAGAAGAAGGAAAGAGAAACGTACTTCCAGAATGACGTTGACGTCGGTGGTGAGGGCTTGAACCCGGTGGAAGCCGGCGATCAGGCCGATGGGCAGGAAGCCGTCCTCGTCCATCTTTCGGCGCAGGAAGAAGTCGCGCTCCAAGTTGTCCAGGCTGAAGTAGTACTCGCTGCCGCCGAAAACCAATCAATCAAACAAAACGACATACAGCCAAACGTCAAAGTTGAAACGCGACACTTGTCCCGTCATCGAACGTATCCTTTCAAAGTGTCGAGCTGAGATGCTCTCCATTTTGTTTCCGGCACGAAAAGCTCATCGTTTGCTCGCTCCCAACTCACATCTGCCTCTTGATGTAGTCCTTGAGCAGGTCCTGGTCCACCGAGTACAGGTCGCTGCTGCTCATGTTGTCGTAGTAGTAGGTGACGGCGTTGCCCAACTTGGACCCGTGCGGTCCGTCTTTCAAGTCGTACGACTTGTAGCCTTGGTGGAAGTCGTAGTGGCCTGTGACGGAAAACACAAGGCGCTGCAATCGCATTCTCCGGCTTCAAGTCCAGTCACAAAAACAGACACATTAAGTGGAGAAAAGCATCGAATGAATGTCCTACTTGACAGCCAGCGTGTGGCCGGTTTAGAGCGCCTCATTGTTCCCACCGCGACACCCCCCAAAAAATAAAAAATAAAAAATAAAAATTGCAGCCTTCGCAATGAAATTTGCACTTTGCTACATTCCAACATGGATTTCAATTGGATCATTCGGCCGAACTCTTTTTGCTATCAAAGTTGATGTTGAAGCTTCAATGCTGAGATCAGAGTTGTGAAAGTCCTCTTCATTATTTTGTTAGTCAGAGAAGAGACATGAACTTCTCATCATGTCTACAGCACATCTTCAAAAACAAAAAAAGCGATTTGTCCATTGTGTGGCATCCAAATTCATGATAACATCATATTGTTAAAGTTGCTTTTCCAAGAGACCATTCCAGCACCGAACCTCGTTTCCAAGAATAAAAAGGAGGTACGAAGAGAACAAAAAAGTCAAAAAATGTTGGAGGTCAGCAAAGTGGTTGTTGTGAAATCTATTTCTATCTTTGGATGTGTTTGCTGTACCTCGACCTCGTCCTCGCCCCCGGCCTCGTCCCCGGCCGCGCCCGCGCCCCCTGAAGCCGCCGCGGAACGGCGCCCCCTCGCTCTTGACGCTGGACACTTCGTCGTGGTCGTCGCGCCACTCGCGCTCGTACTTCTGACTGTGCCAGTCTGCGTCAAAGCAACACAAACACTTTGAGCGCTGAACTTTCTTGCCAGTTGAGTTTGGCGGCCGAGCGAGCGCTCGCCTCGCAGGTCGTTCCTGGCGTTGGGCAGCAGGCGAGGATTTTCGTTCTGCCTGCTGTTATTCCGGGAGGCCGAGCGTTCCCGGGGGCCCTCGATCATCAGGGGAACCCACTTCTGTTTGTTTCCTGAGGCGAATAACAAATTGACAATTACTGGCTTCAAGCTTAAAATTATTTGTGTAACAAATCAAGCCATCTTTCAATTTAATTGAAATCAAAAACCATAAAAGACAACACAAAGAAAAGACGACTTGGTGTAACTAACCTAAACGTCTTTCAGAATGAGCATTTTCCCGCACGCTCCCTTTTCAGTGTTTTCATTTTGCATTTGTCTGTTTGTTCCGTTCAATAAATGGCTGCAAGTGCATTTTCTCTTTTTTTCCTGACATTTCACTTTAACGGTGGCGTATCTGAAGCCCGCTTCCAAGTGCATTTTTGGCTCGCAAGGCAAAGCAAAAAACAGAAACAAAACAAAAAAAGGGGGGAGGCTGTGAGCTCAAAAATGTCCCAATGCCTCTCAACAAAGAACAGTTTAGCATCTGTTGCAGTTTGAAGTTCTTTGAACCGCAGTTTTAAGGCTTGCGTGACATTTTTAAGGATAATGAAAGCATTTATTTGAGGGTGGGGGGACCAAATTGAAGACAAATAATTGAAAACAGCATGGAGTCAGCTGCACTTCCTGTGCTGGCCAGCAGGCAGCGCAAGCGATCTATGCCGATGATGCCGTCGTGCGCGGCGAGCTTGAGGACAAACAGTCGACGAGGGCGCAAGAGGAAATGACACAGCCACTTTCAAGTGGCGTGGCGAGCCGTTATTTTCTACAAATTGAGCGGGCAAGCGAGCGAAGTGGAAGATGGACGACATAACGGAACAGGAAGTTGGCCTGAATGTCTGCGGCGAACCGCGTAAGGTCAGAAAAGTCAAAGGCAGCCTGAGCGAATGACGTCATTCGGTATTCGATGACGCACAAAAACGATGACCACGGCAGTCTTACCTTTTTTCTTCTGCCCGTTTTTCTGGGAGTCGTCGTCCCCGTTCTTCTCCTCTCCAGAGTCGTCCGACTTGTTGGTCTTCAGGTTCTCCTTGCTCTCCTCGTTGCTCTCGCGCTTCTCCTTGGTTTCCTTCTTGGCGGTCGTCCTCCTGTGGGCCTAATGTGGCGATTCATTCATATTAGCAGAGGTGCGTTTTCGCCTCCTAGCGCGCTAGTCATCAAACATTCGCATGTTCTGCTGCATTAGTAAGTTGACGCAATCACCAAAACAGTTGAACCCTCCTGTTTTGTTGAAGTTACAAACAAAAACAAAACAGAGGAGAAAAACATACACTGAATCTCACTCGGGCTGCGGCTATCAAATATTGACAGAATTGATTATTCTACTGATCATCCAATCGGCTCATGAGGTGAAAAGTGATTTTGCATTATTGAACAACAAAATGTGCGCTTTCCACTTGCAGTGGCTGTGTGTGTACGGGGCCCTGGTGAGTGACGTGGGTGCCAGCAAATGAATGTAACGACGTTTACGTGACCTTAGCGATTATAGACGCGCTGTCGTGTAAGGCAATTCTGCTTTGCAGCTGACGACTGCACTTCATTCTTTAAATGTGAAACGATCCCAAACTTTCAATAAAATCTCACTTATGCACGCTTTCTTCTTACCTGGCTCGCCGCCTCCCATCTCACCAAATTATTTCTCCACAAAGTTGTGGCTTAGAACGTTATGGAAAAAATGATCCCGTTTGTGGAGGAATTATTTGTTATTCAACAAATTGCGGCAGCCGTATCAATACACGGCTTGTTTCACACACAAAAAGCATTTCTGCTCTCATTTTTCAAATGATTTCATCATGTAAAAATGTCATGCAACATGAACATTTTGAAACAGGAGGGTTAAGTGGTTAAAAATATACATACATATATATATATATATTTATATAATAAAGCAGATTGATGCAAGTAAAGCGACGGCCAGCGTCGCCACAAACATGACACCGAGTTGTTGGCATAGAAAAACCGTGCAAAGATTCTTACCAAGTGGATTCCATGCCAATCAACACACACAAGTCACTGCATTAAAGAACTCAACTGAAAGCCACCTCCCAAAATGATATCATATCTTGTGACAAGTTGAATCCAAGCACAATTTGAAACCACTTCCCTTTTGGCATCCACAAGCATACAAACAAAAAGTTGATTCGAGTCGAGTCAAACGGCATCGACACCAAAAGTGAAACCGGCGCAGCAGGATTAGCACTCGCGTTTCCCAACAAAACACAGATTAAGTGCGCACGTGTCCGCTACACGTAATCCACTTAAGCTCGCTGCAAGTGTCCAGACTTTGAATGTCATGATGGTGAGTGGAAACAGTGAATGGGTTCGACGCTGCTCAAAGACGCGAGTAGGAGGCGGATGTCTTTTCAACGATTCAGCACGGCTAACAAGCGAGCTACGCTAACTGACTTTCGTCTTTAAAAAGCAAAAAGTACAGCGAAAGAAGGTGTTGGCGTAATGTAGGAGTTTCGTTTTCAACTTTTAGCTTGCGACAGAGTTGGCATTTGCGACATCCTGCTAATAGCCAACGTTAGCTATTGGCTATTCGACGCCGTCTTTACAAAAATTGATCTTAACTTCAATCAAATAGCACTGCTTGCTTGCACCGTTTGAAAACATGAACCCTTACTTTTCAGGTCATATTTTATTGTACTGCAGTATCGGAGCTTTGCTGACCTCAAAAATATTGATTTGAAACGAACTTCTTCTGTTCAAGTTGTGCGGACGCCTTTACGAAAATGAATGAGACTTTTCATGGGAATTTGCCCGTTGGATCTTGATCATGTTAGTTTGTCGCTAGCTCACAGATTAGCGTTAGCATGCAGAAAAGAAAGAATTCGCAAAGACATTTTTGCCACAGATTTGAATACGAGCATCGGCTTCGCTTCTTATCTTGCACGACGACTGCTCGTCGTCTGGAAGGGTTGCGCCGATTAATTGGCGTACGAACGGGAAACGGCGAGTGGCAGCTTTGAGGCGCATTACGAGGCTGCCGGTTGAAACTTACAGTGGATCTCCACGAGTCTTTGACCTGCCTGACAGTCGGCGGGCAGGACACGGTCCGTGTCACTGCCTCCATCTGAACAAAGGGAGGGAGGGAAGAGCAGTTTAGAGGAGACAATGACGTGGACAGAGATGACACCCCAAAAAAACAAAAACAAAGCTGTTCACAGACAAATGAGATGGGGAGGAATAAACGAAGGCTGCCTGTTGGGGGACGTCCTTTGAATTGGGCGATGAGAAAAATGACATAAGGTATGGTAAATATGCAAGTTTAGTGCTGGTGTCCATATGCGGTGGGAAGGCGGAGAAAATGTCAACAGAAAAACAAAAAGGAGTGGGACCCTCAACTCTTTATGAACTTGGTGAAAAGTATCCAATGACCAAACTTGGGTCAATGGACAATCGCGACAAAGACAACACACCCGTCCAAAAGCCAAGATGTGCTCCTAAGATCAACCTTTGAATGACACAACGTGTCAGCGAGCGCGGGCGCGAGCGCACACGCCGATGACACGGCGCCCCAAAATAGCAGCATGGCGGCGCATCCAGGGGCCCATGAGCAGAAGGGAATCCCTAAAAGGACATCCCTTCCCAGGCGTGGGCTACGGCGCTCTCAAGTCCAGCCCTCCCATGCGGTGCCATTTATTCCAGGCTCAGATGACGTTGACCCACATTTTCCTGCTGAGCAACGCGTGCGCTCTGTGGCGCTCGCTGCTGGGTCAAAAATAGCCCACAGCTCCGAGGGCCGCTGACGCTGCCGCCGCCGCTGACGCTGCCGCCGCCGCCGCCGCCGCCGCTTGGGTCAAGGTGAGGGAGGACTCACTGTGCGGGGACGCCAGGTTGAACTCGCCCAGCAGCTTGAGGTGGCAGCTGTTTGGTTCCCGAGAGGTGGCCCCTTTTACGCTGTCGTTATGCAACGCGCGCACTTGGTCAACGCAGCTGCTACCTTCCGCCGCTTCAAGCGCTTTTGGGAGCAATCACACAACTCAACATTTTTCATAGTGGACTACGTATCATGTGATCAAAGTCCATGAATCGATACTTTTCAGCAAAGTACAGCCTTGCCAGCCAGACTCCTCAATAATAGGAATAATAATAATAATAGTAATAAGAAGAAGAATGCATCCGATTTATAGAGCGCTTTTCTCGACCCTTTACAATGGAATGGCAACATTATTCATGCACTCACACATTGACACTGTGGCGGCGGTGAGCGACTTAAGGAGCCACCGCTGCCCTGGGCTGGCGGAAGCGCGGCTGCCAGTGCGCACCTACGGCCTCTCCCACCACCGCCAAGCACGTGCACCTTCCTTACACCAGCGTGAGTAGCAACGCATCGGCGTGTCGCGTGCCTGGCCCAAGGACACCACGGCACAGGACTCGGGGATCCAACAGCCGACCTTCCGGTTACTGGACGGCCGTCTCTAAACCGTGAGCCGCGGCCGCCACGGCAACGCTTTTGTAATCTTTGAAGACGAGATTCCAAACACGTGATTAGCGAACTTCGAGCGCATTCAATGTTGATGCAGTTGTAAAGAGCCGTCGAAGCCGGAATCCTTGGATTAGATCTGAATCCGTTGCTCCAGCCATCAAAGCCGTCAAACACAAGTCAGTCTAACGGTCCACACGATCTCGTTGGCAAAGTCACTTTCCGCAACGCCGCGTTGACACAAACAAACAAACAAACAAACAAAGCACCTACCTGCATGTCCTTGGTTGCAATTTCCCCCGGGGTGGGCCAGCTGTTGGTGTCCCCGAAGTCCCCAACCTGAGCAGACAGACGAGCAAGCTCTGAATAAGGCATTCATCAAGCACAGCAAGGCGGGTGGTGCCAAAGGTCGCACCTTTTTCAATTCCAACACGGTCCCCAGCCTGTTAAGTGTAGTTTAGAGCAGGTGAACTTTTATCTTCACAGATTAACGGCAACGCAACTTTTATTGAAAGCTGAAATGGGGTAGAAACCACAACCGCGACTTGACTTTCAGCCTTCGAATCTTACGTTGCCGTTAAGCAGCCCAAATTAGAATTAAGAAAACCATTAGGAACCTTCATTTGATATTCCGGGGCCGTCCCTTGCTAAGCGCTAACAACGAGCAGAATCTGAGATGATTATGAACAGTTTGATGTTAATCGTACTCCTTTATATGTTTGGTTTGTAGCTGTCTGGTGGCGGTGCAACGGGTTCACATTTTGGTGTACCATTATAATCTGATTTAAGATTATTCTTATAGCCATTTAAAAAGCATTCTTTGAAAATGTTTATTTTTAACAATAAATAACGTGAAAATATATATATATATTTTTTAAGTTGCTGCCTTTTAAAACAAATGCACCACAAAAATAAGTACAAAAAAGAAATATGGTTTCAGAACTTGAAAAGCACAAATTAGCTTTAACTTTAGGTTCATTCGAACAAAGTGAGAATAAATAACAGAATTATAAAATATAAAGTATGGACCTGGGTACTATGTTTAACGAGTGGACGGTATGTACCCTAGTTTTCTTTTATCTTATAAAAAACAAAACATCTTTTTCTTTCATCTTTCAATCTCTTCCCATTTCAACAACTCTTACAGCTGAAATGTTCGTCCACAGCCTTTAAACTGGCGAATTCTGCATTTTACCGCTACGCATCATGTAGGCATTTTGTCCCAAGATGGCGGCCCCGTTAGGGTTAGGGTTCGGCCCATCCAGTGGGCGGCTGCGGATGTGGGGGCCTGCTGGAGTTCCCCGCCCAGCCGCGGCCCGAAGCCCGTGTTCGACGAGATTCAGAATATTTTTTGTCATTGTCACAAGCGGTGAAACATTTACCTTTCCTCCACGTCGGGTCTTGGGAGGGTTGCCTGCTCTCACCACCTTGGTGGGACCACCGGTAGACTCTGAGGAGACAAGATACACGCGTCAAGACCGGAAAGCAGTTGGCAACAGTAGAAGACGGACGCCAGAACAGGATACTTTGAATCGTGCGAAAAGATCCTACTCGGCGTTCTTGATATTGAGAAACGGCCAATGGTTCTTTCTCTCCGTCCTACGTTCTTCCTCTACTCACTCGCTCGCTCACTGACATCCCCCCGCGACAGCGCCCTCTCTGGTGTGGTTGGTGACAAAACACCCAAAAGCAGAAGAAATGCCAATGTGGCAGTAACCGAGTGGGTTTTTGCTCTTCTGCCGGTGACTCGCCGGCAGAAGACTCACGGCTCTCAAAACACCACTTTTACGAAGAAAGGCGCTCGTCTTGGGGGGGCTGACGCACACAAACGCGTTCAACTGCCTCAATGTCCTCCTTGCACGTCGGTACGGTTGCCGTCTTAAGCGTAATCTTGGAGCCGAGTTGTTTCTTCATCCGCTTATCGGGCTCAATCGTTCCTCACATTCCAGGACAAAACACGAAATCAGGCCGGTTAAAGATGCTGCGGCTGCCGTTTCAATAATCCGCAGAAGAATAACAGGAAACTCATTTCCCTGACACGGAGAATGAGTCACGGGCAGAGAGGCTCCACATCAAGCGCGTTCACTTTTGACAACTTCAAACATTTGCAGCTTCTCACGGCACATGAGACTCGTTTGGGGATTTCCATAAAGAGCAACAAGAAAGTTAGGTCGCAAGAAACCCTGGACGAAGTCGGAGGGTGTGACTGACGGCTAAAAGCAAACGCGGTGCGAAAAGCTGCTTCGTTACGCACACAACGAGCAACACGGGTCACGTGAGCATCGCTCAACGTCTATTGTGCTCGAAATCGAAGGTGATCAAGCATCTATCAGGCACTGGGTCAAAGGTCACGCGTTTATCTCTGTGGATTCCTGAAAGGTGTCGCGACTAAGCCGCTAATGACATCACAAATGTCAATGGAAAGACAACTGAAAACCAGTTTCTCATGGAGTCCCGCCCTGGCAGACGGAATGAAGTTGGTTTCTCTCTCACTCATATTTCTCAACAAAACGCACTTCGCTGACTCCCTCCAACTCCCGTTTTTTAAACCGCGAGGACGGATTACCAGTAGTTTGATGCATATTCATCAACTGCATTGGCAGGATGCAGCGGCGCCATATGGACAGAATTTTGTATCCGCATATATCAATAAGTCATTTCATATCCCGATGACGATATACAGTATGCGAGTACACCGTTAGGTCAGGATATCTTTTCGTGGGACAACGCTGGACAAAAGACACTTAATGGACACAATGAAAAGTAGTCACTGGTGCCGATCTTAAAAAACGTGGGCCAACTGTTGTTGCTGTGTGACTTACGGACGCTACCAACGCGATAGCCCAGACAACAAAATGACCCTATAAACCAGGGGTGGCCAAGTGGGGTCCTCAAGAGCCCCTATGCAGCCTGTTTTCCACGTTTCTGTCCGCTAACACACTTGATTGATGATCAGGATCGTCCTCGGGCTTCTGCAAAGCTTGCTGATCAGCTGATCATTAGATTCGGGAGACATGGAAAGCAGGCCGGATGGCGGCTCCCAAGGACAAGAATTGAGAGGGTCGTACTGTACCACGGCACCGCGAGCCGTATCGGGACATCGCACCGCTCTGGCAGGACGGATCCTTTTGCTACGAGAAATCAAGCAAGCAGAGGGAAGTCCACAAAGTCGCTTTGGAGAACCCAAAACAAGTTGTTTTCAAAATGAGGCTGAATGCACCTTCATCATGACTCAGAACGGTTATAACACCTCGGGAGCTCCCCCCCCCCCTCTTTTTTTTTTTTAAAGTACCATTCACTCATCCTTTCAGACGGTCAGTTAAATGACGAATCCGTTGTCGTTTCAAGCAAATAGGTTTGAACCTGACTACACCTTAACAGCGTTTGGAGCGAGCCGCAATATGAATTATGTACACAGCCCCGTTGACCGTCCGCATCATTAAACTAATCTGACGCGCTGGAGGGCGACGAGACGCCGCTGACGTCAGCCCCTCGGATCAGATGACAGCAGGCTTTAAGGTCAGACGGGCCAAGACGTCGGACAAACTAGAACCCAACGGCGCGTGATGGACTGCCGCTCGGGGCCGTGAGGGATTCCTTGCGCATTCAGTGGAAAACAAACACACACACACACACACACACACACACACACACACACACACACACACACACACACACACACACACACACACACACACACACACACACACACACACACACACACACACACACACACACGCACACACACGCACACACACGCACACACAGGAGGCGGCTCAAATTATTGAGCGACTCCATAAGCGGATGTGACGCTAGCGCGCTCGTGTCGCTCGTGCGACAGAACAGGTGACCTGAGAAAAGTAGAGGGCGACGCTGCTCCAAAAGGTGACGTCACGGCGGAGCGTTAAACGCCGGCTGTGCTGGCAGCAAACGCGCATTCCACAACACGGCGGCTAACAAACCAGAGCTTTGTCTCACCAAATCCTTGCATGTCTCGGCTTACAAACGCTGGAATGATCTTTTTCATAACCCCAACAAATAAACTCGCTCCGGCTCCGCTAGAATGCTCAACTAACTCTCTTGGACTTTTGCCACAATTTCAAATTAAAAGGACCACCGGGTTTAAAAATGCTTCGCTAATGAAATGCTTATTTTTAGCCACACACTTGGGCCGCGCGACCGGTCTAATTTGTTTCCTCACAACCCAGCGAGTCCCTGTTTTTTGTTGTTTTTTTAGTTTTGTTTTGTTTAAACGAGCAACATGATGACGGGCTGTTAATGAGCTGTGAAGCCGATTCGTCGATTCGTCCGACCCAACCACGTTGTAAACATGATTTAAAACAAGCACAGGTGACACTTGCATGACCTGCAGCACAAAACTAAAGATTGACAAAACAAAAACCGGTGACAAAGTTGCCAGAATGAAAAGCAATCACAATCAATTTGACATTTGTATCTTTAATTGTTTTCTCCTGAATGTGTCGGTTATTAACGATTTTAGATACATTTGAAGTGCTAATTACGCATTTGAGTAAATTCCACTAAGATGGCGGCCATTTGTCACATTTCCATATACAATAAACGCATTGACTTCAAAAAGTGTAAAAAAAAAGTATTTCACTGTCTTGACATCGACTCATATGCTAATCCAATTAGCTTGCAGGTCGACCCAAACTCCCGCCGTTGCGAAGTTGTGCTACTTCTGACCCTTCACAATCACAAGCAAAATAAAAAAGCTCTTGGAAGCGAGTCTCCTCGAAAGTGACGCAACGGCGAGTGGCCACGCCGTCGGTGCGAACGGTCCACACCCTGCCGAGCGCTATCACCGAGCGCAGACTCGGCCTGCGGCAGATAAAGCGGCCCGGCCTGGATGGCTTCAGACAAGAGCTCAGCTCAAACAGCTGATAGTAAGAACGCGTGTGTGCGCGCGTGTGTGTGCGCGCGTGCGTGGAGAGGGGGCGTAGCCAAAAGTGGAGTCGAATGACATTTTCAAAATGGAATTAACCTGTTTGGCTTTGGAGTTAACACATTAGCAAACGTGGGCTAATTCCAGTTTAGGCGCTGCACATTTACTAAGCTTTGCACAGCATCAGGATTTTGGAGCCGATCAGAGAGTTAAAAAAAAAAACATAACCAATCATCGCCCCAATCAGAAAGACCAATTTACGCAAACTGGGAACAGCAGCTTCTTTATGTACTCCACAGTTGACCCCCACGATTTGCAGGGGATTTGGACTGGCCTCGCCCACAAATAGCCACAATTTGCATATAACTGACACGCATTGAAATGCACTGGGAAAGAAATACAGAAATAACAAAACAAAACATCCCCCCCCCACCCCAAAAATATATTGGAAAGGAATAGAAAAAAAAATCAGACTGTATATGCTGCAAAACTGGAGTGAATGGAGTTTTTGATGTCATATTTTAATTGCCGCATCCAATCATTGACATCATTGATCAATTGGCAAATTATGAAACTACAGCCAATGAGCAATTTTGCATGAAATGCAAAATGTCTGATTGCCAACTTGCCGACAACTGACCGATCAGCTGAGCTCGTGTGCGTAACCATTTGGCTGCAGCTGCTTTTTTGGCCAGTCGTGCGTCCACACTTCCTGGTTCACGACACTCGTGCTACCGAAAAAAAAGAAAAAAAGACGCCCTGGGGTGTCTGATGAAGACGATGGTCGGATGCAGAGGTGAGGGAAGAGTAGACAGAAATGGGGGCGACGAACCAACCGCTCAGGTGGGCCCGTGCTCATTTTCTACCCTTTTTTTTGGCTTAGCAAACATGTAGTTTGTTAGCAACACACTAATAATGCACTCTAAGCTTGAACATAAATATTTTCAGTATAAATATAGACAAGTCTTAATGTTCATGAGCGGATGGAGAACGATGTCGTTCACACAGAATAACATTCGTCAATAAATTGCGAGTACTTTGCAAATAAAACCAATTTTAGGACTGGAGCACAACATCTGTGACACGAGGGCAGCAAAAACGATATTAAATGACCGCGTTATTGATTAGGGTCTTATTGGCATTTCATCACCATGAGAGTCTTTTGTCAACATTGCCAGCGATGGCTGTCGCACCACAGATGACGCAAAAACAAACCCCCCCTTTGTGACGACGCATCACTTGAGGTCTCACGTACGACACGACAGATTCTTTTGCCCCGGGCTGCTTGGTCTCATTGCTAAGTTTTTTGTTTTTGTTTTTCATTCCAACTCGAGCCATTTATTTTCTTTGGAGTCTTTTGACAAGTCGAGCCAAGGCCCGCAAATGCTCACGAGTTTACGGCCACTTCAACTGGGTCACATTTGAATCACACGCCGCTCCAAATGCTACACCTTTCTCAAGAGGAAGTCGCTTTCCTCAATCGACGGCAACTACGGCGGCGAATGAGACACGGCCGTCACGTGAAAACAGACGGCGACGCATCAACATAAGAACGCTTGGGTGAAGGTGACGGGGTCGTTCACCGACGGCAAGCAAGATATCACAATTCTTAACAACAGGCCACCTGCGATGGCGAAATGCGGTTCCACTCTTTCGACTGCTCGTATCTGCCGGATTTCATCCAAGGACACGCTAAGTACACACACTAAACCGATAAGAGATAAATTCAACCTTTTGCAACGTCAAAAACCCCAACCTTGCTTTGGCAGTAGGTGGTAGACGAGAAAAGTTTTGTCGGGTCTTTGGTTGCTCATTTCATCTATTTGTGGTCGGAAAAGACTCGCTGAGTACTGTATTGTTTTGTGTGTGTGTGTTTTTTTACCGAACCATAAAAACATGGCACGATTGTCAGGGAAGAAGCAAACAGCCCCAAAGAGAAGAAACAGATGATTGAATTGAGGACGTGTGTGTCTGGCAGCGTCTCCTTATTGCACAATCATCAATATGAACATTTTCAGAGGGGTCAATCGATGACACCTGAAGCGATCCCATTGGACGCCTGCCGTATGCTTTGATGCAATATTGCCACGTCATCGCTTTTATGTCCCATTTGATTTTTTCTCTCTCTAACGTTATTGTGTGTTCATGACAGAAGCGCAGCGCCTTTTTATTTATTAATGTGCAGTTCATTCTTACCATTACAAGGAAAATAATATTCTAACAACAATGCATTCACACAATAAAATAGGACCCGCATTTCCCCACTGTTGTAAACTTACCGTAAAGAAAATTTACCGGTCAACAATAACCTTTTAAAAATGCGTATATTTTAAACATTATGCTGTTAAAAAAAAAATTAAGTCAACTCAGAACACAATAAAAACCTGAGCACAAACAACTGCATGTGTCAAATGAAATACAGTACAAAGAAATCAAATGTCTTTGCACTGATCTTTTCTTTTCGGGACATCGCCACATCAATAAGACGTGAATAATGAAGAGTGCAACAATAAGTTTGATCAGCCTGATTGATTATGCTATAAAAGCGTCAATGCAATTTGTCATTGCTTTGGCTCCATCTGACAACGGCAGCTGGAGACGCTTCATACGCCGCTGCAACGCGTTACTTCCCGTTGGTGCGGCAAGGCATCATTTCAAATGAAATCGCGCTAGCCATTATTGCTTGAGGTTCAATTTGAAGACTTTCTTGCTTACTAAAACGTGCCCAAAAAAATGGGACTTGGTATTCATTAGACGTCACTCACCGATGCTACGGCTGGTTTTAGAACGGTTTAAAAACGCCCTTTAAATTGTAACGTGTTAGTACAGCTAACTTACACGCACAGATAAGAGATAAAGGAACGCGCAAATATATGTTGTGACTAATTTACTACGCTGAATGCAACCCAATATTAAGACCCGCAGATATACAGATGCTACCCGACGTATGAACATGGGATTTTCTAGAACGCTGTTCATATCTTCAATTATTTCTAGGTCATCATTTTTGGTGGAAGATGGCCGCTTTTCAGTCGTCTCAACCTCGTCTTTGCCACGCCCCGGAAGATTCCCACCTTCGGTTTATGACTACAATAGGGTCTCTGGAAAGCAACTCAATTTTAACACGGCAATCTAATCAAATGTTTCGTAGTGCGTTTGTGGACACATTGTGACCTAAGGACAGTGTGTTGGTAACGTTGTGGGTCCCGAGTGACCAGTTACAAAACCAGTGGCCAAAGAAAAGAGGGGCAAAACATAAAGTCAGCGAATACAGTAGCTGTTTATTACAGTGGAATATACTATGCGACTCGGTCTGATGTACTTGCTGATGCTGCAGCAGTCCAGTCCGCTGCGACTTTACTTTTTTTTTTTTTTTTTTTAAAGTACACCAGCCTGCCAGAAGCTTCGTCAAACAGCTGTGCAATTTCAATACAAGCTGCAGCATGGCAGAGTGTGCGTGCGTGCGTGCGTGCGTGCGTGGGTTGGGGTGGACAAATAGATGAGAGACACGTTGTCTTTTCGCTGACCGGGCCCTGTTGGGAGGTTTAAAAACGCCTTGTCTGGATAAGCACAACATTTTGGTCTTCGTGTTACTGCCAATGACAAAAGAACCACCACGTTACGAATCACAATGTGGCGCATTCATGAGCGCATTCACGATGACTTGCACAGACTCGTTAGCTTCCACGGCTAACTGGTAGCTTAAGAGAAGTTAGCGATGCACGGGCGACATGACAACCGGCTAAATTAATAAATAAGGGCAACGATCAATGTCACAAGCGATAAAAACCAAAGTGTGGTTGCACCAGACTTATGATTAGCCGGTTAGCTCGCTGAGCTTACCATGCCTTCTACACGTGGAGTGAACACGTGACGTCTCATAACAAACCCGCTCGCATCTTTTACCAGATTAAACATACACACACGAAAAGATAAACACCCAACAAATGGAGTTCGTTTAAGACGGGGCAGCTTGTTGTTATTTTTGAAGTAGAGCGTGGAAGTGAAAGCAAATGGTCGGGGCGGCTAAGCTAGGCCTGTGCTATTGTTAGCCGGGGCGGGCGTCTCCACTCGTTTTTGTCTTCTTTTAAAGGACTAACAGCACTAACGCCCTCTTTAAGTACACTAGGTGTGCCGGCTCATTAATACTCAGCGTGGGATTTAAAAATAACATTCAAATAAGTCCCGTGACGCGCGCGTTAAACAACCAAAATGCCCAGTTTGCCCACTCGAGTCTGCCTTTTATCGATTTTCCGTGCACAGTTGTGACGTTGCATTTTCAGGCATCGCAACTTTTGAGGCAAACAAACAAAAAAAGTCACAATTCAAAGGGTGCGCGTGCTCGTGTGCGATGGCGTCCCTTGTGCAACGAGACACACCGTGGCTCCACTTTTGCCACCCTGGATTCCAGGAATAGACTCCCCGAGTGGAGGAGGGGTGCACGGGTGCATGCGCGGACCCCAAATATATCCAGCAGGACTTGACATTTGGACCACGTCCACGCTACCTGGCCCACCTGACAGACAGCTGCCGGACGGACGCACCGACACGCGAGTGACAGGCGGGGAGACAAATATGAGGGTGAGGGTGAGGGTGAGGGTGAGGGTGAGGGTGAGGGGAAGGGGGGGGGGAAGGTACCCACCGTGATGTGCTTGTCCGTTCACGCTGACCACGGTCACCGCGGTCACCGCGTTCATTTTCCTCGTCCACGGGTTCACCTTGGGCGGGGGAGCCTCGGTAAACTCCTTCCGGCTTTTACCGCCCTCCTCGTCGGCCTTGACTTCACTGTCACAGCCCCCTTCGTCCGACCCCGTGTCCCGCGTGGGGTTGCCGGAGCTCTCCCCGTGCCCGGGGCTGCTGCCGCTGCCGTTGCCGGGCTCCAGCTCCGCCTCCTCGGCGACACTCGCCGCCTGGCCCCGCTTGGCCCGGTCGACCTCCGGCTCCAGCTCCGGCTCGCCGCGGATCACTTTGCCGTGCTCCTCCGCTTTGATAAGAGGGTTGCCCGGTAGGAGAGCCTCCACCTGAGTGGCCATTTGCAAGCGCCGTCGTTCTCCCACCCCCTTCGGGATTACCAGTCCTCCGCCTCCCCCTCCTCCTCCCCCCAGGTCCGAATTCGCTCGAAGGGGAAAAGTAAAGTTGTTCGGCGTGAGTGTGCCGCTCCTCTGTTGCTCTCAGACGAACCGGGCTTCAGTCCAAGACGCGAAGACGTACACGATTATTTAAAACATGGGGGGGGGGAATGCAACGAGAACCGCGTCCGATGGGCCTTTACGGGGGAGAACAACCCTATCTCCGCCACTAGCAGCAATATGGTCGCTCTCCACCACGCGATACCAGGGGGCGCGCACGTACGACGTCGAGGGGGTGTAGGCACGTACAGTCGGGAGCGCGCATCCGCGACACGTCATAACAATGCTGCGTTCCATGTTTTCTGGTAAAAAGCCAACGCGTATTTCTCATTTCGAACATCAGAGCCCTTTTAATACCGAATTGCGATTCCAGTTTGAAACGGGTTTTAGAACTAGCGTATCTTTAGTTTCAAAGTGCAATTTGCACACTATAATTGCTGCCACGTAATCGTCTTGAACCAATCGTAGTTTATTTGATAGGGGATTTTTCAGATAGATTGAACGCGCCACCAAAGCTTCGAGGTACGTCATAGCAATGCTACGTTCAGGTTCCTCAGGTAAAAAGAACACGTATTGTCCAGTTCGAATATCGGCCTTTTAATTATTTTTTTTTACAAAGCGTTTTGATTCCAATGTGAAACTACTTACATCAATGGCGTGTCTATAATTTCAAATACGCTTTCACAAAAAGTTCGTTTTTGATTATTGTACATACTTCCGTTAGCGTGAAACTACTGATACGTAATCGTGTTAAACCAATTGTGGTTTATTTGAATTTGTATGTTCCCTTATGACCTAAACGCAGCACCAAACCTTCGTTTTTCAACCTCTTGTCGCGTCTATGAATCACTTTAACTACTTACACTTAACCGCAGAAGTCAGCCGACACAGCAGAGTGTAACTTTCGTTGACTCAATAAACAAGTACAGATCGAGCTGACATGTCTCAAGTAGTGAGTCCTTGAACGCCTCTTTGGTCCACTGCCGTGCACGTGTCCACGCCGTGTGCGCATGTCTCTAAAGTAACTGTTTTTGTTGTCGCGATGTGAGCTCTGATGTTCTACTTTGTAGTCACCAGTAATATGATGACAACAAAATACTCTGTCAAACTGTTCTATGCGGTCCAAGACAGTCTCGGTGTCAAAAAGCACCATTTCGTGAGTCGATGGAGCGGGATTATGTAATAGAATGTGTCATGTCATATGTACGCAGGGCAGCAAAAGTGGACTCATTTGCATAATGACATTCAAGACCAGCTCAGGTAACGTGTCCGCCCTGACTCTGAGATGGGAGGTCGTGGGTTCAATCCCCGGTCGGGTAATACCAAAGAAAATGTAACCCCTTTGCTTCCCTGCTTGACGCTCAGCATTACGGGTTGGAAATGGGGGGGGTTCGATCACCAAATGATTCCGAGCACAAGCCCCTGCTGCTCTTCACCGCTTCCCTCAGTGGATGGCTCAAATGCGAGAATGAATTTCGCCCCACTTAGGTGGGTGTGGCCATCAGCGGTACTTTAACCTTTAACCTTGGATGCATGCCGCTCGGGAGGTGTTCACCCTAACTGGGTGGGGTGCGTCAATGCGTCATGACGAGCATGTTTTGTCGTTACTGCAAATGATCATTAAGCACCAAGCAGGGCTATACGGACTCCAGTGGTCCAAGAGTTCTGTTCACCCAGGGGTGAGCAAAGGTGGGTCGGCGGGCATGCACCTGAGGGGCAACCCCCCCCCCCCCCCCCCCCCCCCGACACACACACAGCATATGTATCAGTCCTCCACAGTCCAGGAACCGGCAGCATTTTCTCCTTCGCTGGCACGTTCGATTGCATTTTAAAAGTCAACGATCCTTTCTTTTCAAACACAATGCGTGCACACGTGCAGTGATTTGTTGACACTCTGTATGATTGTTGTGTCCCATTAGAAATGACCTCATGAGGACAACAAAGACATCCCGCCAATAATCAATAATCGCTCTGCGGTTGCAGGCAGGCTTGCTCCAGTGTGTTCCTCCTCCCGCCGAGGCCTCGCAACGATAAACAGGTCGCCGTGGGATTCAACGGCGCCGCTCGCTGCTCTTTGTGTGCGACCGCTCGGGGGACACGTAAAGCTCTGTGCCATTGTCCGCCCCGCCGCGCCTTTTTGGCGCCGTAATCGCCAGTGAAAACACAACAAGTCAGCAGCTGGTCAGCAAGTCACAGTTGAAAGCCGCTAAATGGCACATTTGCCCCGTAAGCAGGCCCAGTTCGGGGGGGGGGGGGGGGGGGTCATGTGCGTGTGGCCCCCGGCCCACCATTCGGTGCACAAAGCATGGATGGTAGGTCACGCTGTCGTTTTCAGCCACAAAACCCCGAGGCCAGACATGCAGCATTAGGATTTCAGCCCAGTCTTTTCTGGGTTTCAACATTCCCGTCTCTTCCGATTGATCGTATTTGGACGTGGAAAATGACTCAAACGGTGAAAACAAATTCCCCTACAAGCATTTCAAGGCATTCCCAGTAAAGGTTTGGCGGCATTGCTGGGATCTTTTGCGGCCTTCAATAAAACAATCTTGAGCTAACGATCGCGAGCTGACGTGTCAAATCATCAACATGTCACAAGTCACACGCTGCTGACGAGCAATATCGGGATTAGCGAGCAAGTTGCGTTGCTGGCCTTCGGATGGAAACGTACGCCGACGTGACCTGCCGCATTGGCGCTGTGCTCAAAGATGGCCGCCCTCCCAAGCTGTTGGGCGGCCAGCGACTTGACGGGCTTGTTTCAACCTGCAGAACACGCGACCTCGCCACACGACACGGAAAGCATGAAAGCATGAAAGCATGTTGTGTGTGCGCGCATCACTTGCAGAGGGAGTTTGCTGTTGGGCGTGTCCTCCCTGATAGAAGCTGATAAGAGTTCATGTCCGACACCCCCGACTCACAAATGGAGGCAAATAAGCACACAGAAGCCCGGACGTGACCTCACTGCAATCAACGTACGAGCATTAATACGTCCAAACGTACCACATTCACATTGATTGATCGAAGACAAGAGCGATCCTTGCGAGGTAATCAATTGGTGGATGAACGTCATAGGCCAGCATTTGTGAAAAGTGTGGCCCTCTAGTGGCATGCCAGAGAATCACATCCCAAGTACAGCTCTGGTACTTTTCACTTTGAATTCAACACAGATGGGAAAGCAGGTCCAGAAAGTCAAGACCCTGACAGAGTTTGGCCTTAGCCACATCACAGGTGCTTCTCGCAATGACCTCATTCATGACGTCATTTACCTGCTGGTTGAGTTCAAGCACCGGTAGCTAAAGCCAAACTGTGGCAAGGGCCTGACTTTCTGGACCTGGATTTCCCATCTCTGGAATTCAATACATTTTCATTTCATCATGAAGATGCTGGGCGTTTGTTATTAAAGATTCATTATGATGTAGTTTTATTCAATTTGTGCAAAGGTGTCCAGCATGATGTGGAGCAGTTTAGCGGTGCTCTAGCACCCTCTAGGGGGCAGCTCGTGGAAGCTCACAGGTCCAACCAGACTCCGTTTAAAAATATGCGTTTTTTGATGCTGTACGCCACATGGATCTATATTACTACATTATTTTAAAATATTTCACAGCTGTCCAAATTCTCACAAAATTCGGTGTCATTAAAAACTGTCAAATTTACTACCCGCTTAACATGTAATTAGTGGAGGGAAAAAGAAAGTATTTTCGGATTGAGCAATCGTCCTGCCAACATGTTTGGCCTTGTGGGTGGTGCCTGGCGTGCCCGCTATATCTACGCGCGCGCGCGCACACGCCCACCCACACCCACACACCTCTTGAGGCAGGCAAGAAGACATCCAGTGTTTGTAGCAGAAGCAGGCAGAATGTCTCTGAAGGGAAAAGTCGCTGTGGTGACGGGAGCTGCGGCAGGAATTGGCAAAGCCATCAGCGAGATTCTCTTCAGGAATGGAGCAAAGGTAAGCAAGCGCGCAAAAAGGAACTTTCTCAACTGCGCTGTTCAAGAAGGGAGACACTCGAGCGTGTCTTACAACTGGGTGACTTCAACACTATAGCTTCTATTTAGCTTCTTAACTAAAATGGGAAAAAAGGGCCGTTTCTTTATCTAGCGAAGTTTATTCCAACAAAAAATGCAAGTTACAAGCCAAATGACCCTTTAGACAAGGTCAACTAAATGATTAACACCATTTAAAACTTCCTGAAGACACTAAACATACCCCCCCTCCCCATCTGACAATTTCAAACAGTTTTCAGTTGTATTCATTCAGTCAAATTAAATGCATAGGATTAGCAATTAAAATGCATCTTATGCATTCAATGTTTCCTAAATGTTAACACTTTTTTTCCCATGTAATGCATTCCTTTAAGTTAAACCACTCAACATCCCATCATGTCAATAATCAGCTTTTGTTGACTTGTGAAATCCCCCCAAAAGTATTCATTGAAAATGTCCAAAGTATTGACAGCTTTTACCTCGAAGCGCAATCGGGCTCGGTTGCGTCCAGTTTGCACGAATCAGCCTTGACGTTTGTCACGTTGTCCATTTTCCGCCGCTATTGATGAGACGGCACGGGGAAGGTTCGGCTGTGGTTCCAAAGACGCCATACTGGCCGTCATAAGCACAATCCCAACAACCGGCTGACTCGACACGAGCGGAATCAAACGTCACGACATGGAAGAGTTGCCATCTTGCCGGCTGCGGCGAAAGCGACTTTGCTGATTCAGTCAAGCCGCGTTCTGTCACTTCACTGAAATAATGAATCCATACTTGCTGTCCATAAACAATGCGTTGACCTCCAGCGCGGCGCGCGGGTCCGCAAGGCCATGACGTCATGGGAAAAGTGTTGCTACGCCAGCCAATCGCATTTGCAAACCCGGCAGGTTGTCCTGCTGGACGTGAACGAAGACGCCGGAAGGACTTTGATGGAAGCCCTCAACGAGGAGGACGCGCAAGAGCGAGCGCTTTTCCTCAGCTGCGACGTTCGATCGGAAGAGCAGCTGAAAGGTAACGTCGGCTCGCTTTGAATGGCGAGAAACGCGCAGAAGGAAGTAGCGCAATCAAGCGCGAAAACCCACCAGCGGTAGGACGGCTCGCATGTCGATGTTGGAATGGAATGAGAAGTTTCGTCGCTTTGCATTCTTGCCCTGTTCAAACCTGCCTGCCAAATGAAATCTCAGCTTGACAACCGCACAATCTTAAGCGAGTGGACGCTTAGCGATGGGCAAGAAGAACCCGCAAGGCACGTTTACGCCGCGTGGTGGTGGTGGTGTTGTTGTCCGCGCTTTCTTGCAAATGAGACATGCTGCATATTTTCCTAATGGTTGTAAAAACTAGCGTTGGTCAAATAACCCCAAGTATCCAAGCACAGCGTTCAGCCGCGCTCGACCGGGTTGAACCCGATGCGTTTTGATTGGGTGGTCGGATCTCATGCAAATGAGCCCGTGCTTAACATACCCAAGATCATGTTTCCATTTGTCGACGCTGGTGATTTGGCCTCCGGACCGAACGTGTGAGCCGGCCGGCCTTTGCACGTCATAAACGGTAATGAATAAAGGAAATGTTTGAACCATTTGCAATAAAACGGAGCGCCGTGTACTGCTGAGCGTCAACGGTTGGCGGTGCATTCCGGTCCACAGAATCATGCACAAAATGCAGACCAGATGTTTTCTGGCCTCAAATTCAAATCAGGACTTTTGAAAAACAATCCCAATTCTTTTCTTGGTAAGATGAAATGTGATTCTTCTCGGTATGAATTGAGAGAGAAAAGCGGCAACTTTGTGCTTCGTTAGCATTTTCTAATCAACTTCTGAAAAATACAAAACAGCCTTCAAGTTGGCGAGCGCTTCCAAGAAGACCAGCGCGATAAACTACGCTAAATAAATAATGATCCCAATCCGCAAAAACCTCATTCTAATATGCAGTATACAGAAAATAGTCGCAGCTTTAAGATTGAGCCCTGGGGAACTCCATTACAATTTTTCAGCTATTCAATGTGCTTAGCCCCAAGATTTTTTGTGCTCACAATATCATTGATCCCTTTTCGCCGGCTGCGATTGATCAAAGTTGATCAGGAAGCGTCCCGATGATTCCAAGCGTTCCTGGGATCGTTGATGCAACTCCTAACTTTCAAATGGGTTATTAGTTGTTCTTCACAGAAGACTTTCCATTGAGGTCAACTCCTGCGGCCATTTTGTTGTTGTCTTTTTGCTCCTGACGCACGTCCAAAGCCGCCTTCAAGACCACCGCCGACACGTTCGGAGGAATGGACATCCTGTGCAACAACGCCGGCATCCTGAACGAAGACGACTGGCAGCTGACGGTGGCCATCAACCTTGTAAGAATGTCCGCCGCCGCCGCCACGCGCGTCTGCTCGCCTTCATTTGGGACGCGCGTCAAGATGAGCCAACAGCTTGCGTCAGGCTTCCTCTTTGTGCTTTTCCGGCCCAATTTATTGAAAAAAAAAAAGTCCTTGCCGTCATCAAAACTGCTGTTCCCTTTTTCGGCTTTGCTGTCGTAGGTGGGCGTTATCAAGGGGACGTACGCTGCCCTGGAGCACATGAGCAAGTTGAACGGCGGTCGAGGAGGCGTCGTCGTCAACACTGCGTCCATGGCAGGTGAAGCCACGCCCCCATTTGACTTTTTTTTTTCTTCTTCCCCATTTCAGATCATTGCTGATGATTCAATCATTTTGACATTTTACTGACGTCACGAGGCAAACGACTTCGGCACCTCCGCCACAAGAGGGCGACAAAGCACGACTTGGATCTAAAGACGGCTTTTTAAATCACTTCCCAATAGTTTGTTGAGACCAGAAATGCAATGCCACACCACTTGTGTCCAAATCACCTCAACATGGCTCCTTGGCAGCAAAAATGCCACACCATGGTGGCAAAGCACTACTTTTGTCTGACTCAAGGGCCTCCCTCTGCTCCCTCATCTGACTCAATATTAAGACGGCAGCAATTCTGTTACTGAAAATGGTTTCCTTGCCAAAACGATGTGTTTTTGTCTGCGCTAGGCATCAAACCTCTGCTGAGCTGCCCGGTCTACAGCGCCACCAAAAGCGCCGTGATCGGCTTCTCCAGAGCCATGGCGGTGAGCCCCCCCCCCCCCTTCAAGCACCCAAAACGCTGTGTACTTTTCTCATTTGTGCGTGTGCGCGCGTCCACTAGAGCGCCTCCAGCGTGGCGGGCTTCGGTATCCGCTTTAATGCGCTTTGCCCAGCGTTGGTCCAAACTGAGCTGCTTGCCAGTCTAAGCGACAAATTGGGACAATTCACCATTCTGGAGGAGCCCACCCGACAACTCATGGACAAGCACGGTGTGTTGAGGTGAGGGGCTGCCGTGGTTTTCTTCTTCTTCTGTTTTTCACGCTCTTCTGCACAACCTTCACGTGTGAAATTAAACGAGCAAGTCAAGCTTTTTTTGTTTTTTTTGAGCTGCCTATTTCCCCCAAAAGCTGTTGTGACGTCCCTGTTTGGAAAAACTTTCATAATACTGCCCCCCCCCCCCCCCCCCCACACACACACGCACACACAGTCTCTGCCCATGACCAGACTGGGTGAAGATCCACCATTTTCAACAAACAAAAGTTCAACAGAGCTTTTCTGATATTTCTGAAAATGCGTCTGTAGGCAACTGTTCTCAATTTTGCCAATTGTAATTTTTTCTAAAGCTGAAAAATGTTGTGTGTGTGCTGGGAATTGTTTTGAATTGTGCGGAAATGCCTCCGTTCTTGTCTGCACAAAAAAGGTCAGCATTTCCCACAATGCATTTCCCCTTCCAGTGCGTCAGAGGTGGCAGCGTATCTTCTGGAGCTGGTGACGGACGACAGCAAGAACGGAGAAGCCTTGATGGTGTCGTCCAAAGGGAAGATGTACGCCGCATTCCCCTCCACCCAAATGGATCTCAAATAGGCTTTTCTTGTCTGCCGTGCCTCTTTTTTTTCTTTTTTTTTGTTTGTTGAATGTATCATTGAGTACTTTATTGTACATGTGGCATTCCGGTTGAATGGTTGTTGATTAAATATCAAGACTAAAGAAGCTGCATTTCATTACATTTTGTTTCCACTTCTATCCTGCTCAAATATGACAACTAATAAGAAACGTTTGACAAGAAATGGGTCAAGTTCTGAAAGTTAAGATGTGCTCGCAGTCACAAAGAAATGCTTTCCCACTTCAGCATAAGCTAAGCTAGCATTAGCACTGTAAACAGTCACGGCTACTAAGATGACACTCTTTTGTAGTGTTAATACAAAATGTCTTTTGTTGTTATTGAATGTCCATTTAAAAAAAAAAGAAAAAAAGTGATAAATGTATCTGTCTTGCTAATTCCTTCTCGTTTCTGGATTCTGCTTGCTGGAGGTCTTGTGACTCTTTGGCAGAGTCACACCGAGTTGTCAAACAGGAGATGGGCTTTTACATTTGTATTTTTTATTTAAAAAAAAAAGAGTACATTCCAGATATTAATGCTGCAGGTCAGAGCGACGTTTGAGGGACATGCGCCTCTTTCGTCAAGCCTTCTGTCTCTGATTGGCTGTTTGTCCTCCTCTCGTTTATTGTTGTCCCTTGAGCTCGCAGTGCTCAACTTGCAACCACTCGAAAAGTTCGACTCATGACTTTCAACGCCCCCACAATGTATCGCGATGCCGCCACTAGGGGGAGCCACTTTCACAGAGTCCATTTGTCAGCACTTTGCTGATGCTCTGGGAAGAAAAAAAGTCCTCCTAATCCAATCAAGATTTGAACTGTGACCGAGTCGCCACTTTCCTTCACTTGCAGGGGACAAATACCGATGGGAAGTGGGCGGGGCCAGCCTGCTGAGGCAGCCGAGTTGCCTGACTCGGTCTCTCTCCAGGTGAGACCAAACAAAAAACGTCCTTGTCCATGTGTTCCGACTTGCAAATGGCCGGCCTGGTATCGATGGCTGGACGTCCACCTCAAGATGGACGTCTTGTCCCTCATTGGCTGCTTTGGACGGACGACTGAGCCGGTGTGGGACAGTCCACATAGAGACAGCAAACCGCATCCCATTGTTGACCTTGGACTGGCTCACAGGTGACACCATTCATAATACTTCACGTTGATGTCAAATTCATCAGTTAGCAAAGATCAGAATTGCATCTCATCGTGTCCAATTTGCTGGAGAGACGTCGGTGAGCACAGGGGCAGGTTAGACCTTGCCCAAGCCAAGCCAAGCCACGTCAAGTCCCATCCAGTCCAGTCAAGTCACCCCTCCTCGTCTTGCTCACATTTACTTCCATACCCGTCTTGTAGCGTACGTGCTTCCCTTCCATTCGGCTCTCGAGACACTGACGATGCTAATTGTTAGCCTCCGAGCATGCGGTCCCTTGGAGGGGGCAAGCCTCGAGAAGGTGACAAGGTGACAAGGTGACAAGGTGACAAGGTGACAAGGTGACAAGGTGACAAGGTGACAAGGTGAGAAGGTGAAGCCTTCGTCACAGCTCCACGAGGACGAGGATGCGCGTGCGCGCGCACGTGCAGGCGCCAATGTGGATGGAGGTCACGCGATCGCTCCGTCCTGTGACAAACACAGCAACTCCGTCCCGGACCTTCGTTTTTGTCTCGTCTCGAGTGGCGCCCGCCCGCGTGCGTGCGTCTGTGCGTGCGTGCGCGCGCGCGCACACATAAGTGAGTCTTTTCCCGGGCAGTGCTGTTGCTCTCTTGCAAGGCGAGCGAGCGGGAGAAAAAAAGGTACGTGACGTGTTCTGCACTTGTCACGCGTGGGGCTGAGGCGGGACAGTGCATCCTTCACCCATCATCATCATCATCATCATCATCATCATCATCATCATCATCATCGCCTTTGCGGGAGCTCGGCATTGCGGCTCCCCGCACCAGTTTGGGGAGAATCTTGTCACGCAGCCTGTGAGTGACATTGCATGAAAAAAAAAAAGGTTCCGGCGACCACGCACGTGCACGCGCCTCTCGATCGGTCTTAAACTGCTCTTAGAGGATATACGTATATATATATATATGTCTAATGCAAAAAAGTGTTGCCGCTACAAAAGATCAACGCTACGCAGTACATTTGACTCTAAAAAGACTAAATTCAGTCCCACTCTAAACTGAGTGAACTCTTGCACTTGGAAGGACGAAAACAAAAGACACACACGAGAAAGAACACACACTCAAGGTTTGAGGAGCGATCCCACAACCTTGAGCATGGAAGACAGTCAGTCACTCTACCACGTGAGCTACGCCAGACTTATTGTTACCTAACGTGTGTCCCAAAGGAGACCCAAAATGGAGGTATGCGAGGATCGCACCTGACACCGGCGATATATTGACGCCGAGTAGCGGACCGGACCGGACCGGCCCATCTGGAGGCGTTGAGTTCTTTCCCTTCCAGTACTTCTGACACTAACGGGCTCCTCTTTCCACACAATCCATCCGGTTCCAATCGGACCTTCAAAACTTGAAATAACAAATACAAGCAATTCTAATGATCACTTTCGCAGGAGGGAGCGAAAGACGCAAAAAAAAGGGAAAAAACAAGCAAGAGTGGATGACAAACAGTTTGGATTTGTTTGCTCGTTGGCGTTGCGAATCAACGGCAGGACGCGGGTTCGTGATGGCCGCCGCATCTTCAGCTCAAAAAGGATACTTTTAACCTCCAAGCGGTTCTACTTGCACCCAACAAAGTCCGCGCTTGTCAAAGTGCACGTTTTCACACGACGTGCGCGACTTGCCGGCGCGTCCGCCTGCTTTTTAAAACAAAAGCAAAAGCCATCGTGGCGGCCATCTTGCTTCTTTGAGGCCAGAAAAAGAAGGAAGCAGAAGTTGTTTTTGTTTGTTTCTTGGCACGCGAAGTCTTACTTCGATGTGTCTGAACGGCATTTTTGCCATTTTTGCATATTTCAGCAACCGGTCGAGCGAGCTGCAAAAAGAAGGCGCGTGTTGGAAGACACGTTTGCTAAAGCAGCGACAACCGAACAGCTGCTCAATTGTCCCGCACTTTCCTTTGCCACAAGACGCCCTTATTGTCCACGGCTGTTTGCTTCATTCGGGCCCCGCCTCCGGCTCTACTGGCTCCTCCTCCTCCCCCGCTGACGGCGTCGTGTTCTCCTTGCACAGGTTCGACAGTCAGCAGAGACTCACCCGCCCCCGCCGCACCAGCAGCTCTCCTCGCAGAGACGTGCGTGCGTGCGTGCGTCCGTCCGTCCGCAAGACAGGACAGCAATTCTCCAAGGGGGTGTGACTCAACGCCCCCCCCCATAAAGATGCAGACTCGCATGCGTGCGAGTCGAGGTTGAGCGCGCGCGGCGCTTTCGGATGCTGACTTGAGCGGCGGGAACCGAACGGCGGCTGACGAGGACTCGCGATGGGGCTCGGACAGTCCAGCAAGTCTCCCGTCACCGGCGACACTGGCGAGGGTGAGTCTTCGCTTTCACGAGCCCCCAAAAGCATCTTCATGCATTTGTCTGCCTCAAATCTTGTAAACAACAACAAATGCTGCGATGCGTTCGTCACAGACGGAACGGAAGTTTGATGCGGAACGTTTCGTCTTCAACATTCCGAAGGGAAAAAAAGTCTTCTTACAGGCAGAAACAAAAGTGAAGGAGGTTAAAGGTGAAAGACAAAGTCAGCTTCCTCTGGACTCCACCTCAGAATGTGAGGATTTCATTTGGTGCTGCTGCTAAACTTTGCATGTGAGCATCAGAACCCGCGGACTTATTTTTCCAAGTTTCAAGGAGGCTTGACATGTTTTGCGCGTTGGTCTCGCGCGTGCACGCGTTCCTCATTTTGCAAAGTTTGCGCTTCGCTCGATCGGCGGCGTGCAATTGTCACGCCAAACGCTGCTTTGGCCCGAGACGGACTGGGAAGCGGTCCGACGTGTCCCCCAACTCTCACCGGGGTCGGCCGCCCGGAAAAGGACGGCGCCGGCTCCGTCGGGGTTCGGTTCTTCCTCATCGCAACGGAACTGAAGTTGTTCGGAGCACAGAGGAACGTTTCCGTTTCTATTCCCGCTCACGTCGTTGTTAGCGAGGTCCGTTTGAAAAGGTCGGGAAATATTCCCCGAGGTCGATGCAATGAAATGACCACATTGCGGTCCCAAAAGTCTTTTCGAATCCAAACTGGAAAACTTTCCACTTCCAAGTCATCCGTCTTCACGTACTTTCCCGAAGGTCCGGGAAGTCCGCTCGATATTGTCCGCGTCCTTAAAACCGGCGGGAAAACATTCAGAGCTGCTTTGCTGGTTTTGTCGGAGGTTTGTGAAGAAGGCAAACATTGCGGGATCTCTTTGCAGATGTGCAAGAACTTGCATCCAACAATTCCGTCGACGTGCCTTTGATTGGAAAGTCTTGCATCGTTTGGCAATCGTGACCAGGTCTGACCTGGTCTGACCTGGTCTGACCAGGTCTGACCTGGTCTGACCTCGTTGGTCTCATTGTCGCTCACGGCTCGACCACGCGGCGCCAAAAGCAGCAGAGCGCCGAGGAGACGTTGACTTGATTGATTTTCTTCCCGCGCTTCATATCTGACCTGCTTCACATTGCTACTGCTGCCCGATCGCCCCCCCCCCCCCGTCCCCCCCCAGGCCATGTTCCCCGTGTCCGCCTGGCCTCGCCACTATGGGAGGGCCTTCAGTTACTCTGCTCCTCCATCCGACCTTCGTCCACTCTTCTAAACTAAATTGAACTCCTAATCCTGTTGAACGAAGCCTTTTACGTTCCATTTCTCACGTACGCCATTGATCATTTTTTACCTCGTTTTATCGATTTGATTTGGTTTTGTGCTTTTTGAACGTTTTGAACAGCGACCTTGAGTGTCCTGAAATGATTTTGAAAAATGATGACTTTTATACGCAAATATTGTGGTCAAATTGGAAACATTTCTGTGTTTAGCGAAAACAAACAATGTTACGCTAAAGCCGGCAAAAGTCAAGTCAGATTTTCTTCTTGCAATCACATCTTGTCAAGTGTTTGTGTTGAGGAAAAGTCCGATGGGCGTCGCCATGCTAACGCTTAGCCTCCATTAATTGATCCGAAGAGACGCGCGCGTGCCGGCGAACGCGTCAGGACACGTCGTCCGGCTCCCCTGAGGACGTCCCCTCCGCGCCACCGCCGCGACTTTCCAGCTTGCGTCAGCAGGCGTCGACTGTTGACTGCCGATCGGACTTCATTGGACCGCCTCCCGAAGCCCCGCCCCCCCCCGCCCGCCCGGGGCTCCGTTGCCAAGCGGCCAAGGTCGAAGGAACCGGGCTTGTGTTTGCTTCCCGACTGCTTCGGGCGCTCCAAATAGAAGATGTTGCCGTCATTCACATTTGTTTTGCGACACGCAGATGTCGCTCAAAAGAGGTCGCGATCCCGCGCCGCATGTCCCACGGGACTTTTTGTCCAAACCGATACCAGAGTTCAACTCGCGACGTCAGCACTTTGGAAAGAGCAGCATTTTTGCTTGCCATTGCGTGAACTGAATGGCACTTTTCTGAGTTCTCGTTCCCGATGGGGCCTCCAGTACCCATCGAGACCTCGAACTGGGCCAGATAGCGACACGCAAATGAATCGGAACAAATGCATCGTTGCCAGTGTAGCCATTTTGTCTTGTTCCTGCTGGAGTTTTTGTCCAAAATGCTACTAAATTGAGGAAGGCCGGCCGGCATTCCGTCCACAAGCTCCTCCTCCTCCCGACAAAGTCCATCGTGTATTAAGAGCGGGACAAAATAGACTTACTTTCAGAGTCCTGTTTACGCTTGGAAGAGACGAAAAAAGAAAGAATTGGGGTGAAAAAAAAGGCATTCAAGGGTTGAGGAACAAAGAGACCAAAAACCATGTCTTAAGCATACAGTAGGAGTGGCATAGCTCAGGTGGTAGAGTGGCAGTCTCCCAAGCTGAAGGTCGTGAGTTTGTTCCTCAACCCTCGAGTGACTTTTTCAATTCTTTCAAGTGTAAATCTTAGCCTACTCCAAAAACGGAGTCTCGTCGCTCCAAAAAGAGTCCAATTCAACTGACCGAGTACGAGGACTCCAAATCGCGACACGTGACGCTGACTGGCACGACGAGGGAAAAGGCCGTTTGAGTCGGGTCCCAAGCAAAAGCAGCCTTTTGCGGACGGTCCGCTCGAGAGACGCCGTCATCTCGATACAATCGGCAAATGAGCATCGAGTGTTGCTGCCCGGCCTCCGGCGCAACCTGCGACCGGGCGGCACTTTCAAACAGCAACCAGACAAAACATCAACGGTCCGATGAGTGTCAAAAAGCGGCGTTCATGAAAAAGTGTCAAAAACAAAGCCAACATGCTATTCATGAAATCAACTCTTCTCCTTCTTGTCTTTTCACGCAGTCAATTTTGACCATTTCCAGATCCTGCGAGCAATCGGAAAAGGAAGCTTCGGAAAGGTGAGACCTTTTTGACTTCAAGTTGCAGTTGAACTATCTTTGACATGCAAGTGTAATAAATAATACATGTTAGAATGTTGACGAGAAGTGAAGGAAGCAAAATGGCATCCCAAAATTTACGCCCGTGGAGTTGATCGGCTCAAGGTCCAAATTTGTTGACATTTGCTGTCAATTCGTGTTGAAATGAGTGCGAAGCAAATCGTACAATTCGGACAGCATTCCTTTCAATTTGTCTTTCCGCCGTCTTTTCTTCATAAATGACTCGTCTTCTTTTTCACGCACTTGCACTTTGCTGTATTCAGACAAATTTGTTGAAGTTATTTGATGGCGTGAGAGTTATTGATTTTTGCTGTGGAGAATTGTCCAATTAACGGACGCCGCCTTGTCGCGGCGTCCGACTGGCGACAATCGGTCGGCCGACCGCACGCGCGAGCGTCAACATTGTGTGGCGGCAGATAAGCGCTCTAATCAGGCTGCTCAATGGGGGCGGGGTCACGTGATTGGGGTCTGGCTGATTCATCGCACCCGCCGCTCCACACGAGACGCTCTGAGATCATCGGCGGCTTATTGACGTTTGCGCGTCTCCGCTTAAGCCGCGGTCTCCCTCGTCCGTCAAAAGTGTGTTGAATGGAGATTTAATCCAGCGAGACGCTTTGACTTTATTCAGACGCGAGTATCTGGAAAGCTTCACTTTTTCCACATTTGCTTTTGTCACAGCATTAATGCATTTTTGGGACTCCAAATTCTGCACTCCATAATGTCAAGCAAAAAAAGAGAGGAAAATGTCAAAAACGGCATTAAAAATAATAAACACCTTTTGCCACAAAGCTCAAACTGGAGATTATTTTAAGCCAATTTACTGAAAATGCGCAAAACGGACATGCGACTTCTGCCCGTTTCCATCAATCTGAAGATTGCGAGGGGACTCCGTCGCTGTAGGTGGCGCTATGTGCGATGACGTGGTGTGAGTTTGCTTTGCGTTTCTTTGCTGTTTTCCATCGAAAAGAGTTCATATTTGCTTCTTTAATGAATTCCCAAAAGATTTCTCTTTCGTCGCCCCCCAAACATACCTTTCTTTATCGTCCGCCATTGCTTTGGAACGACAAACGTACGTCATATCCGGTCAAAACGCGCCACGTGTATCCGGTCCTTCCAGCGTTTTTCCGCAAAACCGGTTTCCGTCGCCAAAATTCTCGTTTTCCTTTTTTCGATACGCTTCAAAATCCAACCCCCCCCCGAAGCGTAAAAACCGTTTGGTCAAAAATGTTGGGACCTTTTTGGATTTTCGAGCGTTTCCATTCAGTTTTATTTAACCCTGATAAAAATGGTTGGATGGAAACCCAGATATGTGGCACCATTTTTCCTCGGGAGCCTCCCACAACATTGTTGGAGTCAATTCAGTGGATTGGACAAAAGTTTGGCTCGAAATAAGAAAGCCAGCCGCTTATTTTGGGATGAAATGGAGCAAACGAAGCACTTTCAAGTTTTCCTGCAATCAAAGCTATAAATTGAAAATGAAAATACACGATGACATACTGATTGTGAAGCATCGCATCCAACATCGTTTTTTGCAGACACACTGCCAGCCAAATTCCACCGATTGTTGCAATTGGACTTCCTTTGGATTTGTTTGTGTTTGTGACTCACAACAAGAGTCGGACTTGATTGGATTGCAAAGCATTTAAAAGGAGAAATAATAAGAATTGAAAGCGTTGCGTCTCCTCAGGTTTGCATCGTGCAGAAGAAAGACACCAAGAAGATGTTTGCCATGAAGTACATGAACAAGTTGAAGTGCGTGGAGCGCAACGAAGTCAGGAACGTCCTGAAGGAGCTGCAGATCATGCGCAACCTGGAGCATCCCTTCCTGGTCAACATCTGGTAAAGACCCCCAAGTTGCTTTCTATGTATTGTCCCGATACGGCGTGCGTGGATCCAAATGCGGGGAGAAACGGCAGGGAGACGCAACTTTATTGCGACTTAGCAAGGAAGGGGAGGAGACGAGGACGGGCTGGAACGTGACTGGACCGGACTCGAGACGACTGGTCCCCAAACCTGGACGGGGTGAGGGGAGGCTGGCTTGACTGTGGCTGGCTTGGCAGAATGTGGGCGACTTAAACTGCGGCAAGGACGACTGGGTCAGCTGTGGCAGTGAGGACCAACAAGACTGAGACGAGGACAACAAGACTGAGACGAGGACCAACAAGACTGAGACGAGGGCAACAAGACTGAGACGAGGGCAACAAGACTGAGACGAGGACCAACAAGACTGAGACGAGGACCAACAAGACTGAGACGAGGACCAACAAGACTGAGACGAGGACCAACAAGACTGAGACGAGGGCAACAAGACTGAGACGAGGACCAACAAGACTGAGACGAGGACCAACAAGACTGAGACGAGGACCAACAAGACTGAGACGAGGACCAACAAGACTGAGACGAGGGCAACAAGACTGAGACGGGGACCAACAAGACTGAGACGAGGGCAACAAGACTGAGACGAGGGCAACAAGACTGAGACGAGGGCAACAAGACTGAGACGAGGACAACAAGACTGAGACGAGGACCAACAAGACGAGATTCACAGACTCCGACGCGACGACGCTCCCACACAGACGGGACAAAGTCAACAGGCTAAATCCACTACTACTAATGAGACACACCTGAGGAACCCGATCGGCTGAGGGCACCGATTGGTCTCGCACGCCGGGAAGGGAAGAAACGCACAGGTGGACGAGATCAGACATAACGAGACAAGCGGAGAGACCGGGGCCCCGCCCCTCCGCTCCAAAGACAGTTTCAATGTGCCCTCACAAGTTTGTTAGCGTTTCGGCCGTTGGGCCACACGATGGCGCCATTTCGGAGCTTGAAAGCCGTGACTTTTGAAAGCCGTGACATTTGAAAGCCGCGACTTTTGAAAGCCGCGACTTTTGAAAGCCGCGACTTTTGAAAGCCGTGACTTTTGAAAGCGATGACTTTTGGCTCCAGAGCGGCAAGATGTGAAAAGGCACCCGCCCTCGCACCACATGCAGGTTGCTCCTCCAGCGGTGCCGTCTTGGCCGCAGCTGGATGACGACGCATTGTCGCAGATTGATGACGTATGCGGCAATTCTCGCGCGAGAACCGTCAGTCTGTCAACAACAATTTGCCGTGTGGTCGCCGTTCTGCTTGGCGCCCTTCGCAAGGGACGGGAAGGCTTTTGGCACTGGAAAGCGCCTCCCCCCCCCCTCCCCGGGGGGGGGGGGGGGGGGGCGCTTTCCTCTGGAGATGTGCTTGGGTCAGCGGCTGGCTGGCTCGCTAACTGGCTAACTGGCTAACTGGCTGGCGCACGTTTGTCCTCAGCTAAGCCTTCAAGGTTAAAGACTCGAGAGAGATTACCTAAGGGGCGGGGCCAGATCGCTGCAGGAAAAGCGCCCCTTTTTTGAATGGACTGCAAATAGGAAAGAAAATCCCACCTTTTTCCTCTCCATTAGTCAACTTCTTATTGTCGGCCTCAGCATTATGTGAACCCGAGCGAAGCCTTTGGACTCAACCAGCAGCATCAGCTTTGCGTCGTCCTGGACTTGCCAGTGGACGCGTGCGCGCCGACTTCCAAAGGTTCAAGAATCATGACAAGGGCGGAACATTTGCACTCCCAAACCCAAACCCAAATAGAAAAGCGTGCGTATGAACTCCAAGTGGCGAAAACACGTCAGTCCCAAAACGGAAGCTCCTCCTTTGCGACGCGGGTCGCACCCGCATCGGTTGTCGATCGCAATGTCCTTGTCTGCGGCAGGTACTCCTTCCAAGACGAGGAGGACATGTTCATGGTGGTGGATTTGCTCCTGGGGGGCGACCTGCGCTTCCACCTGCAGCACAACGTGCACTTCTCCGACGGCGTCGTCAAGCTGTACGTCTGCCAGCTGGCCTCGGCCCTGGGATACCTGCGCTCCAAGCGCATCATACACAGGTGGGACACACAAAAGACAGCGTACACTTTGCGCCGAAGACCAAAAAAAACAAACAAAAAAAAAACCAACATGCTCGGTAACCAATAACAGCGCACGAGCCGTCGAGTCGTCGCTGACGCATACAATTTCCGAAGAAGAAAAAAAACAATAACCTTATATATAATATAATAATAATAATAATTCTTACAAATTGCTGGAAGTTAACTCATTGATTTTGACTGAAGCAACCCCCTTCACTCCCGGCTGTTTGACTGGATTTTGACAGATTTTGCTAGGCCCGCACAATATTGTTTTCTTTCATCAGGAAAAAAAAAAGTCTATTTGCATCTGTTTCTGTTTTGCAGCAATTAGCATTAGCATATAGCTAAGTTTCATCATTATTCACAAAGCTGGGCAAAAAGAGACTTTTTGCAACATGGCGCTGGCTGATCTCTTATAATCTGCTGCCACCTGCTGGCCGTTTTTGTAATAACTAGCATTGCTTGAAGCGTTCTCTTCAGTTCAGAGGCCGCATCAGCGCGGTGGAGACTGGTTAGCACGTCCGCCTCACAGGGCAGAGGACGTGAGATCGAGTCCGGGCTTCGGCCTCTCTGAGTGGAGTTTGCATGTTCTCCCCGTTTTTCCGGGCACTCCGCTTTCCTCCCACATTCCAAAGACTTTCATGGCAGGTTCATTGAACTCTCCAAATTGTCCACAGGTGTGATTGTGAGTGTGGATGATTGTTGGTGCGTGTGCGCCCTGCGATTGGCTGGCAAGCCGTTGAGGGCGTACCCCGCCTACTGGCCGGAAGCCAGCTGGGATAGGCTCCAGCCACCCTTGGCGGTCAAGAACACGGATGGATGAACTGAAGTGAAAATATCACTCAAAGGGTCGGCTTCATCTTGGATGCACGTTTAATCAATGAAGGCGTGAAACGTCTTCCTGGGACGGGTTTGAGCAAAACGCCGGAGCAGCTTGATGCAAAGCGCGGGCCGACATTTTCTCCCATCTCGTGTTTGATGTCGCGGTGAAAAGATTGCGCAAGCAAGACAATTTAGGGGGCGACACAAAGGTGGTAATCCGTCCGTGGTTGCTGGGCAGATTTTGCTCTAATTTCATCCGCCAGCTGCAGGTTAAGTGCTTTCTAAGCAGGGTCGGCCACATGGCGGCGGCCAAACGCAATTACCGGCAAATCCTCACCCAAGTCAGACGGACAGCTCTCAGGCAGGACCGTCGGCTACCCCCAACCGCTTCAAGTCATTTCTTCTGCCTGCCCAAAACTCGTCTTTCAATAAGAAGCCTTTCCAACCCTCGAACGAGCGAGTCGCTAGCTCGCTCGCTCGTTTGCTCGTTAGCTCGCTCGCTCGCTCCCTTGGCTTGCGATTAGTGGCAAGTGACTGACTCCCAATTAAATGGTACCTTCAGGGACCGAATGGAACAAGTGGAAACGTGCGGGAGGGAAAGACGTGCATGCGTGTTTGTGTGTGCGCGCCATGAGCAACGCTCGAACCCTCTTGTGCTTTGGTGTGTTTCGTCACATGATCATGGAGAGACTTTTGCAGCCGGCAGACTCGTCTGGCGCTCACGACTGACCGACCGGGGGCGCCCCCCCCCCACGGCCCCCCCCCCATTAATTAATAGAGCCATACTGACATCATGACATGCGTTAGACGCTCTTGTTTCCTAAACACAGTTGAAAGTTGGCGGCAGCTTCTGGAATGCTGAGCCCAAAAAAGTGCACGACGGGCCAAAGGATTTCGACCACACGGTCAGTTGGCAAAAAAGAGGCAAAAAGCGGCAGATGAGAAGAAAAAGGAAAAGGGTTCCGAACGGAGATCACAAGTGGAAGCTTGGGCAGGCGGGACGTTGTGCCGTTTTGGTTCCTCGTCAGACGTGTCAACCTTGACCTCATCCTTTCAGCGGCTGCTCATGAATAAGAAATGAGCATCTCACACGCGTGCACGCACACACACATGCACGTGCACGCGCACGCGCACAGCTTGATTGCAACTTTTCTGTTGACGTTCAAAGGACCTTTTTGTTGCAGCTTCATGAGCGATGACGCAATTTGCGATTTTGCATCGCACGCTTGCGGCCGTCACAATTTTCAGCCGTACTCGATCATTTGAACAAGATTGAAGAAAAAGCGTTTTGCCAGAATAAAAGAGAATATAATGAGAGATCAATAGAAAATGTAACAATGATTAAGACGAGGCAGTCGACGCCAATTAGGGAACTCGTTGAACGACATTAAACTGAATAGACGAGCGCGTTCTCGTATCGTTGATATTCTCGCTCTTTTTGTCATCACATTCTTGACTCGCTATTTGTTGTTTCTTTTCAATGCGTTCCCGAAACCCGGGTCAACATGCAGCTTCATTCTTGCCGTCAGCATTTAAATCACGAGATCAAAGAAGATCAAAGGTTCGGGAAAATCGGCTTCTGGATACAAAGGTGTGCCGTTTTTGGGAAGGAGTGCGGAAATATTGGCGTTGTTACAGAAGAAACGAGCGTCAACATCGGCCACCTGAATGACGACCTTGAGGGGACGGCTGCAGGTTCGAGGATCCGCCGTCCCGGATGTCAACGAATGCGCTGTTGAGTTTTCTGCTCGTGCGAGTCGCGCACCTCCGGCGGGTCCTCGGGCGCGCAGGCCGGCTCGGGTGTCAGCCGGGGGTCCGATGACCGGGTCCCGGTTTCAATTACCGCCCCGCTGCTGTAATGAGGCCATTCGATCCCGCTAATTGCTTGTCCAAGCAGTCAAGCGAGAGCAAAGATGCGGCAAACAAAGGCGGCACTTTTCCTCGCATCTTTCATTCCTTCTTATTTGACCCACGGACGGATTACGACGACTGCGTCAACGCACCCGTTGACGAGGACGTTCTTTACACTTGCTGCAGGTCAAGGCCGCTCGTCTTCGTCTTCGTCTTCGTCGTCGTCTTCGTCTTCGTCTTCCAATGTCTGCGTGTCAGACATCTTAAGTCCAGCCTTTTAGCTTCATCTTGACTTTTTGTATTTCTTTTTTAATCGTCCCAATCAGCTTTGTTTGTGTCCCTCCTTGTGCTCCTACTTGACAACGTCATCCTGGCCTCTTTCAACAGTGGGACAACTGCCCCCCCCCGCCTGCCCCCCCCCCCCCCCCCCCCACCCAGTGTGAGTCAGACGGTGTGTCTCTCCGTGTCACTTCCCTCCCGCCAGCCTCTGAGGCAAATGTCAGCTAATTAAGGCTTACATGAGCGACCTTTCTTTGCCACCTGTGTACGCGCACCGCGTGATGTGCCGGGGCATCCGTCAGCTCAGCACCGTCAGCACCGTCAGCCGCAGGGACGCACGTGCAAAAGCCGGCCCGGCGAGGCCCGGCGAGGCCCGGCGAGGCCCGGCCTGGCCTTTGATATGCTAAATAGCAGCAGCTTCCTGCGGGGCAGCCGACTGTAATGAGGGGAAAGGGGGCGGCTCCTTCCATTCGCACCCGCATCTCAATGTCGCCGGCCCTCATCATACAAACACGACTGAAGCGGATCCAGTGACTCATCGGACTCTCGTTTGCCTTTGATTGCCTTCAGTCGACCTCATTGAGCAGCAACGCGACCCACACTCATCCGCAATATGTAGAAAGAAAAAGAAGAAGAAAAAAACACGCCTCCCGCATTCGTTGTTGTGATGCTGCCATCGGCCGGCCGACTGTTCTTCGTTCCTCTTCCGACTTTTCCGATATTGAGTGCGAATCAATGCTGCGTCCAACAATTGATGTCCAGATGAGATTTGGGGGTTTATTGTAATAGGGAACGTTCCCAAATAACTTAAGCAGGAATCTCTTTGTGATTGTTACAATATAAAAGGATCTAAAAACAACACAACAAGCATTTTGTCACCATCTGATGACGCTGGCGACAACTGCTCGCATTCCGTTGCCGTTTTGCGCATTCCACATCTACAAACAATGTCACATTTGATCGATTTGAATCTTTGGACAGAAGCCACACGCAAAATGCAGATTTTAGACAACGATGAAGAAAAAAGCCCAAGGTACCGATCTAATCGCAGTGTTGTGTGTCTCCCTTCAGAGACATCAAGCCCGACAACATCCTTCTGGATCAACACGGTGAGATCCTTTTCCTTTTCCTGCCGAATCAGGTCAGAGATTCAGATTCGCCTTTTATTTGGAGACGGAACAAATACGCGACCCAAACAAGTCAGCCTATATTGTTTTTGTAACAATTCACAAATGGCGTGTCTGTGTCTGTCCAGTGCAGCAAAATCAATCCCTCAAGCATTAAAAGTCCTAAAATAGGAACGCAGCTTCAAAGTTCATGTTCCGGTTTTTGCAACGATGAGCTCAGCAAAAAGCAAAACCAAAGAAAAGATCCACGAGACGATGACTAAAATGTAGAGTCGACGCGATCCCAAATACATTTCTACAATACAATACGTTTCTCTCTCTTTTTTTTTGGGGGGGGGGGGGTGATGTGACACGATAATGACACACTTAAGTTATCTTCTCGTCAGACAAAGTGCTTAAGCCCATCCCGGGAGCGTCAGCAAATTCATTCAAATGTATCTATTTATAGCACGCATTGTTGATCTTATGAGTCGTAATGGACACGAGCTTTTGCAGGGAGAGAGGATATGAAAATGGAATAAATACCCACGGGGTCAAAGGTCGGACGGCTGCCGTGCCAATCCTGCGACGCGACACGACATCATCGGATATGTTGCGGCTTCCGGCAATGGTGCTGCAAAAGTAGCCGAGAAAAGAAGAGCGAGGCGTCATTAAATGGCAACAATCGGAATGACTTGACGCAATCGGAATGACTTGACGCAATCGGAATGACTTGACGCGATCGGAATGACTTGACGCGATCGGAATGACTTGACGCGATCGGAATGACTTGACGCGATCGGAATGACTTGACGCGATCGGAATGACTTGACGCGATCGGAATGACTTGACGCGATCGGAATGACTTGACGCGATCGGAATGACTTGACGCGATCGGAATGACTTGACGCGATCGGAATGACTTGACGCGATCGGAATGACTTGACGCGATCGGAATGACTTGACGCGATCGGAATGACTTGACGCGATCGGAATGACTTGACGCGATCGGAATGACTTGACGCGGGGCCGCCTCATCAACACTTTTGGCCGTCAGCAGACGAAAGGGAGCGCGCCGGACATCGCGCCGGTGCTTATGAAATCATAAATCAATTGCAAACACTGAGAAAGCGTGTCAATAAAATATGGAAGCAAATGTTGGCAAGTTTTGTTCTCGTTTTGTTGATGATCATGAACATTTGCAGGTGCGAGCCTGCCTTTCTCATGCCATCATTTTCTTATGGAGAATCATGAGAAGATGCGCGCACGTCCGGTCTGAACGTCCGCTCCTGCTTCAACAGGTCACGTCCATCTGACGGACTTCAACATCGCAGCCATCGTGAAAGATGACCTGAAGGCGACATCCATCGCAGGGACCAAACCGTACATGGGTAGGGAAGCACAATTCGAACCTCAAGGCGACATCCATCGCAGGGACCAAACCGTACATGGGTAGGGAAACGCAATTCGAACCTCAAGGCGACATCCATCGCAGGGACCAAACCGTACATGGGTAGGGAAGCACAATTCGAACCTCAACGCAGCCCCGGCTGACGCTCCACACCCACTCACCATTGAAGCCTCGTTTCCACCGACGGTATCTACCCTACTCTGCTCTGCTCTGCTCGGCCCTGCGCCAAAAAGCAGTGCGTTTCCACTGCCACGGTCACCGCTCGGGAGCCCCTCCTCACCTCCTCAGCGATGTCACGCTAAAGCGACCGCAGCGAGCGAGCACTGCGCTCACAGGCAACAACAATGGAGAGCGCACATGTGCTTTTTTGGTACCCGGTGCTTGCTTTGAGCCAGAAGACATCGAATGAATATTGCAGCAACCAGAAGACTGCAATCACTCATGTTAAGAAGGTTTGCATTTCCTGTTTGGAAGCCATTGTTGTCCTCTCTTCATGGTTAATGGCAGCTGTTTTCCTGGGGGGGGGGGGGGGGGGGGGGGCTTTGCGCAGCTGCACATTGATGACGACACGTCTGCAAGCAATCATTGGCCTCCAAAATAATGACGTCACGTTTTGGAACTGGGCTCTTTTTTTTTAGAACCACAAAGCAGCAGGTACCAGAAAAAGTGAGTAGAGTAGAGCCAGGTCGATTTGTTGGTGGAGACGGGGCTTTTGCAGAGTATCATAGAGTAGATACCGGCAGTGGAAACGAGGCTATAGAGTGGCCTTCTCACAAACACCGTCGTTGTGTCCCAATTTGAAAGACATTTCATCTCATCAAAACACACATAAACATAATAAACGCCGTTTTAAAAGCAGGGCTGTGCAAAATTCAGAATTGAATTGAGAATGAGCCCTAAATTGCAACGCCCCCCCCCCCCCCCAAAAGGACTCCAACATAGCAGTCAAAGGATGCAAGTGCAGTCGCTTGTTCTGCAAATCTTTAAGTGTCGCTGAATGCCAACACATTTTTTCTCGATCCTCGGTACTCGATTTAATGGTGTTTTTTTTTTTGTTTTTTTTGACCCGATTGCAGCTCCGGAGCTGTTTGAGAGCTTCGAAGGCTCCCATCCCGGTTACTCCTTCGCGGTGGATTGGTGGTCGTTGGGCATCACAGCTTACGAGCTGCTCAGAGGGCAGGTAACTAACTAACTAACTAACTAACTAACTAACGGTCGTTATCTCAGCCTCGTCGCTTGTTATCACGGCCGACAATCGAACACGGACGGACGCCCGTGTCAGCGAGACGGTCGCCATAAAACAGAAGAGGTCATTGAACTTGACCTTACTGAGAAACGCGCTTGGCGATTGGCGCCACGTGGTCCGACGGATGGCGGCGGCAGCATATGGAAATATATTGAAGATGATTTTGAGAGCCACGTCATTGAAACTGATGTCCTCAAATGGGCTTGCGAGTTTTCCTTCTGTTGCCCTCAATTGAAAATGTCACGGAAGCAAACGTGCTGCACAATCTCAACATCTTCCATGTGGATAAGAAGAAATGGACATTCATGGCAAAATGTCACAACGACATGACAAACTCAAATCCTTTTAATATTCATTTTTCTCCGTGCCATCGCTTACTATCGGGGTGTTCGATACCACTTGTGTTCAGACCGATACCGTTGCATGTACAGGGAGTCTCAAGATATGGCGAGCTTCGTTCCTACGACGGCGACGTCAGCCCAATTTCGACGGAAGTCGGATTTCCCTGTTAAAGTAAAATACTTTGTACAGCAATTTCAAAAAAACATATTTGCGCGACCCAGAAGAGCCGGAACCAATATTTCGTGTTTCGGCGCCACATTCATTGCAGACGCAGTTTTAAAGAAAGACCTACGCTCCTAATATAGCATTTTGCCATAAAATTGTACAAAATGAAGAGCAATTTTCTATTCTTCGAATTGGAATTTCTATTTCCTGCTCGAGTACCGATACCTTGAAATAAGGCCGGGTATCGGCCCGATACCGATACGTGGCGTTGGTGCTCGCCAACGTGACGTCAAACCTTGTGAAAAATGTACTGCTTCCAAAAGCGCGTCAGTCGTCCAAGATTGTGGACGGAAGAGCGAGCGGAAATTGCAGCCAGCAAACGTCCGCTCCTCCAAATGCGTTTCGAGTCCGACATCCGGCAAAACGAGAAAAAAGGAAAAGCCGAGAAAGGTTCTCGTTGTCGGTGATTTGGAAAGAGTGTCTTTTCCTTTCTGTGCTCTCATTTGTCCCGATGGATTGTCGTCCTTTCAGAGGCCGTACGTGATGAGGTCCAGCACGCCGGCCAACGAGATCCTGCACGCCTTCCGCAAGGTCCACCTCAGCTTCCCGCCAGCCTGGTCCTCACACATCAAGTCGCTTCTCAGAAAGGTACGAGCGCTCCGCAAGCGGCACCTTTGCGCTCGCCATTGGCCAATCGGAGCGTCCAACGGCGGAGGGAGGACGGCGTGCTGCGCCGCTGCGGGGGTGGCCACAGCTGACTTCCATCAAAGCGGCTCTTGTGGAAACGCAGCGTTTGTCCTGTCCAGTCTTTTTTTTTTTTTTTTTGTCCTGTCCAGTCTTAATGTGGCGGAAATGCTGCTGCGCCGTCAAGTGGCCACTAGGTGGCCAACAACATCGTTCGTGTGTAGGATGATTTGAAAAGAGAATCAAGCCTTCAACAAATTCATTTCTACATTGATTGAGTATTGACACATTTATCAATGAGAGTTTCGGCTCCTTTGTGGCGGCTGATACGTTCCAGAGGTCAAGTTCAATAATAAGGTTACAAATGTTGTTTGTCAATTCAAAAGGTTTCCAAATGGTTTGAATGGACAATTGCTCATTTAATTCACGTTTAAAGGAAAAGGGTTGTCGCCAAACGTGCGTCCGGTTTCCGATGACGGACGTTGAACTGCAGCTATCAATAATTCCGGGCGCTTCGATTTGCAGCGGCACCGCAGTGAAGGTAGCGACGGACTTTTGTCATGGACCCGAATGCAAATCAGCCGTAAGAAGCGTTTTAACTCTTGGATGTCCTTGTTATTTATTCTGATTTATTCCTTCCTTCATTTTGTGCTTGTGTGTCGACTGTGGGAGGAATTTTTTAAGGTTCTTAAGGATAAGACGAAGCACTTGACCGGATCTGCCTACTGGTTTTCTTGTATTTCTTTATTGACCGATTGATGGATTTGCAATGACAATGGAGGCGTTCTGATTCTGATCAAGTGGATCCATAATAAGTCAAGCGTGAAGAAGCGAGTGGCACGTAAAAGTGTCACATTAGAACAGCTGTACTTGGATGTGGTCTGACGAGACCCAAGATTGATCTTTTGCCAGCAAATGGTCACTTGACATTTTGGAGATGCACTCGGCGCCCTAACGTAACCTCAGGCGGGTTCGTGCGTGGATTCCTCTCCTGCGTCTCGTTTGGGTGAAGCGGATCCTCGTCAGCTCTCGCGCTTGAACGTGCGCGTGCACGTGCGCGTGCGCGCCTGCGCTTGGTCTTGGCAGTCGTCCACTGCCGTCGAACTGTTGCATTTCTCCACTTCATGCACCTCATTGGCATTCCGAACGGGTATACGAGTGTGTGTGTGTGTGTGTGTGTGTGTGTGTGTGTGTGTGTGTGTGTGTGTGTGTGTGTGTGTGTGTGTGTGTGTGTGTGTGTGTGTGTGTTTGTGTGTGTGTGTGAAGAGCCGGAATTGCCCGCCCAGTACATTTGATGATTGTTCTTCACACTCGATGACTTTGCTCAGTCAGCGTTTGCAAACCATATGGAAGCCGTCTTTGGCCGTCACTTGTTATCGACCTGAAAATGGCCGCCGCCGCCGCCGCCGCCGCCGCCGCCCGCCATCAGCCCTCTCTTGGCCCGCTATCGTGCATTCCTCATTCTCGTTCCTCCATGTTTTTGTGGTGTGCAGCTGCTGTGCATCGACGCCCACAAGCGCGTTTCCTGCCTGGCGGAGCTGCAGGATCTGGACTGCATGTCGGACGTGATCTGGGACGCCGTTCTCAGCAAGGCCGTTCTTCCGGGCTTCGTTCCCAACGTGAGCATCTCCTTGAACGCAAAATGCTCAAAGTGGGCGTAACGTTACGTTTTGTTGCACGTGACGTTCCGTAGGCCGCATCAATCCGCAAACGGGAATGCCGGACGCCAATGTTTTCTTTTGGGCGGCGGGCAGAGATTTGACGGAGACTCTCGCAAAGTGAAGACACGACGTTGTGACGATTGCTTGACCCCGCGTTGACCCCGAAACACAATACAAAGCAATTAGCAAGAGAAAACTCCCGCTTGAAAGTCGGCCATGCAATCAGATCCGTAATGATGTGCCACATGTTGTTGTTGTTGTTCCACTCCAATCCTGTAGGCGGCAGCCTTTTGCCGAGTGGCACACCTAGCGAGCCTTACCTGGCCCCAATGCAAGTGGATTTGCATAGCGCAAATGTGTGAGGGAAATTGTTCTTATTCTGATCACGAACATTGAAGTTACGGTTAAACAATTTCATCAGAAAAAAAAATGAATTTGCACTTGTTGGACATGATCAAGTTCTTTGCGTTCCTGTTCTGATATGTTTTAGACTTTATCCTCCATCATTTGCAAAAAACAAAACAAAAGGAGTTTTGGCGCGCTCATGCCAAAGGCTATTGCAATGGCGCCATCTTGTGGTATATTTGTGCTCTGTTGAAATGAGTTGCGTTGGAGTCGTTTGTCGTCTTTTTAAGGAGTTGCTTGTATACTTTTGACTTTTGGCGGCATGCAGGGATGGATCTCGAGTCCCTGTGAATTGTGTCTCCGCAAGCCCACTTGATCATGTTTGCATGATGGAATAGGATGAAAAAAAACTTGTGAGGCCAACTCAAGCATAAGATTTCATTTCCCACGTCATCGCGATGTCATGTCGGTCTTTTCTCATGACGGGACTTTTTTTGTTTGTTGCAGAAAGGGCGCCTCAACTGCGATCCTACGTTTGAGCTGGAGGAGATGATCCTGGAGTCCAAACCTCTTCACAAAAAGAAGAAAAGGCTGGCCAGGAAGAGCAGGGATCAGGGTTCCGACGGCTCGCCTCAGGTAAGATTCAAGTTTGCTTCTGCCGTCTTGCGATCGCTAATAGCAACGACGACGCCCTCCCTCGCCGTCACAACAACCGGATCGCCGCTTGCTCGACTTTGCGAGGCAAATCACGCCATCCTCGGGCGGCTTTTCAATGTCGGTGGCGGTCTTTCGCGCACATAAAGCAGTTGGACCGGTGTGGGTGTTTCTGTGAAACGGAAGCGAAAGGTTGCTTTGACGGTCCAGTCGAGCGCGACGCAGGCTGCGTTCCACGCGCTCGTGCAAGTGAAGTCGCCCGAAGCGCAAAACGGAGCTTATCGCCATTGATCTGAAGTTTGGTTGGCGCTCCCGTTGGCACGTCGCACCCGCTCAAGGACATTGGCGGGCAGGCTCTTTTCCAGCGGAGCGCTCCCCAATGTTCGGCCCGGCACGTTCAACAAACGTCTTTATGCTCATAAATCGGCTGCTATTGTTCTTTGCTGTTGGCGCAGCGGCCGTCGTCGTCGTCGTCGTCGTCGTCGTCGTCTTCGTCTTCGTCGTCGTCGTCGTCGTCGTCGTCGTCGTCGTCGTCGTCGTCGTCGTCGTCGTCGTCGTCGTCGTCGTCGTCGTCACGCGGATTGAGGAGCAATAGAAAAAGACAAAACAAAAGAAAGCAGAGGCAGGAATCGCAGTGCTGCCAAGCAGACAATCGGAAAACCCGTTCAATATTTACACATGCAAAACTTTATGTGTGATTATGACCTGTGATTGTGACGTGATCAAAAAGGAAGCAACATGAAGCGAACGGTTGTGTTGAGTGCAAATGAATCCCCGATTAAAAAGAAAAAGAAAAAGTAACTTAAAAGTAACTTAAACTTGAACAACTCATTACTCTACACAGTCAGTAATATTGTAAAGGAACGTACTACTTTCAAATGCAAGTAACTAGTAATATGAAATATGTTACATTTTGGAAGGAGTTGCCCAACACTGGTTGAGTGTTTCCTGAACGTCTCACAAGCCGCGAAGCAGTTAAAATGACAACACTTTGTAGTCACCAGGAAAGCGAACAGTTAGCCGAGCTTATTCTATTGTTTCTTATTTGTATTTTCCAGCAGTATTGCTAACAGTTAGCCTAGCTTCTCCTGTTTCTTATTATTTGTATTTTATAGCGGTATAGCTAACAGTTAGCGCAGCCTCTTCTATTTCTTCTTTTTTGTATTTTCCAGCAGTATCGCTAACAGTTAGCCTAGCAAGCGTTTTTCTATTTCTTGGGGAAGGAGACTTGGGAATGTCGGTGGAGATTTCATAACTCTGGAATGCACCAACCTGGTTTTAAGAGCATTGAAAACACACGTGAGCACATTTGAAAAATTCATCCAAATGTTGGCGCAGATTGTGAAGATGTTTTTGTGCCAGAGGGGAGAAGGTGAAGCGGAATGAGCGAGCACGAGGTCCTAAAAGCAGCGGTCGTGGCACTGGAATGAGACTGAAATGAGCCCCACTTCATCTGGTGGGACTCAAAAGCACATCAGCACGCCGTTGAAGGCGCCCGCTCTTGGCTCGTGTGGCGCGTGTGCAATTCCCTGTCCGGAAATGGAGATCATCATCCAATGTGCCATCGCGTCAACGCACTTGGCACACTTTTCGTCTTCCTCCTGGCTCCGCCCACCTGCCCCTCGCCTGCCCTCGACTCCTGTGCCGGCTTGTGACTGACGGCAGCCAGCAGGGAGTCGGCCACTTTCCCCCCCGATCAAGGCGCCCCGCAGCTCGGCCTTCCGATCGGGTTGGAGCGCGCTCGACCGGCAAACGGGGAGACGCGCGCCTCGCAATCAAGTCACGAATCCGTCGTCACGAATCCGTCATCAACTCGAGCTCGGGTAGAACATGTTTGAAAAGTCCTCTTTCTATGTTGCGAGGGATTGATAACATTCTGACCATGAACATCTTTAACAGCAAAGTCAAGCGCGAGAGCGCCGAGAACTGAAAACACGAAGATCTCACGATGATTGTTATTGTGACGAACGTGAGCTCATGCAGCGTCGCTCGCTCTCCACCTGGCTGGCATGTCACCTGTCAAGTGTCTGCTTGAGATGCGGCGCCGCATGTGATGCAGCGGGCGGCGCCGCATGTGATGCAGCGGGCGGCGCCGCATGCGATCTCTCCTTGACGCGGTCATGAAGCATCTGCGCGCGCGTCCTGGAGTTTAAGGACGGGCCAAATGTTTTCTCCTGAGGAGGTGGGCCAGATTTGATCCCGAAGGAGGCGGCGGTCGCGCACAAGCGCCCTCCAAAAATCGCTTGCCATCATTTCATCCAAGCGGGAGAAAGGGTCCGAGTTCTGGTCAGCGCTCGCCATGCTTTTGTAGACCGGATCATGTTCAGGGCGGGAAATCTCATTCATGTTTGTTTGTTTGTTTGCCTCCAGAACGGCCACTTGCAGCAACGTTTGGATAACGTCCAAAGAGACTTTATCATCTTCAACAGAGAAAAGTAAGACCCCCGCACCGCCCCCCCCCCCCCCCATACATGGAGTTAGTAAAGTAGTAAGTAATAGTAAAAGAATAAGTTCTTAAGACACCTGGGAAGCCTTTTAACTCATTGACTGGCAGCCATTCTGACTGAAGCAACCCCCTTCGCTCCCGGCTGTTTGACTGCATTTTGACTGATTTTGAAGGCCCACACAATATTGTGTTCTATTGCCATCAAAACATGGAACCTAACAAAAGAAGTCTCTTCTTTCATCAGGACAAAAAAAGTACATTTGTATCTGTTTCCGTTTTGCAGCAATTAGCATTAGCTAATACAGCTAAGTTTCATCATTATTCACAAATCTGTTTAAAACTGGGGGGGAAAGAGCTTTTTTTTCATCTCTTATACTCTGCTGCCACCTGCTGGCCGTTTTTTGTGTGAGAACTACCATTGCTATAAGCGACCTCTTCAGGTCACAGCCTTCTGTATACTCTAGCAAAGGGGTGCTCAAGTTGGGTCCTGGAGAGCCCCTATCCAGCCTGCTTTCATGTTGCTCTCCGCTAACACACCTGATTCATGATCAGGATCGTTAGCAGGCTTCTGCAAACGCTTGCTGATGAGCTGATCATTAGATTCAGCTGTGCTGCAGGAGGGAGACATGGAAAACAGGCTGGATAGGGGCTCTTGAGGGCCGAACTTGAGCACCCCTGCTCCAGCATTACCCCCCCCCCCCAAAAAAAAACCCCACAACATAAATACTCAACATTTGAAATCGAATGTTTTTAAAACGTTTTTGGGAGCAAATGAGTTCAGAAAAAAGAGAAAATGATTGCTGTAACAAATGTGACCCCCCAAAAAAGGCATCTTCCTTATATATGAAATGTTGTTGTTGTCATGACGAGCCCCGTGTGTGTTGATTGTCTGAAAGTTTGACTTGATGTTTGTCGAACAGGTCAAAGAAAGCCGCAGTTGGTTCGGACTCAACGGAAGTGTCCAAATGTAACGAGAAGGCAAAGGAGGACGGTCAGAACAACAATGTGGAACCCGCCTCCTTTTCATCAGGATAAGGCAGCGGGACTGGACTTCTGTCCTAATCCCCCACCTTCATTTGTAGATGATCCCCGAGTGTCTGGCGGGCCACCATGTTGCCTCGTCCAACATCGCCAAGACTTGAGTTCAGGCTGAGAGAAGCGACTCTTTACAGCGGATTTGTTTCGTTTTTTGCTGACCCGGAAGAAGAACTGTGACATCACGACAGACGATGGCACGCGTGCTGCTGGACGCGTTATCTTGTTGGAGTTCCATTCAACACAACCTGGCTCAGGAATGGTCCAAAAGATTTGGAAAGCACCTTGAATTCCCTTTCCAAGATGATCTGGCCAAGGCAGAGGGTTCAAAGGAAGGCGGCCATGCCCCTTTTTGCCCAAAATGTCACATTTTGCTGGTCCGTAGCTCCCATTGACCTCAAATTTGAAATGTAGCCTTGTGTCATCACTATCCACAAGTACACCAAGTGTCAGGTTCAGCCACCCTACAACATTTAATAGACAAGGAAGGAAGACGAGACACTTGGATTATTTTTGCTGGCGAGGAGAACGGGCAGAGATGGACAGAAAAGCCGTCACAAGCGCGACGATCGCACGCCGCTGCACAAATCAATGCCAAGCCGTTTTCTTTGTTTACAGCGTACAAAAAACTAACATTTTCAGCTTGAGCTTTGCTTTTGCACAAATTTGTTGCTGGAAGAAGAAGATGAGAGTAAAACTCAGTCTGAGTCTCAGTCCGTCCAAACGGTTTCTTACTCTCACATTTGTTTGTGACGTGTGCAAAAAGTTAACAATGTGCTGTTATATACTGTTTGCATTTCTTTGATTTCTATTTCGTTTTTCCTAAGAAAATGCAGCATAGCCTCTTTTTTTATGGAGCTACTGCTTATGACGTGATCAATAAACGCTGGCTTTCATTCATGTGATTTCGAGCTATGCTTATTAATTCTGACATTTGGATTTGTTTTGAAATGCATTTTTTTCCAGCCCAAAAACTAAGATGGCTCCATTGTCTGGACCTTTTTTTGTCTTGCTGTTGGTCTTTGTTCTTATTGTCATTTTCCACATTGTGTCCTTTGTGTAACGTTACAACACTGTGGGATAGAAAAAAAAAGAAAAATGTTTGGCAAAACAAAAAATCTCATCTCTGCTTTAAAACACGTTTGTCAGAGGCAGACGTGTTCGTCTCAAGATGGAGCTTTTCTTGTCCCTTATTTGTCACCGTGTTTCTTCCACTCGATCGAATAAGGCGTGCCTTCAATAATAATAATAATAACTCAAATGTCTTTCTCAACTCGTATGTCTCCATCTTTTATTGCAGATTCACTCCTTATTTCTTGGCCTTACCTGGTTGGGACCATCACAAATTGCACATGATTGCAGAATTTGTCTTGAATCTTCTTCGTGTGTGCAAAGTGGAAGTAAAAAGATACATTATTTGCAGGAATAACTAATACGCTTGCGAATAGCTGTGGTAAGTCTTGTTGCCTCGGCAACGGCACGGCTGCCGTCGCGCTGATGCAAACAAGAATGATATTTATTGTTAAGCAAAGTCATGCTTGTGACGTCGCTTTTTAAAACAACAACAATTTGAAGAAAGACTTCATGAGTATTGATGTGCCTCCCCTAGTGGTCAAATGTAGTATTTCTTCGGGATGGGCTCCAAATCAATCCATACATTTTCTACAGCCTCACTAAGTTGACTTGAAAGAAAATAGTTGGCAGTCGGCTTCTTTCCTTTCTTTTCCTCTTTTGCGGTGGTCCGAGTTTGGAGGTGACTGACGAGTTTGGAGGTGACCGACGAGTTTGGAGGTGACTGACGAGTTTGGAGGTGACCGACGCTGGAGTGGAGGATTCGCACGTACGTCGACAAGCCGGCGTCATTCAGGGCGGCTCTTTCGTGTTGCTCCAAAAGTGTTGAATGTTGCGCTCAGTCACTCTTGCTTGCTTCTCTCTCTTCGTTACACAGCACGAAACAGACAAAGAGGGCCAATGACGTGCTTGCTCGGACCTTGACGTGCTTGCTCGGACCTTGACGTGCTTGCTCGGACCTTGACGTGCTTGCTCGGACCTTGACGTGCTTGCTCGGACCTTGACGTGCTTGCTCGGACCTTGACGTGCTTGCTCGGACCTTGACGTGCTTGCTCGGCCAATGACGTGCTTGCTCGGACCTTGACGTGCTTGCTCGGACCTTGACGTTTGCTAGTCGTGGAAAAGGGAAACACCAAAGCAACTCTTTCAGTCATTTTCATTGCATTTTTTATTCCAGAATCAAGTCAGACCACCACAACACATCTTGATTTCTCCTCTCTGACATTTTGGGGGATGATGCGATGGTATCAAAGAAGAAACGACATCAAAACAAAAGCATATAAATATAAAAGAACACAACTTTAGGGCCACGCTGAAAGGGAAGAAGAGCTAACGAAAAAGGTGATTTGTGAGGTGATGATTGTGAAAAGCAGCACTCTGAAATGCAAATAACATTACAAACGTGGGACTTTCTAGATTCAAAGAGACTCACATTATTTACTCAACATTATGCGCTCTTTTCTTGCAACACAACGACCTTATTATTGTAACGTTACAACTTGTTTCCCCTTTAAGACTTTTTTTTTGCCAGTGTTATATTATACATTTTTCACACAAAAGTTAGGCGATAGCTTTGTTGTCGTAATACGCATTCAGGGTTGTTGTTTTTTCCCCCCTCATAAAAGTACATTCTGGCCTTTTTCCGATAAAGATACAACTCGCTTAATAAAAAACAAAAAGTCATCAAATGACAACTTTAATGTCCTTGACATTGTGATTGTTTCTCAATTTCTTTTTTTCTCTTTTTCAGAGTGGCCCTAATGTACTCTGCTGTCGATTCCTGCCCTCCGGAGTCCGTCAAATCAAAGCACGATCTCCTTTCCTTCCTCCACATTTTGACTTTCAAGGTCGGCGCCGCGACGAGGCTGACGTTGAAGTGGTTGAATGAGATCTGTCGGGATATTTGGAAGGAAAGTAGCGCCGGAGGGTTGACGCTAGGGCTGCGCAATATATTGGACACATTTTTTTTTTTCGATATGGCGATATTGGCCCTTGCAATATGCATATGGCAAAGATATGAAATACGTTTCTTATGGAATTGGATGCTTTCATTTCGTCAGATGCAAAATTATGGAAGGTCATTACAATGAACGACATGCTCGGTTTGCCGTATGAAAAGAATGTCATTGTTTTCATTAGTTCAGGTTAAATATTGCAATCATATCGATATACGGCAAGTTTTTCCAATACGGTGTTTTTCTTAACGCATGATTGCACATCTTACAATTTGTTTCCGTACGCATCTCTAAGCATAACAAGCGGCAAGAAATCTTTTTTTCTTCTCTTTTACAATAAGCAAGTGGTTTCTTTTGCAAATCCTTATGGTTTAGTCCCTCACATAGATGGGGTCGCCATGGAGACCAGTTGAAGAGAATCATGGATCGCATCGCCGGCACAATCTTACGCGGCTCGTGCGCTTCCATGTCTTTTGCTTCACAATCAGATTCCCCAATTACCATTATTGTTATTATCATTTAGCCCCAAACAAGCTGCACAACATCATTCGCGCAGCGACACGACATGTCGTGTTTGCACAATGACTTGGAAAGACAATCAGGAAAAGACAATCGGGAATGAACCCATCTGCCATTTAAGACCAGCTCGTTTTAATTGACTTACTTTTTATACCGATTGACTTAACCAACTGCCAAGAGCACCAGCACATCATTTGGAGCATATTTAGCAGTTGAGAAGAAAGGCTGAGCCTGGCTGTGCTTTGGTTGTTTGATGCTTTTCAAATTAAATCAAAAAGAGCCATTAAATGTTTGCTTGCTGACCAAAATCCCAATTTTGTTTCCATTTGAGGAAGCAAAGTCTCGCGTAATGACAGGTAAGGCATGTATCGTCTGCATTTGTACTTGTTTTTAATTAGTCATGGTTGTCGGAGTTCACACGCACGCACGCACGCACGGACCCCACGCACGCACGCACACACACACACACACACACACACTCTGGCTCCGGAGGCTGCACAGAGTTGGGCGGGCGGGAAGCGGACTTTTAACTGAGGGAGGTGATATTGGAACGACCACCAGGGGGCACCATAACACGCCGACTGGCAGGCCTGGTGGGGACGTCATCAGGAATGGTCGGACCTGCAAGCGCAGAGAAAAAAAACTTCAGACTCATCTCCTCATTGAGTTGGATTTCATCTCCTACTACGACGTGAAAGGCCTCATCTTTTTTCTTTTTCTGCTGATTTGTTATGATATGCAGGACAAGGATAATACATCCATAAAGCGACAATTTGGAGTGATTTAAATGTGGTGAAAAAATGGACAAACGAGTTCCTGGTTTGCTGGCATCCTTGACTGCCCTTTTTTATGCAAGAAAGATCTTTGAACTGGGAAAAATAAAAATCACAGTTATTTTGCGGATTGCTTCAAACCAATTGTTGTTGGCATCCGCCAGCGGATCTTTCATAAATGCAGTGAAAAATCAAATCTATTAACACTCCGCATGTATTTTGTCCATATTGAAAGTGTCGTTTTTGTCCTACGAGTCAAATTGCGGCCCCCTCTGTTATGCTGAGCGCCAAATGCAGTCAAGCAAAGCAGCCGGCAGGGACGGAGGCCAAAAAGGGCTTTTTCATTCCGCGAAAAGTAGGACAGACAAACACAAACAATAAGGTCCAAAAGTGCGAAACAATGTGGCGTGGCCAGGAGACAGCAGGATGTGGTGACACAACAAGGGTCCCAGGACCAGGTGGCTAAGGGGAGTGATTGGCACGAGGATGGCAACGCGAGAAGGGCAGCAAAACGAAACAAATCAGGAGCCGCTTTCATAAACTTGAGAAGGAAATGAAGACAAAGAAAAGTCAATGCAAAGCATGACAGAAGCAAGCAAGAAAAGTAAGCGAAAGCCAAAGTAGGACAACATCCGGCATTCAAGTTGACCTTCCCCGTGTCAAGTGCCGGCAGGCCAGAACATTAGGTACCCCTGCGCAAATAAAAATCAACCCACGAAGGATTTTTGTCAACTTTGGATTGGTGGAATTATGGATTCCAACACAGCGTTGCCTTGAGATCCAACTTTAAGATCAATCCATCCATTTTGGTGAGCGCTTGTTCTTACAAGGGTCGCGGGGCTGCTGGAGCCTATCCCAGCCGGCTTGGGGCACAACCTGAACTGCTTGTCAGCCAATCGCACACAACTTTCACATATGAGCCATTTTGTACTTGCCAAAACTTTTACCTGCGAGACTGAATCCAGACTGGTGCAGGTTCCTGACGGGCTGCTTGGTGGGTGACGTGCGCGCCGAGGCGGACGGGGTGCCGCCGCGCGAGGTGGAGAATTCCGACACGGGGCCGTCATACATTCCCCTGGGCACCGCCCTCAGGACGGCCAGCTGCAAAAGTAGAGGCTAATAGTTCAGAAATGACTGTCCTAATGGTGTTGCCACTTGGTTTGGGGGAGTACTGAAGATTTTGAGTATCGGTCTGAAAAAAAGTGGTATCGAACATCTCTCGTTTCTAATTTCCGGTCACCTCGATCCAGGTTTTGTGCATCCTCATGCATCCACAAAGACATAAAAATCGGAAAATCAGTCAAGAAGACTGCACTGGGAACAGTTGTTTCCGTTTCGGCCGTCTCGTACCTGCTTCCGGGCCTTGACGCGCTTGTAGGCGTAGTCGGGGAAGGGCGAGCAGGGGATGAAGCGGCCCACGCCCGAGGTCACGTGCAGGTTTTGTTCCTCGACCACCATCTTGCCCTGACAGATGACCACCTGGGGGGCGCCGCGCAGCTCCATGCCCTCGAAGATGTTGTACTCGGTCGCCTGCAAAAGCAAATACCGAATTCCACTTCAGTGGAAGGTTCGACTTGATCATTTTGTCCCTTTCAAGACTTGACTTTCAGCCGGGGGCGTTTTCACGAGGAATATAGTCAACTCCCTCTGAGCAGTTTTGTGCTGTTGCCCAAATTGAGGCCGGAACGACTCCCAGCGGCTGCACGCCAAATGTGATGTCATGACAAACGTGTGTGCGTGTGCTCGTAATATGACGCCGCCATGATAAACATGTCCGCTCCTGCTTGGCAGGACATCAAAATGGGTTCGATGTTTTGTTGCTGGGATGCGCTCGGAATCCACTTTTTGTTGTTTTTGAGGACGGTCAAGCAACATGTGACATGATTACATAAGAGGCTGCAGAGGTGTCGTCATCCGCATGCGGAGATTTACGCCCGAGTCTGAGCTCCTTGGACTTCCTGTGGACTGAATAGAACTCTCGCCGGTTGCTCGGCCGCTATCGCGTTGTTACCCTTCGCCTTTCATGCATCGACTTCATGCGATGACACGTGAGCAGCGGAGATGTAAAAATACGCACCGAGTTGTGTTTCTTTGCCGTGACGGTTCGAATGGCGTCGGTGTCCCAGATGAGCAGGTCGGCATCGGAGCCCGCGGCGATCCGGCCCTTGCGTGGGTACAGGTTGAGGATCTTAGCCGCGTTGGTGCTGGTGACCGCCACAAACACGTTCTCGTCCATCTTGCCTGTCGTCTGTCCGGGCAGAGGAAACAAATCCTCGTCATGGCCAACGTTTGTCCAGCCGTCCGTCAGAAAGCTGAACTTTGCCCTTCAGCCGCTGTCAGACCTCGTCAAAGGAAAGGAAAAAAGAAGAATCACGTGAGCCTGACCACAGCTTTGTCCCAGATGAGGCTCATCCTCTCCTCCACGCCGTTGACGCCTTCCGGGATCTGCGTGAAGTCGTCCTTGCCGATGGCCTTCTGAGACACGCTGAACGTGCAGTGTGCGCTGCCGCTCACGCTCAGGTCTCCGCTGGAGGACACACAATGCGCAATTGACGTTCCGCAGTGGCAAAGCCAGATTGCTTTTTGGAGCTGAAAGGATTTCCTGTTTGCACGCGACGCAAGCGCAACTGCCGTTTGTGACTTGTGGCCATTTTATTCAATGAGGTTTGATTTAAGCGTCGAAACACAACATTGTTTTCATCCGTGTTTGTTACACAACCAATTTCCACCAATGCAAATGCCTTTGACCATCCTTAATGTTTGGAAGAATCCGAGAAAGTAGCGTGATAGCCAACAAAGAAAATAAGCCATCAGATTGCTTTCGCTTTTGCTGATGGAGAATTGATTTGCTCTTTTTCTTATTTGAGCCACGACGGAAGTGTTCCCCATCATCAACACGTGAATTATACAATTAGAATGTATAATATAATAACCCTAACTATTGAGAACTCAATTCTTCAAAGCAAAATAATAGGTTTAAAAGGAAAAGTATTTATTTAAAAAAATCACCTGACAAAAGAGGGAAATCCTTTTTTCCATGCACAATCGTGACTCTAAATGTAAATAGTTTATCACTTAACTGTTAACTGTTGTTAATTTCAATGAAAATAATCATTTTCTTGGTCTGTGGTCATTTATTTGGCGAATACAATTTCCACCACTGCAATAGCTGAACCTATCACTGGTCCGTTGAACAATTAACTGTAATATATCGACAAGTGTTACACTAATAGACAAAAAGAAGAACATGATGGAAAGCACAGCAAATACAATAAAAACAGCAGGGGCTCCAAAACGGAACCCTGTGGAACTCCAATATGACATTTATTGTCCAGGACTATAAATTGAAGACAATGAATGTCAATCTTTGTTCACTGTCAACTGGCTGCTCGTTGTTGCTGATTGCAAGAAGTGACACACTTTGGATCCCATTTCAAAATGGGATCTATTCTCGTGAAACCAATCTCAAGAAGGTAAGGCGCACCTGGACAGTAGCGTGTTCAGGTAGTCTGGAGTGGTCGGGTCAGGACTGAGCGGTGGCGACGTTACAAAAGAAGCCGCCTTGGCCCAGTTCTTGCTCCAGTAATGCGTTCCGTCTGTTCCAAGGCTGGCCGTGATTGGCTCGCCAAACACGACGTTTCCTAAGCAGGAAGCTCTGTTCAGAAAACACCAGGCAAACCATCTGTGTGTGTGTGTGTGTGGGGGGGGGGGGGGGGGTTACCTTTTTTGCGGGCCTGCGAGATGATGTCGGCAGCGCTCTTGCTCATGACACGGGTCACGTAGAGCGGACAGTTGGTTTGGCTGGCGATGGTGATGGCCCGAAACACTGCCTCCGCCTCCAGCTGAAGGAAGTTCAAAAGTTGTTGTTTCTTTGAAACAAATAAAGCTCTTTTTTTCCTCCCACATGAACGCGAGCAGAGCAAAGATGGTTTGGGGCTGTTTTTAATCAATTCTTTCAAAGCAGAAGTGCCACCTTCGAACCGCAGCAGTTCACTTGCATTGACTTCCATGCAAGCATTTTTCTATAGCGCTCGGGTCGCTGATTGAGCGCGACATGAGCGCCACCAGGCAGGACGGGACCAGCCAATCGCAGGGCGCGTTCAGTATCGACAAACAATCGTTCAGACTCACATTCGCAACGAGGGCCGATTTGGAGAACTGCAAACGCCACAACTGAGATTTGAAGCGCAAATGTAAAAAGTCAGAAGCAGATGCCAAATAGTTACAAATCAAAAAAAGGTGGAAACTCTTGGACTGGCTCACGTCTTATCAACATTACAGGCGCTTGATTCCCGGAAGTCCCGAAAATTCCCGTTCATTCAGTTCAAGCAGACGAAATGGCAATTTGCCACCATTTCCGCCCCGAATGTCCCAAATGTGCGTAATAAGAGCAGCTCGACTGAGCGAGCGTCAAGTCAAGTCCGTCAGTTGGTGCGGCCACGCAATCAATGTTGAACGAGGAAATCACGTACACGTGGACAAGTAGAACTGCGGTCACGTTTATGATATGTTCAAACCTCTTCTGGCCGACTCAACACGTGTCCCTCCGGTCCAGTGATTCCCATCTGCAGCATTCGGGCCTGTTCCTGTTGGACCAGCACCACATTTGAAAGCCGTTAGAAGCAGATCGGATCATGAAAACGTGCGCAGACTCTGAAGCGTGACAGCATTTGACTTTTTAGGGGTTCGAATGCGCAGGCTGGATGGATGCATTATTCGCCGTGTGATGCGAGGATGGGCAGAGACGGAATTGCAGACACGCCCCCTCAAAAGCATCAAGTCGCTGAATTGGTGAAAGTGTCAAGTTGTGCTGAGGTTTGCTCGATTGTCCGCGTCGCGTCGCACGTCGTACTTAAATCCTTGCTGAGCCGTTTTGTTTCTTTTGATACTTGTCAAGCGACGGCCGAGTTCCGTTCCTATGCTGGCGATGGAACCTGGATTTCCACTTAAGCCTGATTTCACCGTTAAAGTCGGTTTTTACATCAAAGCACTTCCTTTTAAATAAAACTATTTGCAAGCCGGAAGAGCCTGAAGCAATATTCCGTGTTTGTGACGGACGGCAGAGCAGAACTAATTCAAACGTCAGCACGGAAATGTGACGCGCCTGACGGCGAGCCGACCTGCTCACCCGAACCCGAAGCTAACAACAACACAACTCGATATAACTTGAAGATGGAAAATAAAGCAAGAATAAGTTGCAGACGAGGCGCGGGCGCCGTGAAGACAAAACGGCGTCGGTCGCGTACGACGGAACTCGAAGACTCCCTGGACCGACTTTTTGATAGCAGCGTTTCCTCTGTTGTGTCATTTTGTGTTTCGGTGACATTTGGCCTCTCGTGGTGATTTTGTTGTTGCGCTTTATTCACGACGCTGCTAACCATTTGAACTTCAAAGCGAATTCGGCCGTGACACGTGCAAAGGCAAACTCAACGAGCAGACGAGCTGACTCATCAAAGCCACGAGGAAAGGATGGATTTTTCCAAGCGTTACCTCTGCAATGATCTCTCCGTTTTCCGCATGGACTTGAGCGACGCCTCCTCTTTCTGCCAGGAAGTTAAACACCTCGTAGATCTGCAGCCGCACAAAACCAGACAAAACGGCAAACGACAGTCACAAATTGTTGCCTTCTCGCCGGCTGCAATTTTAAACACGCTGCTGCAACGGATGTCCCAAAATGGCCGGCGCGCCGTCGACCAGATTTCCATCCGGACGCACGCCACTTGTCGGAAGCTGCAACGCGCCGTTTGGCTTCATGCCGTCGCACGGACGGACTGACGGACGGTCTTGCTCTTCCGGACGACTTACCTCGCTGTTGCTCAGCTGGTACTGGTCCTTGTAGGCCATGTACACCTGGAAGGAGTTGACTCCTGTCAAAAGGGAAAGGAAAGACGGACACGTGTCAGGGGTGGCCGATCCTGTCCTGCATGGTTTATACACGTTTCCCTCCTCCAACACATCTGCTTCAAATGGTCATTCCCATCCTTGTACTACGCCACCTCCTGGTCTCGTTTGGGTCGTGGTGTTCCTCGGATTTCTCCGCTCCGTACGTGTTGTCAAAGCACCTTGTAAACACTTGTTTTTACAAATAAAGTTGATTCTTATTATTATTAGCTCTACCGGAAGAAAGCGGCTTTGTTGTCAATTCATATTTCATTCATCGCGCAAGAAACTTCCAAATATGACCGTGTTGACATTTTTGGAGGAAGTGCCTTTGTCGTCAAACGGCGCCTTCAGGTTCAGCGTGGAGTTGGGTTTCTGCCTTTTTTATTATTATTATTATTTATTGCAGGCCTTAACAGGGTTTCTTGGTAGCAGGATTTTACGGTCAAATAACGGTGAAATGCTGTCATATCCAAACATGCTGTAGTTTATACAGGTTGCAATATTGCAGGGCAACTTCATTGCAATAAACAATACTGTTAATTATTGGGAAATGCCGGTCCCTTTTTTTTTTACAGCGTACGGCGCTACCTTTGTCCTTCATCAGGTTGTCCACATCCTGCTTGACGGCGTCATCCCAGTGGGTGACGTCCACGTGCAGAGCGTAGTCGCAGCAGACCTTGTCGTCGGCCCAGCGTCTCCACTGCTCGTAGGCTTCCATCAGGCTGCCGCCGGCCTCCGGGATCACGTGGTCCACTGTAGGGGGACACGGGCGGCACCGCGTCAGCGCCGCGGCAACGTTGCGTGCCGCCGGTTTCTATTTTCTCTGCTATCCGGCAGGATCAGCTGTCGGTGTGTGTTTTGGCTGCGGTGAGCAAACGTTGCCACGTTTTGTTTTGAACCCTCAGCGGCTGACAAGGTCCTACTGACACACTCCAAAATGTTGTGGAACGTCCTACTGTCGTCTTTCACTTTTGTAGGGGTTGGGCTTTTGTTTTATTTTGGTGGGTTTGTTGTGTTTGTCCTGTCTCGTTATGTCTGATTACTTGCACCTGTGTTTTCCCCTTCCCAGCGTGTTTAACCAATCAGTGCCCTCACCCTATTGTGTTTCCCAGATGTTGCTCATTATTGTTGGTGTATTTCGTCTGTTGTCTTTGTCCAGTTGGCGTTGGATGATTTTTATTTGATTTGATATAAATGTGTCAGAGCTGTTTGGGAAACTTTGCGTCCTCAGTCAAGCCTTGTCACAGTAAGTCAGGCTTTATCTCAGTCCAGTTGTCCACGTCATCATTAGTCATCTTCGTCTCAGTCCAGCAGTCCACGTCGTAGTTTAGTCTTCTTCGTCACCGTCCAGTCGCCCTCGTTTCCTTCCAATGTCCTATTCCACAAAGTTGTCCGCGTCTCCTTCCTGTCTCCGCGTTCTACAAAGTTCCGCCAAGCTTTCCAAGTGCCGCCTCGTTGCCCCCGTTGACGCCGGTCGCAGTCACGCCAGTCCTCGTCATCGACCTTGTCCCCTTTTGTTTCAATAAAGATTCTCTCTCTGTCTGTCCTCGCCTTTGGGTCCACCCACGTCCACGCGCCCCTCATCGTGTCTGATACTGTAACCGCAACCTCAAACGATGTTTTTTTTGTTTTTTTACTGCATAAAATCCATGGTCGCAATGACTTGTTCTGTTGGTGGGAAAAACTGTTGACGTGACCCCCCCAGAGAGTGAATGTTTTCACTTGCTCTGAAATGGAATCTTCTTCCCCCCCCAGCCACAAATGAATGTGGCGTGCGAGTCGCGCTAACAGGGGCACGTCTGTTGCTAAATGTCTCGGTGCCAACGTTCATGCAAGTCGATGCTATGAACGTGACGCTACAATGTCGCAGCTGTTGCTTGCGATGGCGTCCTGTCTCCGAGTGAGGACACATACGGGAACTGTGTCTTTGCTATTTCCATGGGAGCCTGCGAAGCCGTTTGCATAGACTTGCTTTGGACAGTTGCCCGCAGGAGGCCCTCTTTGACTCTCGGCTGCAACGCCTCCACTCACTGAATCGGGCTGCTCCATTATGGAAAAAAGAATCACGATTATTTTGGCAATATATGAAATCACAATTGTTCAAACGCTTATTTTTGGGGTACAAAGCAAGAAAATGCTATTAAAAAATTCAGACCCATTAAAAGAAATAGAAACCCTATAATTGTGTATGTTCCTTTTGGACCAAACAACATTTATAATATATATTTATTTAATTATGTTGGCAAAAAGTAGAATTTGCAGTGCAGCACGAGGATCTTTTTTCTTTCTTTTTTTGGTACAAAACAAGAACATTTGTAAATGTAAACATAAAATATGAAGACAAATCAAATTCTTTGAAGCGCTAATTATGCAAGTTCGTATTGCATTCAACAATTTATTATTTTAAAAGTTAAAGATGGTTAAAGAGGTATGAATTTAAACAATGCAAAAAGTAGTATTATATTTTTGAATGATTATGTTGATTTTGTAATTGTGGAATGTAATAATTGCATTTGAATTGAGATGAATTGCAAAGCCCGAAGCCCGAAGCTCGCGGAGGGCCCGAAACCCGCAGCCCGAAGCCCGAAACCCGAAGCTCGCGGAGGGCCCGAAACCCGAAGCCCGAAGCTGGCCTTACCGATCATGGTGGTGCCGCCGGCAAGAGCTGCCTTGGTCCCCTGAGCAAAGTCATCCACGGTGGTGGTGCCGCGGTACGGCATCTGGAGGTGAGTGTGAATGTCGATGCCGCCGGGGATCACCATCTTGCCGTTGGCTTCGATGGTCTTCACCCCACCGGGCACGATCAGGTTGTCGCCGACCTGCCTGTGGGACGGTTAGCGGCCATTAACCAGCGGCAGGGATGCGGCCTGCCGAGTTAGGAGGCACTAAGCATGTTGTGCGTGTAAAGTCGATGCCAGCAGCTCAATGGAGCTGCACTCATGTGCTTGTTTGTTATGCAAGAGCAGGCTTCCTGTGGGAGCCTCCTCAGTGGGGGGGTCGGGACAAGTAGTATGGGAGGACAATTAAGGGGGGGTGAGGAAAGCCTGAGCTGTTTAGCTGGACTGGGTTTTGTCCAATTTGTTGGCTATGACTTTTTCTCTTGCTTTCGTTCCACTTTCATGTCATGTTTGCCATTTGTTGCGTTTGCTTCCATTTGAAAAGTCCTGTTTTCTTCGTGTCCCTCGTGTCATTGCGTGTCTGGTCAAGCTTGATCGCTTGTCATCACGATCGGTCCCTTCCGTCATCCAATCATTCAATCAAAGGAAGGGAAAAGATCTTACTTGATGATGCCGTCCTCCATGTAGATGTCTGCATGGAAAGATTGGTCATCGTTGACAATCCGGCCGCCTTTGATCAGAAGCCGCTCGCTCTGCAGACAAAAGAGACGCGATAAGAAAGAGTTACATTTGTATGCTGAAGACAAGAACTTTGCATAAAGATCACATGTTGGGGTTGAATAACTAAAAAACGCAAGCAAAATGAAGCCAATCTACCCTCACATAAGTAATGTCGGCCCATCTGGGCGTCGCCATGACGCCACACAGTCGCACCAATCAAAGTCTGACGGATTCCGGCGTGTAGTTGCCATGGCAACGAGTTGACCGCAGGGAGGGAGCTGGATTGGATAGCAGGGGACGGACTGACTGTCTTTGCCGCGGTTGGCCAAAAGCAACGGCCGTTGTTGGCAATGACTTGGGAAACTGGAGGTGGCGATGAAGAAATCCACCACAGCTTAGAAAATGTCCAGTTCAATCCATTTCAAAAAGAATTGTTTGTTTTGCACGATTGAGGCAAAAGCGCAAAAGCGCCGCCCATTCTGTTGATTGATATTGATTGGTTTTAGTAAATGATGTTGATTTGTATGGATTGGTTTTTGTTTTTTTCACATCAGTTTTGATTCCGATATTTGGTACGATGAAACTGATTCATCAGGCGATTTCATGAAAAACACATCGAAAATGAATCAAATATTTCATTTTTGCTTACAATAAAAGTGTGAATTACAGGCAAAATATTTGGCTGTTCGTTGTACTATTGTGTTTAAGTTTACACGAGAAAAATCAGCACACTTCTTTTTGGATTGATTGATTTGACCAATTTTCATGTATTTATTTTTGTGGGGAGGAACGTTTGAATGTCTTGTGATCATATCGGGTGGTGGCAGATTGAGCTTTTAACGCACCCTTCATGCCATTTTTCTGCCGTCCAGCATTATTCATCTCGAAAACTTTAAAGATGATAGTGAAGAAATCAAAATGAGCTGATCAGATGATCAACTTGACTTTTCCATACTCGATCAAGTATTGTACATTTTGTCAAATTCCTAAGCAAATGTCGTTTTGCTTACAATTGACATTTGTTGTGCTGAAACATTTGCATCATGTTACATTTGTGCTCTCAAAGCCAAATGAAGCACGCGAGTCATCACAATTGAAAAGCATTACAAATTGTTGTTTGCTTCTCAATGTCTGATTTTGACTCCACGTAAAGCGCCTTGAATGCGGCGAGGCTCGTTTGAAAAGTGCTCGAGAAATGCGATATTGATTTTCTGCTTCAATAATAAATCATAAACGCAAACAATAGATTGATTTTTCACGTCAACGCTGTAACAACGACGGGTTGTCCCAGAAAGCTGCACATGATGTTAATTCCAAACTGGAAATTCAAATGCCAACGCTTGCGGGTGGACATCTTGTTTTTGTTCAAAAGCGTATGCTCCAAATGAGGACGAGCGGTATTGCAAACGGACGGCTGCATGCGTGTCCAGTTGTCCGTCCCTCACAGGACAGGCGAAACAAAAGACTTTCAATCGATCTGCCGGGTCGCTTGTGTGCGAACGGCCTGAGTTGTAAAGGCAGCTCCACATTTTTCCAGGTGAGCACACCCTGCAAGGCTGACGTGATTGGAACGCAACACTCGCTCAGAGCCGGAAGACGAGACGCTTGCGCGTCAGTGTTGACCTAAAAGTGTCGCTCATTTGAACACCGTCCCCTCCCTCCGCGCCGCAACCGACCATCACACACAAGTCGCATAATAATCGCAATGCATTCATATTTCTAAACAAAATACAAGTCCTCCCCTTTTTTAGTTCATTTGCCATCACTTTTGCTCATTTTCTCCACACGACAGAATGACAAAAATGCATTTGTCAATCAGTCATAAACCTCAAACGGAATAAACCTCAAACGGAATAATCCTCTTGGGATTTTTAATCTGCAATAAACTCTTTCAGGCCATTTGGCAGCTGCACTCATGGAAGTCCCATGCTGAGTGCAGTATGAAAGTGGAGGTCCAAAATGAGTGAAAGACCGATTGCACGTGTGAAGACAAGAGGGCGTCCGTCCGTCCGTCCGTCCGACCGACTGCCGTGACGCCGTTGATCCTGATCTGCTCCGACCTTGCAGGGTCGCGTCCTACTTTGTCACTCCCGGCGACCGCATCCTGCTTTTGACCACTTATCAGTCGCATTCAATCTTCGTAGGAGTTTTGAGTGCTTTCTTGCAAATGGCACTTTATAAAAACCAGACAAAGTGTCATTTATGCAGAAATTGCATGAGAATACTGAAAAGTTGAATGCTTAGGTTTGAATATATGTACTTAGGAAGTCAATTTAAAGAGGATTACTAAAGTACGAAAATGGGGTCCAAAGCGTGTTTGAACACCAAGTTTTCTGCGGTGGAAGGCAACGGCTTTAACCACCGAGTATTTATTTAGAAAAGTGTCATCTGACGCCGAAAGCGAACGTGCCTTTCATCATTTCAGTGAAATGATATTTCATTTCCTGACGTGGTCGTCAGTTCGTGCGCATGTCAAGTCACTTCAGCAAAATGGTCATGACTATATTTGCAATGTACAGTTGAAGCTGGGATACTGGGATTCCAACCTGCGACCTCCTGGTTACTGGACAATGCACTTGAGCAACAGCGCCACTGAGCGGCGTCGGACCGACGGTAATGATGAGAAGTTGTATGCGCGGAAGCGAATGTGGAAAGTCACGACGTCCCATTGAAAACCAAAAACGCAAAAGTTGATCTTTCATGCCAAATTGTGCAAATACTGTAAGTAATGTGAAATCAGACGAACCCTCACCCCACGAGGCGTGAATTTTTGAAGCAAGTTGAAATTTGAACAATGTCAATTGGAAGTACTATGTGGGAGTCGTTTCACGGCTACTCAAGACTCTAGTAAAAAAATATATAGAAGGCACTCTTCTCCCTCTTGTGGATAACAAATCCTGAGTCGAGGTACTTTAAAGTACAAGGCTTAGGTTACAATAACAATTGGTTGGGGTTGGGGGGGGGGGGGGGGGGCACGCACAACACGCCGGAAATAGCACACGTGATGTCTGTCATGACTGGAAAGTCTCATTTGGTTGCGAGCTACAATTCCAAAAAGAAGACGATGGAGAGGATGTTGTTGTTGTGCTGTTTTCCAGCTTCGCCACACTTGAGGCAATTTCAAGCCCTGTTGGTGTTGGGTTCGCTGGGAGCCAATGGCAAGTCTGCACCATGACTGTTTTCTCCCAGTTGCCTGGAGAACAAAACATTTCACTGTTGACATTTCACCATCCATGTGAGTGAATTGCAGAAACGCATAAGGGGGAGGAGGGGGGGGGGGGGTGCTGCCATCTTGAATGCACAGCGGCTGCTATGGCGACTCACATTAGGCAGGCAGACCACGCTCAGTTTTGCTTGCACACTTTGTGGCAGCAGCGAGCAAGCGCGTGCTGATGGCAGCAGCCCAAATTTCCTGGATGGGATTTTGTGAGCGTGGCCGAGGGGGGGGGGGGGGCGGTAGGGGGATTACTGCTCGACGGAGGAACGCTGAGGGGAGGAAGGAAGGACCACACCTAGAAATGGGACAGCCACTTTGGCACATTGAGGAAAGTGCTGCTGGAATAGAATTGGATTGAAGCAGACCGATTTTTTCTTTTGACTTTGACAGCAGCAAAGCAAGCGAGCGCACATGAATAATGAAGCGTCATCAAATCCCAAAGGATTCGTGGAAGTATACGGTCAGCATTCCATCCTGGACTTTTGCATCTTCCTTTTCCATTTAACTACAGGATCCCCACCAAATGTAGGACTAATTATAACTAATTGTCCTTTTGCCAATAAACACATGAACAATCCAATTTGATCATCATGGCTAGACATGTTTCATACCACTTTTGTTTTTTTTTAGATTTATACCGATACTCAAATCTTCAGTACTCACTGATACCAAGTGCCAATACCATTAGTACTTATCATACATACAATTTCCAAAAACAATGACAGAATTTTTCAAACTTATATATCCCATTACAGTTATTTAAAATTGTTTGAAATTAATGGCAATTATATTTTTACAATTTGCTCGTAAAAGCCATTTTGCATAGAGCACACAATAAATTGAATTAAAAAAAACTGATCAATAAAATTAAACAGGAAAAAAAAAGTCCCAATCAAAATATGTGGTTGTACAACTTCCCTTTAAGAAATACAATTGGGTTGCAACTATCGCATATTTTAGTATTCAAATACTCGACTGAAAATTCTACTCAAGTCCTCGGATTAAATATATATTTGCTTGGATAAAGAGTAACTTAAAGTACATAAGAAAAAAGAAGACATTTTCACTTAATAATGGAAAACCACTTGCTTTCCTTTTTAAATTTTTATTATTATTAATCAACAGTTTATTTTTTCAAATGACATTATATACGCCAGCGTAGTGATTGTGCATTTATGAATTTGGAGCAGATGACCAGTAATAAGGCAAATGACGTAGGGTATTTTGAAGGCATTTTATCATTTTGCGTTACGTGTGAAAAAAAGGAAGAAGCTTGTGACGAATGTGCAGACACAAAACACATTCGCTCCTGGAGTATTGTTGCCCGGCAGGCGACATCTGAAATCGGGAGCCAGTTGAAAGGTTTGGCGGCAGCCTTCGCATGGCGCTCAAAAAACATATGCAACTGTTACGGTGCGGTCACGGAGCGGTCACGGTGCGGTCACGGAGCGGTCACGGAGCGGCGTCCCAAAATGCAGGGCGGCAGGAGAACCACAGCAGGAGTGCGGGCGAGACTGCCGTGCTTTATTTGACAGAAAACACTAACCGGGGTACTGGTTAATGCTAACTAAACAACAAACTGAAAAGATACCAAATCAAAATGGCAGCCAGAACTCCGGGCGTGACCGTGACAAGCGGCAACGATCCCACGCCGACTGATCACCACCCGGGAACTAAATGCACCCACACTCATTGGGTAACGAGCCACACCTGGGGCCAGGCACACGTGGCCGAGGGCCCGGATTGGTCAACCCGCGGAAGGGCCGGAACCCACTCGGGACCAATCGGGACCCTCAACCAAAACCAGATCTTCCCACACATGACAACAACATATTCATGTGTCGTGTCCTTCGTTCCATTCACGACGCCTTGGGCACAAATGCCGAACCCAATATATATATAAATAAAGAAACATTTGAAAGTGACATATTTGTTTGCTGTTCTAATCAGAGCTACTAAAATATTAGCTTGTCCATTCCTGGACACACAAATTGCAGATTATATGAAGACTATATTAAATATAAAACGTACATTTATGGGTATGGGTTGAAATGTTTCATGTGGAGCATTCCTAAATTTCAAATAACTCGAACCTCTCGGGCCCTTGGCCACGGGCACAACCAGCTTGCCTTTTCGGACGGTTCTAATGCTGCCATAGGCTATTATCTCTATTTGCAGTTGATATCTAAACAGACAATTCAAACTCTTTTTGGGGCTTCAGTTCCAGATGATTTTTTGCATCAGGGCGTCGCCCTTTGACTTTGGCCGCATTTGCATCCAGCTCTGAAGCGAACTCGTCTTACTCGTCTTCTGCAGTTTGACGTTTGCTCGAGGCTGTCGTGTTTTGGCTTCTGTTGTCCTTGTGCGTCTCCCTTGGTCTTGTTTAAGTGTCATCCAATCAGTGCCCTCAGCCACTTGTGTCTCGCCCAGGTGTGTCTCGTTGCGTCGTTAGTGTCTGTGTATTTAGTCTGCCGTCTCCCCTCTGTCTGTGTCAGTTCATTGTTTTTCCTCGTGTCATGCTGCTGCTTTTTTGCATTGTTGTTCCCCCATGTTTTGGTTTGTCTTGCAATTTGGAAGATCACTTTTTGTTGGTAGTAATTGAAATCCCTTTTTTGATTGAACCTCCGCCTCCTCGAGTCCTCGCCCTGTCTTCCCGCAATTTGGGTCCTCAAGCTCCCCCATCTTGACAGAGGCCGCCATCAGCCTTCAGCCATCACAAGAAGGTGAATCAAGAGCGCGCCGCCGTCAGTGGACGTACGTGTGAGTCTTTCTCAACGATCACGATGAAAACATTCCAAAAGCCACATATTGTGACATGCACAAAACTGTGAGCATATTGTGATTTCAAGCACACTCGTTTTATTAGGCATGATTGTGATACAAAAGCCACCCAATGCTAAACAAAGGCTAGCAACACTTGACATCGCAGCAACAATGCAAGCTGGCCGTCATGAGACGCGCACACGCACGCGCGCGCGCGCACACGCACAGACAAAGGAGGAGAGGTCTGCAGCTGTCGGAACTGGCCTCCATTCAAGCTACGCCCAACATGCTCGCTCGCTTCCCTTCACAATTGAAGACACTCCTTTCCTCTCCTCTCCTCTCCTTTCCTCTCCTTTGCTTTGCTTTGCCTTCCTTGTGCCGCTTTCTCCCAAAATGAGCGCGTGCCAGCATCAAACCGCCGCCCTCTCCTTCCTCATCATCCACATTCGCTCTCTCCTCTGCACCACAACATCAACGGTCCGTTTGGAAACAGAAAAATCCCCCGTTGGAATTACATTTGCTAAACTCTTCAAACGAAAACTGATTAGGCTGTGGAATTATCGGATATAATTGGATCATATGGGGGATGGGCGGGGGTGGGGGTGATGGGGGCGGGGGTGATGGGGGCGGGGGCGGGGGCGCACACACAAAAATGCACTTTGTATAATCCTGTCAAATGGCAAACAAAAACAAAAAAGATTGAGTGTGTTCCAATAGAATCCATTGAAAATAGGAATTATACGACGGAGGGGGAAAACGATGACGTGAATGCTGATTTTCTGGGCGGGCGGGGCCCTCAAAGACGAGACGGGGGATATCTTGAATAAAATGCTGAATGGGAAAAAAGTCCTCACACTGCAGCATGCGGCAAATCAAAATGTGCATAATCATCTTATTGTTGAAAGAGTAGTGATGCACCGTCTGCATTTACGCTGATTGATAGCAGCCATCAGAGTTTCCACATTCCGCGGAGCGTGTGAACTACTCACCGTGATCTTTGGGATATTCTTTTTGCCTTGATAAGACATTCTTCCTTTGTCCTTTGTCTTGAATCAATAATGATGCTAAATCCCTTCTTAGACGGATGCTGGCTGCAGAATGCAGAATGTTCCTGGAATGACAGTGAAGCCCGATCCGCGCGCGCACACTTCTACTCGCACACGGAGAGTCCTCAGCCCCGCCCCGCCCTCAATTGGAAAGTGGCATAAAGTTGCCTCTAGAGGACGCCAGAAAGCACTTCAAATCTCTACGCTTGCACGGTAAGGCTTTTTAAAATGACTTTCTAACCTTTCTTGACGACTCCCCCTGCTGGTCACACCTGGCACTTGAATAGGGAAAGGGAATTTTAATCTTTTATTTATTCAATAGGAGTTATATATGGAATCACTATCTATTAATATAAAACAAAAACAATCAAAAATGTTTTTTTATATAAAAAAATAGTTGTTATTCCTAATGAGTATAATTAAATGCAAGTGTGCCTTGACAAGGTTTCGGCTGTAAAGAGCCTTCTTCAGGTCGAGCACACGACAATTGTTCAATGAATTGTCTGAGATGTTGCCTCTTCAAAAAGCAAATCCAAACTGAGCTTCCTCGAACAGGAACCGAACCCTCACCCTTTATATACTGCAACCACCAAGCGCAAATAAGTCGTCCTAACTGTGCGCCTTTTTCATTCAAATTATTAGGGAAAGCGTCCTATTTATTGTCTATGTAATACTTGCATGTAAACCAATATGAAATGTTATTTAAATACCAATGTCACTATTGTATCTCAACAATTGTTTTATTAATGTATTTATGCTTTTGTTAATTATTTAGGGGTTAGGGTTAGGGGATTAGGGTTAGCATAGCCAGTGTTTAGGGTTAGGGTTAGGGTTAGGGTGAGGGTTTCAAAACAAGGGCTAGTGTTTCAAATTAGGGCTTCAAAATAGGGTTGGGGTTGGGGTTGGGGTTAGGGTTAGGGTTAGGTTTTTGGAAAGGGGTTAACTCCCGGGTACCTCCCGCCTCATCATTAGACTGGACGGTTGTCAAGGTACCCAGGGCAAGGCACTGGCCGGCGCTCGTTATTCTGCAACTCTTGTGCTTATGTCTCACCTCGGTTTCATAAAAATTCTTAATAACAAAAATGTGTTTGGCTCTTGTTGAACCTGTACTCTTCATAATCATTTCCCTTTTTGAGAAACCCATCCAATAATCCCTACCAAACGGTATCAAAGCCAAGTTCTCCACGGTCGTCCGCCTAGCCAAGGTTATTATTCGAGGTGTCACGCACTGTGATTGGATTAGCTGGAGTTAGGCCTTTAGGATTTAGGGCTATGAAATTAATCAGGGTTTCTATAACTCCCTCCACTGGTTGGGTTATCATTTCCCTTTTTGAGAAACCCATCCAATAATCCCTACCAAACGGTATCAAAGCCAAGTTCTCCACGGTCGTCCGCCTAGCCAAGGTTATTATTCGAGGTGTCACCCACTGTGATTGGATTAGCTGGAGTTAGGCCTTTAGGATTTAGGGCTATGAAATTAATCAGGGTTTCTATAACTCCCTCCACTGGTTGGGTTTATGGTTTAGAACAAAGCAGGATTTATATAGGACCCACCATGGTTGAGGTTAGGTTTTCAGACCGGGATAGGGTGTACACAGAAACCGAAACAGGGCTCGTACCAGATTCAACGTGGTTGAGGTTAGGCATTTGTGCTGGGGAAAGTTGAACACCATACCTGAGACAGGTTGGGGTTAGGGTTAGGGTTAGGGTTAGGGTTGGGTTAGGGCTGGGGTTAGGGTTGGGGTTAGGGTTGGGGTTAGGGTTAGGGTTAGGGTTAGGGTTGGGGTTGGGGTTGGGGTTGGGGTTGGGGTTGGGGTTGGGGTTGGGGTTAGGGTTAGGGTTAGGAAGAAGGGACTGAACCCTTCCCCTCGCAGGATAGGGGGAATATCCCCCCCTCCTGGAGCGGAAGGAAGGTGCACGGTCCTTCCATCCACGGCCTCTCTCAGGGCCATAGTCCCTGTCCTGTTGTACAGGTCGACGGCGTCCATAACGGACTACTGTCCACCCACCGTCCATTGTTTGTGTTTGTGTATCTGTTTGTGTTGTGCGTAAATGTATGTTGTGTGTGTGTGTGTCTAGGGTTTAATATGTATAATAACTCAATAATCAGACTTATTTACTATCATAGGAGTCGCCTTTGTTATATAAGTAATAAGCCCCCCCCACACATAAAACACACAATCCTTAAAAGAGAAATAAAATTATAATAAAAATAATTTTTTTGAAAAATTTGAAAATTTAAACAAAAATATCAATTTGTAATCAAAATATCAATAATGGTGTGCCAAAACGACGTTTCGGCTCATCCAGAGCCTTCTTCAGGTAAATGGCACAATGAAAATGCAATTAAGCTCTTCCTGGCGAGAGATGTTGTCTCTGCAACGACCAAACTCCAACTGAGCAGCAGCTGTGAGTCTGCATCATTTAAACTTGAAACCAGCCCGCCCCCAACTCAAATTGAACCCGCCCACTCCATGTACAATGAAAAAGCAAACCTCATGAAATAACCTTGTAAATATCCAACCCTATTAGTTTATACACTTATGTACACTTAATATTTAACTTTAAAGTACATATATATCCCCACAAATGTACTGTACATATTTACAACTCTTTAATTATGTATACATTATATTTTAATCGTATTAACCTATTTTAACATCATGAATTAACTGTCCATTTTAACATCCCACTAATTATGCACCTATGATAATTTCATCTTGTTTAACACCATGAAATTGTGTTATTACCGTGTAATACAACACATATATGTCTAAATACAACATTAACCCCATATACAGTTTTCATACTTGCTGTATACATGTAATTCACATCCCGTTAGGGTTGGGGGTTAGGGTTGGGGTTAGGGTTGGGGTTAGGGTTAGGGGGTTGGGGTTAGGGTTAGGGTTAGGGTTGGGGTTAGGGTTAGGGTTAGGGGTTGGGGTTAGGGTTAGGGTTAGGGTTAGGGTTGGGGTTGGGGTTGGGGTTGGGGTTGGGGTTAGGGTTAGGGGGTTAGGGTTAGGGGTTAGGGGTTAGGGTTAGGGTTAGGGGTTAGGGTTGGGGTTGGGGTTAGGGTTAGGGTTAGGGGTTAGGGTTAGGGTTAAGGGTTAGGGTTAGGGTTAGGGTTAGGGTTAGGGTTGGGGTTGGGGTTGGGGTTGGGGTTAGGGGTTAGGGGTTGGGTTAGGGTTAGGGTTAGGGTTAGGGTTAGGGTTAGGAAGAAGGGACTGAACCCTTCCCCTCGCAGGATAGGGGGAATATCCCCCCCTCCTGGAGCGGAAGGAAGGTGCACGGTCCTTCCATCCACGGCCTCTCTCAGGGCCATAGTCCCTGTCCTGTTGTACAGGTCGACGGCGTCCATAACGGACTACTGTCCACCCACCGTCCATTGTTTGTGTTTGTGTATCTGTTTGTGTTGTGCGTAAATGTATGTTGTGTGTGTGTGTCTAGGGTTTAATATGTATAATAACTCAATAATCAGACTTATTTACTATCATAGGAGTCGCCTTTGTTATATAAGTAATAAGCCCCCCCCACACATAAAACACACAATCCTTAAAAGAGAAATAAAATTATAATAAAAATAATTTTTTTGGAAAATTTAAACAAAAATATCAATTTGTAATCAAAATATCAATAATAGTGTGCCAAAACGACGTTTCGGCTCATCCAGAGCCTTCTTCAGGTAAATGGCACAATGAAAATGCAATTAAGCTCTTCCTGGCGAGAGATGTTGTCTCTGCAACGACCAAACTCCAACTGAGCAGCAGCTGTGAGTCTGCATCATTTAAACTTGAAACCAGCCCGCCCCCAACTCAAATTGAACCCGCCCACTCCATGTACAATGAAAAAGCAAACCTCATGAAATAACCTTGTAAATATCCAACCCTATTAGTTTATACACTTATGTACACTTAATATTTAACTTTAAAGTACATATATATCCCCACAAATGTACTGTACATATTTACAACTCTTTAATTATGTATACATTATATTTTAATCGTATTAACCTATTTTAACATCATGAATTAACTGTCCATTTTAACATCCCACTAATTATGCACCTATGATAATTTCATCTTGTTTAACACCATGAAATTGTGTTATTAGGGTTAGGGTTAGGGTTAGGGTTAGGGTTAGGGTTAGGGTTAGGGGTTAGGGTTAGGGGTAGGGGTAGGGGTAGGGTTAGGGTTAGGGTTAGGGTTAGGGTTAGGGTTAGGGTTAGGGTTAGGGTTTGGGTTTGGGTTTGGGTTAGGGTTTGGGTTTGGGTTTGGGTTAGGGTTAGGGTTTGGGTTGGGGTTGGGGTTGGGGTTAGGGTTAGGGTTAGGAATGAGGGATTGAGCCCTTCCTCGACCAGGATAGGGGAATTGATCCCCCCTCCTGGAGCGAAAGGGAATCGCACGGTCCTTCCGTCCTTGGTACCTCCCGTCGTCACGTTCCTTCCACTGATGTGTGGGCTGGCGTCTCCGCCCATTGCGGACAACAGTCCACCCACCATCCATCATACTTTTTTTTGAATCTCTGATTCCTTTTTATGGTAATTGATGTATAATAATGTTTTTAATCTTTTATTTAATAGTTAGGAGTTGCCTTTGTATCCTATGCAATCACTATCTACAAATCTATTTTATTTAAGATGTTATGTATAATTGATTTTTAATCTTTTATTTATTCAATAGGAGTGGCCTTTGTTATATATGTAATCACTATCTATTAATATAAAACAATAAACAAAAACAATCAAAAAAATGTTTTATATAAAAAAATAGTTCTAATTCCTAATGAGTATAATTAAATGTAAGTGTGCCTTGACAACGTTTCGGCTCATCCAGAGCCTTCTTCAGGTAAATGGCACAATGAAACAATGAAAATGCAATTAAGCTCTTCCTGGCGAGAGATGTTGTCTCTGCAACGACCAAACTCCAACTGAGCAGCTGTGAGTCTGCGATCCTTTATATACTTGTGAAACCAGCCCGCCCCCAACTCAAATTGAACACGCCCACTCCATGTACAATGAAAAAGCAAACCTCATGAAATAACCTTGTAAATATCCAACCCTATTAGTTTATACACTTATGTACACTTAGTATTTAACTTTAAAGTACATATATATCCCCACAAATGTATTGTACATATTTACAACTCTTTAATTATGCATGCATTATATTTTAATCGTATTAACCTATTTTAACATCATGAATTAACTGTCCATTTTAATATCCCACTAATTATGCACCTATGATATTTTGATCTTGTTTAACACCATGAAATTGTGTTATTACCGTGTAATACAACACATGTATGTCATAATACAACATTCACACAATATACAGTTTTCATATTTACTATATACATGTAATTCACATCCCACTAGGGTTAGAAAGGTGTCCAGGGTTATATACAATTATAGGGTTGAGGTTAGGGTTAGCACTCAGTAGGGCCATAGTACATCCACTAGGTTAGGGTTAGTATAGCTGGGGTTGGGGTTAGGGTTAGGGTTGGGGTTAGGGTTAAAATAGCCAGGGTTGGGGTTAGAGTTAGGGTTGGGGTTGGGGTTAGGGTTAAGGTTAGGGTCAGGGTTAAGGTTAGGGTTAGGGTTAGGGTTAGGGTTAGGGTTGGTTAGGGTTAGGGTTAGGGTTAGGGTTGGGGTTAGGGTTAGGGTTAGGGTTGGGGTTGGGGTTGGGGTTGGGGTTGGGGTTGGGGTTGGGGTTGGGGTTGGGGTTAGGGTTCCAGGGTTAGGGGTTAGGGGTTAGGGTTAGGGTTAGGGTTAGGGTTAGGGTTGGGGTTAGGGTTAGGGTTAGGGGTTAGGGTTAGGGTTAGGGTTAGGGTTAGGGTTAGGGTTAGGAATGAGGGATTGAGCCCTTCCTCGACCAGGATAGGGGAATTGATCCCCCCTCCTGGAGCGAAAGGGAATCGCACGGTCCTTCCGTCCTTGGTACCTCCCGTCGTCACGTTCCTTCCACTGATGTGTGGGCTGGCGTCTCCGCCCATTGCGGACAACAGTCCACCCACCATCCATCATACTTTTTTTTGAATCTCTGATTCCTTTTTATGGTAATTGATGTATAATAATGTTTTTAATCTTTTATTTAATAGTTAGGAGTTGCCTTTGTATCCTATGCAATCACTATCTACAAATCTATTTTATTTAAGATGTTATGTATAATTGATTTTTAATCTTTTATTTATTCAATAGGAGTGGCCTTTGTTATATATGTAATCACTATCTATTAATATAAAACAATAAACAAAAACAATCAAAAAAATGTTTTATATAAAAAAATAGTTCTAATTCCTAATGAGTATAATTAAATGTAAGTGTGCCTTGACAACGTTTCGGCTCATCCAGAGCCTTCTTCAGGTAAATGGCACAATGAAACAATGAAAATGCAATTAAGCTCTTCCTGGCGAGAGATGTTGTCTCTGCAACGACCAAACTCCAACTGAGCAGCTGTGAGTCTGCGATCCTTTATATACTTGTGAAACCAGCCCGCCCCCAACTCAAATTGAACACGCCCACTCCATGTACAATGAAAAAGCAAACCTCATGAAATAACCTTGTAAATATCCAACCCTATTAGTTTATACACTTATGTACACTTAGTATTTAACTTTAAAGTACATATATATCCCCACAAATGTATTGTACATATTTACAACTCTTTAATTATGCATGCATTATATTTTAATCGTATTAACCTATTTTAACATCATGAATTAACTGTCCATTTTAATATCCCACTAATTATGCACCTATGATATTTTGATCTTGTTTAACACCATGAAATTGTGTTATTACCGTGTAATACAACACATGTATGTCATAATACAACATTCACACAATATACAGTTTTCATATTTACTATATACATGTAATTCACATCCCACTAGGGTTAGAAAGGTGTCCAGGGTTATATACAATTATAGGGTTGAGGTTAGGGTTAGCACTCAGTAGGGCCATAGTACATCCACTAGGTTAGGGTTAGTATAGCTGGGGTTGGGGTTAGGGTTAGGGTTGGGGTTAGGGTTAAAATAGCCAGGGTTGGGGTTAGAGTTAGGGTTGGGGTTGGGGTTAGGGTTAAGGTTAGGGTCAGGGTTAAGGTTAGGGTTGGGGTTGGGGTTAGGGTTAGGGTTAGGGTTAGGGTTGGTTAGGGTTAGGGTTAGGGTTAGGGTTGGGGTTAGGGTTAGGGTTAGGGTTGGGGTTAGGGTTGGGGTTAGGGTTAGGGTTGGGGTTGGGGTTGGGGTTGGGGTTGGGGTTGGGGTTGGGGTTGGGGTTAGGGTTCCAGGGTTAGGGGTTAGGGGTTAGGGTTAGGGTTAGGGTTAGGGTTAGGGTTAGGGGTTAGGGTTAGGGTTAGGGTTAGGGTTAGGGTTAGGGTTAGGGTTAGGGTTAGGAATGAGGGATTGAGCCCTTCCTCGACCAGGATAGGGGAATTGATCCCCCCTCCTGGAGCGAAAGGGAATCGCACGGTCCTTCCGTCCTTGGTACCTCCCGTCGTCACGTTCCTTCCACTGATGTGTGGGCTGGCGTCTCCGCCCATTGCGGACAACAGTCCACCCACCATCCATCATACTTTTTTTTGAATCTCTGATTCCTTTTTATGGTAATTGATGTATAATAATGTTTTTAATCTTTTATTTAATAGTTAGGAGTTGCCTTTGTATCCTATGCAATCACTATCTACAAATCTATTTTATTTAAGATGTTATGTATAATTGATTTTTAATCTTTTATTTATTCAATAGGAGTGGCCTTTGTTATATAT
>NC_141254.1:19991980-19994480 GCF_054856555.1 Leptonotus elevatus
TTTGTAAGGTTGGTAATTTAGCCCGAACAAGCAAGTCCTGCAAATTCTTGTTCCTTCTGAACGCAGATATTACTCTTGATTGCGGCATCCAATCGGTTGGTCCCAAGATCTCTGCAAAGTTCTTCTTTATTCTGTTATGGAGAACCTTGGCCACCGAGAAGTACGTTGATATAAATGGGATAAGCTTGTCTGGGTTTTTGGTTCGTTTCTCTTGATATGATTTCAGACATTGTCTTAGAAATGACCTCGAATAGCCTCGTTTTTTCAGGGCATTAAATAGAACCTTCACCGCTTCCCAAAAATCTTCCATCCTGGTGCAGATTCGATAGAACCTGAGGATTTGGGACTTCACAATCCCTTTGAAAGTATGGGCCGGATGAAAACTCATTTTGTGGACTAGGGCGTGAGTATCCGTGATCTTAAAGTAGACTTTTATATCTAATTGGTGATCAATATTAAATTTTGGTCCCTTGAATACCGTAGTATCTAAAAAGTTGATTGAATCTCTGTTTATTTCTGCTTTAATTTGTATTGATGGGTCGTGTGAATTTAGAATATTTACAAAATTTTGGAACTCCGCCTCCGTCCCGGTCCATATGCCCCATATGTCATCCAAATACCGCAGATAGCCTATCGGTTTTTGGACACATTTGGCCAAAACTTCACATTCCCAATTTGCCATGAAGATATTTGCATAAGATGGGGCGAATTTCTTCCCCATCGCTGTTCCTTTTATTTGGAGGTAATATTTTTCATCAAAAACAAAGTCGTTCCTGGTCAAATTTATTTCTAATAATTTCAATAAATCCGAATCTGGTCGCGTAGGGTCTGGAAACTTCTCAAATATTCTCCTGACGCATTCTATCCCCGCTGAAATCGGGATGTTTGTGTACAAGCTTTCAACGTCCATAGAGAAAAAATAAAAATCGGAAGCGACTCGCACCCTTTTAACCATTTCGATAAAATGGTACGTGTCTCTAACAAATGATGGATGCCTCGTTGAGAGCGGGTTCAAGTAGTGGTCCAAGAATTCGGCCGTGGCATACGTGTCACTCCCGCAATCCGAAACTATCGGTCTCCCAGGCGGGACTTCATAAGGAATTGTCCATTTTTCCGGGTCCTTGTGGATTTTGGGAAGGTTAGGGTTAGGGTTAGGGTTAGGGTTAGGGTTAGGGTTAGGGTTAGGGTTAGGGTTAGGGTTAGGGTTAGGGTTAGGGTTAGGGTTAGGGTTAGGAATGAGGTTAGGGTTAGGGTTAGGGTTAGGGTTAGGGTTAGGGTTAGGGTTTAGGGTTAGGGTTAGGGTTAGGGTTAGGGTTAGGGTTAGGGTTAGGGTTAGGGTTAGGGTTAGGGTTAGGGTTAGGGTTAGGGTTAGGGTTAGGGTTAGGGTTAGGGTTAGGGTTTAGGGTTAGGGTTAGGGTTAGGGTTAGGGTTAGGGTTAGGGTTAGGGTTAGGGTTAGGGTTAGGGTTAGGGTTAGGGTTAGGGTTAGGGTTAGGGTTAGGGTTAGGGTTAGGGTTAGGGTTAGGGTTAGGGGGTTAGGGTTAGGGTTAGGGTTAGGGTTAGGGTTAGGGTTAGGGTTAGGGTTAGGTTTTTGGAAAGGGGTTAACTCCCGAGTACCTCCCGCCTCATCATTAGACTGGACGGTTGTCAAGGTACCCTAGGGCAAGGCACTGGCCGGCGCTCGTTATTCTGCAACTCTTGTGCTTATGTCTCACCTCGGTTTCATAAAAATTCTTAATAACCAAAATGTGTTTGGCTCTTGTTGAACCTGTACTCTTCATAATCATTTCCCTTTTTGAGAAACCCATCCAATAATCCCTACCAAACGGTATCAAAGCCAAGTTCTCCACGGTTATTATTCGAGGTGTCACACACTGTGATTGGATTAGCTGGAGTTAGGCCTTTAGGATTTAGGGCTATGAAATTAATCAGGGTTTCTATAACTCCCTCCACTGGTTGGGTTTATGGTTTAGACCAAAGCAGGATTTATATAGGACCCACCATGGTTGAGGTTAGGTTTTCAGACCGGGATAGGGTGTACACAGAAACCGAAACAGGGCTCGTACCAGATTTAACGTGGTTGAGGTTAGGCATTTGTGCTGGGGAAAGCCGAACACCATACCTGAGACAGGTTGGGGTTAGGGTTAGGGTTGGGGTTAGGGTTAGGGTTGGGGTTAGGGCTAGGGTTAGGGTTGGGGTTAGGGTTAGGGTTGGGGATAGGGGCTAGGGTTGGGGTTAGGGCTGGGGTTGGGGTTAGGGTTGGGGTTGGGGTTAGGGTTGGGGTTAGGGCTAGGGTTGGGGTTAGGGCTAGGGTTAGGGTTGGGGATAGGGGCTAGGGTTGGGGTTAGGGCTGGGGTTGGGGTTAGGGTTGGGGTTGGGGTTGGGGCTGGGGTTGGGGTTAGGGTTAGGGTTGGGGTTAGGGTTAGGGTTAGGGTTGAGGTTAGGGTTGAGGTTAGGGTTGGGGTTAGGGTTGAGGTTAGGGTTGAGGTTAGGGATGAGGTT
>NC_141255.1:0-7500 GCF_054856555.1 Leptonotus elevatus
CCCTAACCCTAACCCTAACCCTAACCCTAACCCTAACCCTAACCCTAACCCTAACCCTAACCCTAACCCTAACCCTAACCCTAACCCTAACCCTAACCCTAACCCTAACCCTAACCCTAACCCTAACCCTAACCCTAACCCTAACCCTAACCCTAACCCTAACCCTAACCCTAACCCTAACCCTAACCCTAACCCTAACCCTAACCCTAACCCTAACCCTAACCCTAACCCTAACCCTAACCCTAACCCTAACCCTAACCCTAACCCTAACCCTAACCCTAACCCTAACCCTAACCCTAACCCTAACCCTAACCCTAACCCTAACCCTAACCCTAACCCTAACCCTAACCCTAACCCTAACCCTAACCCTAACCCTAACCCTAACCCTAACCCTAACCCTAACCCTAACCCTAACCCTAACCCTAACCCTAACCCTAACCCTAACCCTAACCCTAACCCTAACCCTAACCCTAACCCTAACCCTAACCCTAACCCTAACCCTAACCCTAACCCTAACCCTAACCCTAACCCTAACCCTAACCCTAACCCTAACCCTAACCCTAACCCTAACCCTAACCCTAACCCTAACCCTAACCCTAACCCTAACCCTAACCCTAACCCTAACCCTAACCCTAACCCTAACCCTAACCCTAACCCTAACCCTAACCCTAACCCTAACCCTAACCCTAACCCTAACCCTAACCCTAACCCTAACCCTAACCCTAACCCTAACCCTAACCCTAACCCTAACCCTAACCCTAACCCTAACCCTAACCCTAACCCTAACCCTAACCCTAACCCTAACCCTAACCCTAACCCTAACCCTAACCCTAACCCTAACCCTAACCCTAACCCTAACCCTAACCCTAACCCTAACCCTAACCCTAACCCTAACCCTAACCCTAACCCTAACCCTAACCCTAACCCTAACCCTAACCCTAACCCTAACCCTAACCCTAACCCTAACCCTAACCCTAACCCTAACCCTAACCCTAACCCTAACCCTAACCCTAACCCTAACCCTAACCCTAACCCTAACCCTAACCCTAACCCTAACCCTAACCCTAACCCTAACCCTAACCCTAACCCTAACCCTAACCCTAACCCTAACCCTAACCCTAACCCTAACCCTAACCCTAACCCTAACCCTAACCCTAACCCTAACCCTAACCCTAACCCTAACCCTAACCCTAACCCTAACCCTAACCCTAACCCTAACCCTAACCCTAACCCTAACCCTAACCCTAACCCTAACCCTAACCCTAACCCTAACCCTAACCCTAACCCTAACCCTAACCCTAACCCTAACCCTAACCCTAACCCTAACCCTAACCCTAACCCTAACCCTAACCCTAACCCTAACCCTAACCCTAACCCTAACCCTAACCCTAACCCTAACCCTAACCCTAACCCTAACCCTAACCCTAACCCTAACCCTAACCCTAACCCTAACCCTAACCCTAACCCTAACCCTAACCCTAACCCTAACCCTAACCCTAACCCTAACCCTAACCCTAACCCTAACCCTAACCCTAACCCTAACCCTAACCCTAACCCTAACCCTAACCCTAACCCTAACCCTAACCCTAACCCTAACCCTAACCCTAACCCTAACCCTAACCCTAACCCTAACCCTAACCCTAACCCTAACCCTAACCCTAACCCTAACCCTAACCCTAACCCTAACCCTAACCCTAACCCTAACCCTAACCCTAACCCTAACCCTAACCCTAACCCTAACCCTAACCCTAACCCTAACCCTAACCCTAACCCTAACCCTAACCCTAACCCTAACCCTAACCCTAACCCTAACCCTAACCCTAACCCTAACCCTAACCCTAACCCTAACCCTAACCCTAACCCTAACCCTAACCCTAACCCTAACCCTAACCCTAACCCTAACCCTAACCCTAACCCTAACCCTAACCCTAACCCTAACCCTAACCCTAACCCTAACCCTAACCCTAACCCTAACCCTAACCCTAACCCTAACCCTAACCCTAACCCTAACCCTAACCCTAACCCTAACCCTAACCCTAACCCTAACCCTAACCCTAACCCTAACCCTAACCCTAACCCTAACCCTAACCCTAACCCTAACCCTAACCCTAACCCTAACCCTAACCCTAACCCTAACCCTAACCCTAACCCTAACCCTAACCCTAACCCTAACCCTAACCCTAACCCTAACCCTAACCCTAACCCTAACCCTAACCCTAACCCTAACCCTAACCCTAACCCTAACCCTAACCCTAACCCTAACCCTAACCCTAACCCTAACCCTAACCCTAACCCTAACCCTAACCCTAACCCTAACCCTAACCCTAACCCTAACCCTAACCCTAACCCTAACCCTAACCCTAACCCTAACCCTAACCCTAACCCTAACCCTAACCCTAACCCTAACCCTAACCCTAACCCTAACCCTAACCCTAACCCTAACCCTAACCCTAACCCTAACCCTAACCCTAACCCTAACCCTAACCCTAACCCTAACCCTAACCCTAACCCTAACCCTAACCCTAACCCTAACCCTAACCCTAACCCTAACCCTAACCCTAACCCTAACCCTAACCCTAACCCTAACCCTAACCCTAACCCTAACCCTAACCCTAACCCTAACCCTAACCCTAACCCTAACCCTAACCCTAACCCTAACCCTAACCCTAACCCTAACCCTAACCCTAACCCTAACCCTAACCCTAACCCTAACCCTAACCCTAACCCTAACCCTAACCCTAACCCTAACCCTAACCCTAACCCTAACCCTAACCCTAACCCTAACCCTAACCCTAACCCTAACCCTAACCCTAACCCTAACCCTAACCCTAACCCTAACCCTAACCCTAACCCTAACCCTAACCCTAACCCTAACCCTAACCCTAACCCTAACCCTAACCCTAACCCTAACCCTAACCCTAACCCTAACCCTAACCCTAACCCTAACCCTAACCCTAACCCTAACCCTAACCCTAACCCTAACCCTAACCCTAACCCTAACCCTAACCCTAACCCTAACCCTAACCCTAACCCTAACCCTAACCCTAACCCTAACCCTAACCCTAACCCTAACCCTAACCCTAACCCTAACCCTAACCCTAACCCTAACCCTAACCCTAACCCTAACCCTAACCCTAACCCTAACCCTAACCCTAACCCTAACCCTAACCCTAACCCTAACCCTAACCCTAACCCTAACCCTAACCCTAACCCTAACCCTAACCCTAATAACCCTAACCCTAACCCTAACCCTAACCCTAACCCTAACCCTAACCCTAACCCTAACCCTAACCCTAACCCTAACCTAACCCTAACCCTAACCCTAACCCTAACCCTAACCCTAACCCTAACCCTAACCCTAACCCTAACCCTAACCCTAACCCTAACCCTAACCCTAACCCTAACCCTAACCCTAACCCTAACCCTAACCCTAACCCTAACCCTAACCCTAACCCTAACCCTAACCCTAACCCTAACCCTAACCCTAACCCTAACCCTAACCCTAACCCTAACCCTAACCCTAACCCTAACCCTAACCCTAACCCTAACCCTAACCCTAACCCTAACCCTAACCTAACCCTAACCCTAACCCTAACCCTAACCCTAACCCTAACCCTAACCCTAACCCTAACCCTAACCCTAACCCTAACCCTAACCCCCTAACCCTAACCCTAACCCTAACCCTAACCCTAACCCTAACCCTAACCCTAACCCTAACCCTAACCCTAACCCTAACCCTAACCCTAACCCTAACCCTAACCCTAACCCTAACCCTAACCCTAACCCTAACCCTAACCCTAACCCTAACCCTAACCCTAACCCTAACCCTAACCCTAACCCTAACCCTAACCCTAACCCTAACCCTAACCCTAACCCTAACCCTAACCCTAACCCTAACCCTAACCCGAACCCTAACCCTAACCCTAACCCTAACCCTAACCCTAACCCTAACCCTAACCCTAACCCTAACCCTAACCCTAACCCTAACCCTAACCCTAACCCTAACCCTAACCCTAACCCTAACCCTAACCCTAACCCTAACCCTAACCCTAACCCTAACCCTAACCCTAACCCTAACCCTAACCCTAACCCTAACCCTAACCCTAACCCTAACCCTAACCCTAACCCTAACCCTAACCCTAACCCTAACCCTAACCCTAACCCTAACCCTAACCCTAACCCTAACCCTAACCCTAACCCTAACCCTAACCCTAACCCTAACCCTAACCCTAACCCTAACCCTAACCCTAACCCTAACCCTAACCCTAACCCTAACCCTAACCCTAACCCTAACCCTAACCCTAACCCTAACCCTAACCCTAACCCTAACCCTAACCCTAACCCTAACCCTAACCCTAACCCTAACCCTAACCCTAACCCTAACCCTAACCCTAACCCTAACCCTAACCCTAACCCTAACCCTAACCCTAACCCTAACCCTAACCCTAACCCTAACCCTAACCCTAACCCTAACCCTAACCCTAACCCTAACCCTAACCCTAACCCTAACCCTAACCCTAACCCTAACCCTAACCCTAACCCTAACCCTAACCCTAACCCTAACCCTAACCCTAACCCTAACCCTAACCCTAACCCTAACCCTAACCCTAACCCTAACCCTAACCCTAACCCTAACCCTAACCCTAACCCTAACCCTAACCCTAACCCTAACCCTAACCCTAACCCTAACCCTAACCCTAACCCTAACCCTAACCCTAACCCTAACCCTAACCCTAACCCTAACCCTAACCCTAACCCTAACCCTAACCCTAACCCTAACCCTAACCCTAACCCTAACCCTAACCCTAACCCTAACCCTAACCCTAACCCTAACCCTAACCCTAACCCTAACCCTAACCCTAACCCTAACCCTAACCCTAACCCTAACCCTAACCCTAACCCTAACCCTAACCCTAACCCTAACCCTAACCCTAACCCTAACCCTAACCCTAACCCTAACCCTAACCCTAACCCTAACCCTAACCCTAACCCTAACCCTAACCCTAACCCTAACCCTAACCCTAACCCTAACCCTAACCCTAACCCTAACCCTAACCCTAACCCTAACCCTAACCCTAACCCTAACCCTAACCCTAACCCTAACCCTAACCCTAACCCTAACCCTAACCCTAACCCTAACCCTAACCCTAACCCTAACCCTAACCCTAACCCTAACCCTAACCCTAACCCTAACCCTAACCCTAACCCTAACCCTAACCCTAACCCTAACCCTAACCCTAACCCTAACCCTAACCCTAACCCTAACCCTAACCCTAACCCTAACCCTAACCCTAACCCTAACCCTAACCCTAACCCTAACCCTAACCCTAACCCTAACCCTAACCCTAACCCTAACCCTAACCCTAACCCTAACCCTAACCCTAACCCTAACCCTAACCCTAACCCTAACCCTAACCCTAACCCTAACCCTAACCCTAACCCTAACCCTAACCCTAACCCTAACCCTAACCCTAACCCTAACCCTAACCCTAACCCTAACCCTAACCCTAACCCTAACCCTAACCCTAACCCTAACCCTAACCCTAACCCTAACCCTAACCCTAACCCTAACCCTAACCCTAACCCTAACCCTAACCCTAACCCTAACCCTAACCCTAACCCTAACCCTAACCCTAACCCTAACCCTAACCCTAACCCTAACCCTAACCCTAACCCTAACCCTAACCCTAACCCTAACCCTAACCCTAACCCTAACCCTAACCCTAACCCTAACCCTAACCCTAACCCTAACCCTAACCCTAACCCTAACCCTAACCCTAACCCTAACCCTAACCCTAACCCTAACCCTAACCCTAACCCTAACCCTAACCCTAACCCTAACCCTAACCCTAACCCTAACCCTAACCCTAACCCTAACCCTAACCCTAACCCTAACCCTAACCCTAACCCTAACCCTAACCCTAACCCTAACCCTAACCCTAACCCTAACCCTAACCCTAACCCTAACCCTAACCCTAACCCTAACCCTAACCCTAACCTAACCCTAACCCTAACCCTAACCCTAACCCTAACCCTAACCCTAACCCTAACCCTAACCCTAACCCTAACCCTAACCCTAACCCTAACCCTAACCCTAACCCTAACCCTAACCCTAACCCTAACCCTAACCCTAACCCTAACCCTAACCCTAACCCTAACCCTAACCCTAACCCTAACCCTAACCCTAACCCTAACCCTAACCCTAACCCTAACCCTAACCCTAACCCTAACCCTAACCCTAACCCTAACCCTAACCCTAACCCTAACCCTAACCCTAACCCTAACCCTAACCCTAACCCTAACCCTAACCCTAACCCTAACCCTAACCCTAACCCTAACCCTAACCCTAACCCTAACCCTAACCCTAACCCTAACCCTAACCCTAACCCTAACCCTAACCCTAACCCTAACCCTAACCCTAACCCTAACCCTAACCCTAACCCTAACCCTAACCCTAACCCTAACCCTAACCCTAACCCTAACCCTAACCCTAACCCTAACCCTAACCCTAACCCTAACCCTAACCCTAACCCTAACCCTAACCCTAACCCTAACCCTAACCCTAACCCTAACCCTAACCCTAACCCTAACCCTAACCCTAACCCTAACCCTAACCCTAACCCTAACCCTAACCCTAACCCTAACCCTAACCCTAACCCTAACCCTAACCCTAACCCTAACCCTAACCCTAACCCTAACCCTAACCCTAACCCTAACCCTAACCCTAACCCTAACCCTAACCCTAACCCTAACCCTAACCCTAACCCTAACCCTAACCCTAACCCTAACCCTAACCCTAACCCTAACCCTAACCCTAACCCTAACCCTAACCCTAACCCTAACCCTAACCCTAACCCTAACCCTAACCCTAACCCTAACCCTAACCCTAACCCTAACCCTAACCCTAACCCTAACCCTAACCCTAACCCTAACCCTAACCCTAACCCTAACCCTAACCCTAACCCTAACCCTAACCCTAACCCTAACCCTAACCCTAACCCTAACCCTAACCCTAACCCTAACCCTAACCCTAACCCTAACCCTAACCCTAACCCTAACCCTAACCCTAACCCTAACCCTAACCCTAACCCTAACCCTAACCCTAACCCTAACCCTAACCCTAACCCTAACCCTAACCCTAACCCTAACCCTAACCCTAACCCTAACCCTAACCCTAACCCTAACCCTAACCCTAACCCTAACCCTAACCCTAACCCTAACCCTAACCCTAACCCTAACCCTAACCCTAACCCTAACCCTAACCCTAACCCTAACCCTAACCCTAACCCTAACCCTAACCCTAACCCTAACCCTAACCCTAACCCTAACCCTAACCCTAACCCTAACCCTAACCCTAACCCTAACCCTAACCCTAACCCTAACCCTAACCCTAACCCTAACCCTAACCCTAACCCTAACCCTAACCCTAACCCTAACCCTAACCCTAACCCTAACCCTAACCCTAACCCTAACCCTAACCCTAACCCTAACCCTAACCCT
>NC_141255.1:12500-15000 GCF_054856555.1 Leptonotus elevatus
CTCAAAAAGGGAAATGATAACCCAACCAGTGGAGGGAGTTATAGAAACCCTGATTAATTTCATAGCCCTAAATCCTAAAGGCCTAACTCCAGCTAATCCAATCACAGTGGGTAACACCTCGAATAATAACCGTGGAGAACTTGGCTTTGATACCGTTTGGTAGGGATTATTGGATGGGTTTCTCAAAAAGGGAAATGATTATGAAGAGTACAGGTTCAACAAGAGCCAAACACATTTTGGTTATTAAGAATTTTTATGAAACCGAGGTGAGACATAAGCACAAGAGTTGCAGAATAACGAGCGCCGGCCAGTGCCTTGCCCTAGGGTACCTTGACAACCGTCCAGTCTAATGATGAGGCGGGAGGTACTCGGGAGTTAACCCCTTTCCAAAAACCTAACCCTAACCCTAACCCCTAACCCTAACCCTAACCCTAACCCTAACCCTAACCCTAACCCTAACCCTAACCCTAACCCTAACCCTAAACCCTAACCCTAACCCCTAACCCTAACCCTAACCCTAACCCTAACCCTAACCCTAACCCTAGCCCTAACCTCAACCCTAACCCCAACCCTAACCCCAACCCTAACCTCAACCCTAACCCCAGCCCTAACCCCAACCCTAACCTCAACCCTAACCCCAGCTAATCTGGGAATGGAAATAGAAACTAATACCCTGCTGTAATCATTACAGTAATAATAATTTTTCACTTAATTTAAAAATACTTGTTTTTGGACCTTTTTTGTGGGGCTAATTATGGTTTCATGGGAGGTTAAAATCCAGCCCTTATCCCTAACCCCAACCCTAGCCCCTATCCCTTATCCCTAACCCTAACCTCAACCCTGACCCCAACCCTAGCCCCGACCCTAGCCTCAGCCCTAGCCCCAACCCCAACCTTAACCTCAACCCTAACCCCAACCCTGGCCCTAACCCTAACCCCAGCCCTAACCCTAACCCCAGCCCTAACCCCAACCCTAACCCCAGCCCTAACCTCAACCCTAACCTTAACCCTAACCCCAACCCTAACCTCAACCTTAACCCCAGCCCTGGCCCTAACCCCAGCCCTAACCCCAACCCTAGCCCCAGCCCTAACCTCAACCCTAGCCCCAGCCCTAGCCCCAACCCTAACCCCAACCCTAACCTCAACCCTAACCCCAACCCTGGCCCTAACCCTAACCCCAACCCTAACCTCAACCCTAACCTTAACCCTAACCTCAACCTTAACCCCAGCCCTGGCCCTAACCCTAACCCCAGCCCTAACCCCAACCCTAGCCCCAGCCCTAACCTCAACCCTAGCCCCAGCCCTAACCCTAGCCCTAACCCCAACCCTAACCCTAACCCCAACCTGTCTCAGGTATGGTGTTCAACTTTCCCCAGCACAAATGCCTAACCTCAACCACGTTGAGTCTGGTGCGAGCCCTGTTTTCGGTTTCTGTGTACACCCTATCCCGGTCTGAAAACCTAACCTCAACCATGGTGGGTCCTATATAAATCCTGCTTTGTTTTAAACCATAAACCCAACCAGTGGAGGGAGTTATAGAAACCCTGATTAATTTCATAGCCCTAAATCCTAAAGGCCTAACTCCAGCTAATCCAATCACAGTGTGTGACACCTCGAATAATAACCTTAGCTAGACGGACGACCGTGGAGAACTTGGCTTTGATACCGTTTGGTAGGGATTATTGGATGGGTTTCTCAAAAAGGGAAATGATAACCCAACCAGTGGAGGGAGTTATAGAAACCCTGATTAATTTCATAGCCCTAAATCCTAAAGGCCTAACTCCAGCTAATCCAATCACAGTGGGTAACACCTCGAATAATAACCGTGGAGAACTTGGCTTTGATACCGTTTGGTAGGGATTATTGGATGGGTTTCTCAAAAAGGGAAATGATTATGAAGAGTACAGGTTCAACAAGAGCCAAACACATTTTGGTTATTAAGAATTTTTATGAAACCGAGGTGAGACATAAGCACAAGAGTTGCAGAATAACGAGCGCCGGCCAGTGCCTTGCCCTAGGGTACCTTGACAACCGTCCAGTCTAATGATGAGGCGGGAGGTACTCGGGAGTTAACCCCTTTCCAAAAACCTAACCCTAACCCCTAACCCTAACCCTAACCCTAACCCTAACCCTAACCCTAACCCTAACCCTAACCCTAACCCTAACCCTAACCCTAACCCTAGCCCTAACCTCAACCCTAACCCCAACCCTAACCCCAACCCTAACCTCAACCCTAACCCCAGCCCTAACCCCAACCCTAACCTCAACCCTAACCCCAGCTAATCTGGGAATGGAAATAGAAACTAATACCCTGCTGTAATCATTACAGTAATAATAATTTTTCACTTAATTTAAAAATACTTGTTTTTGGACCTTTTTTGTGGGGCTAATTATGGTTTCATGGGAGGTTAAAATCCAGCCCTTATCCCTAACCCCAACCCTAGCCCCTATCCCTTATCCCTAACCCTAACCTCAACCCTGACCCCAACCCTAGCCCCGAC